>NC_092426.1:35373855-35708855 GCF_036169615.1 Heliangelus exortis | reverse complement strand
AGTAGGCATGAGTTTAAAGACATGCATAAGAAAGCAGAACTTCACACAGTAGCTAATGAACTTCCTAAATCTGGTGCAAGAGGTGACAGCAGAGACTGACAGTGACAGCAGGTTCAAAAAAATAAAAAATATTCCTGAATGAGAAGTCCAGAAAAAAACAGGAAAACTGAAGGATCATTCTTCAAACTCCCTATCACTATAGTGGTATGAGGGGACAGACTCAGACAGCAGGTAAGTACACACATGCTCACCCTAAACACCATCTTGTATTCCCACTGCCCAGACAACACATCAATCTATATGGACTGCTGGTCTGATCCACTATAGAATTTCTTACCTATGAACAGTATTTTTTTTACATCTTAATGGTATCTGATAATCTTCAGAGAAGAGAAGAGCTATCAGAGTCACCTCCATAACAAATCTTCCACACTTGAAGATGGAAATGCTACAAGTCCTATTTTTAAGCAAAGCAAGACATTCTTCCTAACTTAATTCTTACACAAAGAGCTCCAGGAGAAACTTTTTTAAAAATTATAGGCCAATTAAACTAACTAGAACATGAAAAAGATAATACCATATGCTACTAAAATTGTGATCTTGCATATGGAATAACTTCACAGTAGACATTAATAAAATCACTGTGACATTTTCTCTGTGACTTATGCTAAGAAACAAGAGTACTCTACATGTCAAAGTATAAGCACAAGTAAGCAAATCATGTTTCAAGTGTGCAGAGAAAAAAACTTTTGCCTAATACCAGTCTCCTCCACTCTACATGCTGTTTGGATTACTAATATTCAAACAAGACTATTTTATATAAAAAGTTAAAACCAGTAAGAGAACAAATAGACCTTTGTCACACATGTTAAGAAGCAAGTGTTCAGAGCAGAACCTTATGCCAAGCATTTTAAAATACTTTCCAGAAAGTTATTTTTAAAACTATCTGGTGTTTTTCAACTGGTGCTAGTAAAGATAAGGGATATAGCTTTAAAATTTAACCTGACATTTTTATGGCATAATGCTACCTAAAAAAAAGAACTGCCTTTGGCAAAAAAACAGGTAACACCTCACGGATCTCAGGAAAAGTAAGTCTAGAAAAATCAGTGCAAGTAAAGATTGGATGGGTGTATGTGCACAAAAGATTGCCCAGTTCAGCCACCTGATTTTTTAATGCCTTTCCTGTCTACAAAACACTTGTGCAAAACAGAGCTTAAGACCATACAGGGAGCTATTTTCTGCAGCCCTTGTGATGAATTTTAAAGGGGTAAATCTCTGAAGTATTCCTCTCTCCAACTGACTCTCAGTCTCCTGATTCCATTCACTGTGAAGGAAAGAAAGTGGCTCCATACCAATTATTTCAAGTCTCCACACAAGAAACAAGCTGATCTTACAGATGAACAAAGAAAAAAGGTGAGATTAGATCTGGGAAGATTAGAAGGAACGAGGAATGTTAACAGTAAGCTTGCAAGATGTGTGGAGCAAAATATGTATGAAGTGGAATTAAAAAAGACTTAAAAAAAATTGGAGAAAAACAACCCAAGTAGTTGGACCTTCTCTGAAAGTTCCTCCTTTGCTTTCACACCTCATGTTCTCAGTATACCTAAATGTTTCCAAAGGCTATTACAATGGTTTCATTAAAAGTAGCTAAAACCCTGTCAAAACAGGTTTTTTTTGACCTACTGTCAAAAACAGGGGCTCTTAGAATACCTAACAAAAGATCACCACCTAGTTTCAGCCCTGAAAAAAAACTTTCCAAGACAAAATCCAGTACTGTCTCTAAGGACTCAGGTCAGAAGTAAGAACTTTTTTGTAGACCAAAAGGAGCTTGCTCCTGTGACATCATCTGTGGGTAAACTAGAAATAAAATTGCAATGTACTTGAATCAGAGTTATTGAAATATGTTAAGAACCCGTAACTTCTGGAAATAACAGTATTCAAAATACTAACAGAACTTACCAGGAGGTACAGGTGGAGGAAATCCAGGAAACTGTGGAGGTGGAATCCCAGGGGGAAGTGTTGGGATTCCCATAGGAGGGCGATTCAAATGTGGTGGAAAAGACATTCTTCCAGTCACAATCTGCCAAAAAAAAAAATAGGAAAGTGAAGTAGTCATTTCCCAAACATGAATTACAAAAGCACTGCAAATTATAAGCACCCATAATGATTTAAAATCTTTGTAGCCATCTTTGTAGCCATTCAACTACAAACTGAAAATTTTCAACTCTTTTTTCCCCATGATATTTGTTAAGTTCCAACCACAGTGTAACTCTCCTTTCACAATGGAAAAACAGCACTTCCAGGAAAGCCTTTCAAAAGTCAGTGAAAAACAAAAGCAGATCTGACTCCTCATACCAATGGCTTACAAGGAGTGCAAATTAAGCAGCACTGAAGATTGTAAAGGTTTTTTTTTTTTAAATAAACTATTTTCTGCAGTATCTGAAAAGAGAAGTAACCATAGGATGGTTTGGGTTGAAAGGTCATCTAGTTCCAGAGCCCCTGCATGGACAGGGACTCCTCCCACTAGATCAGGTTGCAAACAGCCCCATCCAACCTGACCTTGAATGTTTCCAGGGAGGGGGCATCCAACACCTTTCTGGCCAAACTGTTAACAGAGTTTCACCACCCTCCTTGTTAAAAAATAAAGATAAAAATCTATTCTGAATCCATCCTCTCATTGTTTAAAAACCCTTGTCCCACTGTTACAGGCCCTACTAAAAAGTGAGTCCCCATCTTTCCTGTAAAAAACCCTTTATTTACTGAAAGGCTGCTATAAGGCCTCCTGGGAACCTTCTTGTCTCCTGGCTGAACAGCCCCAACTCTCTCAGCCTTTTTCACAGGAGAGGTGCTCCAGCCCTCTGATCATCTTTGTGGCCTGGACTCACTCCCAACAGCTCCATGTCCTTCCTGGGTTGGGGGCTCCAGAACTGGGCATTGTACTCCAGGTGGGGTCTCACAAGAGCAGAGCAGAGGGGGAGAATCATCTCCCTTGACCTGCTGCTCACCCTTCTTTTGATGCAGCCCAGGATACAGTTGACTTCCTGGGCTTCAAGCACACACTGCTGGCTCATGTTGAGCTTCCCATCAACCAACACACCCAAGTCCTTCACCTCAGGGCTGTTTACAATCCATTCTCCACCTAAGCTGTAATTGTGCTTGGGATTACCCTGACCCAGGTGCAGGACCTTCTGCTTGGCCTTACTGAACTTGATGAAGATGTCATGGGCCTACCCTTCAAACTTGTCAAGGTCCCCCTGGATGGCCTCCTTTCCCTCCCTCAACCACACAACACAGCTTGGTGTCATGAGCAGATCTGCTCAGGGTGCACTCATTTCCACCATTCAAAGATGCTAAATAGTTCTGGTCCTGATATAGATCCCTGAGAAATGCCACTCATCAGTGATGCCCACTTGGACACAGAGCACAACCACCCAGTCAATTCCTTCATCACTGAGAGGTCCACCTGTCAAGCACATGCCTCTCCAATTCAGAGACAAAGATGTTGTGCTGTGGTGTCAATGCTTTGCACAAGTGCAGCTGCTCTTCCCTTATCCAGCAACACTGTAAGCCCATTGTACAATGCATCCAACTCTGTCAGGCATGATTTGCTGTTAGTGAAGCCACGCTGGCTGCCAAAAATCACCCTATTTTCCATGTGCCTTAGCACAGTTCCCGAGAGGATCTGCTCCATGATCTTGTCAGACACAGAGGTGAAACTGACTGTCCTGCAGTTTATTTGGTTTTGTTTTTCCTTTTTAAAAATGGGGGTTATGTTTCCCCTTTTCCAGTCAGTAAGAACTTCACTGTACTGCCATGACTTCTCCAATATGACGGATTGTGGTTTAGCAACTTCTTCTGCCAGTTCCCTCAGGACCCATGGATGCATCTCATCAGGTCCAATAAGGTGTGCACCTGTAGGTTCCTTGCTCTTGAACATGATTTTCAACTACTGTTGGCTGATCTTCATTGTCCCAGTCCCTGCCTTTGCCTTCTTTGATTTAGATGATGGGGCCTGAGCACCTTCAGGTGAAGATTGAAGGAAGAAAAGTACTGAGTACCTCAGTCTTCTTCACATCCCAGGTAACCAAGTCTCCCATTTCCTTTCAGAGGTCCCACATTTTCCCTACTTTTCCTTTTATCACTGACATACCTGTAGAAGCTTTTCTTGTAGACTTTGATATCCCTGGCCAGATTTCATTCTATCAGACTTTTAGCTATCCTAACTTTATCCCTTGCTGCCCAGACAATTTCTCTAATTCCCACAAGCCACCCATCCTTATTTCCATCCTCTGTCAGCTTTCTTTTTGTGTTTGAGTTTGTCCAGGAGCTCCTTATTCATCCATGCAAACCTCCTGGTCTTTATGCTTGACCTCCTCTTTATTGGGATGCACTGCTCCTAAGCTTGGAGGAGGTGATCCTTGACTATACACCTGCCTTCTTGGGCTCCTCTTCTCTCCAGGGCTTTATCCCACAATACTCATCCCAACAGGTCCCCCAAGAGGCCAAAGTCTGCTCTGTTCAAGTCCAGGGTAGCGAGCTCTGTTCCCTCCTCTCTGCCCTAAGGATCTTGAACTCCACATTAATTACTAAACCTGTAAAAGATTTTCAGTAAGGCAAGCAGTCCTCTTGCACAAATGATCACACAACTGTGAAACGAAATGAAAGAAAGAACAGGGCCATCCTGATGCATAGCATGGACAGGAATTGTATTTAAGACAACACTGGAGAGATCCCTCAAATTCCAGCATATAGACAGTTAAAAGCTTGGAAAGGGTTCTCTTATCTATTTTTAACTTCCCAGTTCACACATTTAGAACTCACCCTGGAGGACAGCCCATGAGCTCAGAGTCAATATGCTGTCACAGAAAGTAAAGTTTTAACATCATTTGTTGTTTAGATTACTATTATTGTGTTCCTGTTGATGATTCTCTAACAGACACAGCCCAACAATAAAAAAAAACCTCCAAGATCACTCAACACAACTAAAAAGGCAAAAACTCAACAGCTTCCTGACACTGAACACACAAGAAATGGGAAACAAGCTTTGCTGGAGACAGATGTGCCTTCTATACATGTACAAGAGCAGGGAGTGAATGAGTCTTAAATACCAGAAATAAGAGCTAATGCCAGTACTCTACCATAATAACAGAAAAATTATCATAAGAAAATCATATAGCAAAATTTTACCCTCCAGAGAATCTGGAGACAGCTCTAAGATATAAATGTATATAGTGGACTGGACAGGATGAAAGGGAAACTCAAATATATTTGGTAGTAACACTGAATATCAGAACTTACTGATTTAACAACACATATATGACCCTATAGCATCATTTAAAGACATATACAGCTACAGCAATTACATGAGTTCTGTGATGATGGCATTCATTAATTGGCCCCAAAGGGCATTCATCAACATCTCACCAGAAGAGATTAATGCTTTTGTGACACAAGGTCTAAGATGGTATAGGAAAAAAGAGAGCAAAAGCAAACTTTCCTCCAACAATAAACCATAATAATTAATAACATAAGTTTAATAAAATAATAAAGCATAATAATTAATTGATAAACAAAAGCATTTTTTCCTCCTCAGAGTCCATATGCCTAAGAACACTCTGTCATTCTTGAATTTCTGAAGCTAAATGGGCAAAGAAAACCAGCAAAGGTGTAATGCCAAACAATTTATTTGGAAGCATGTTATTTTTTGTCTCATCAGACTACGTGCACATCAGCCAACATTCCTCTAGAATTTGATACTATTAATTAAAACCCTTAAAAATTAAGGGTTGGACTTGGTCCTTTCCAGCCCAGCTGATTCTGTGAAACTTTGATGGTATGGAAGGGAACAGAACATCCTATCTTGAAACTTTTTCCCACATAACCCAAATCAAAACAAATACACCAAAACAGCCAATGGTCCCAGGAAATCCATAAAATTAACATTTCTAGTCCTAACCTATATTGCACACTGATAAGACAACAAAATTCAAAGCTGTTCTAGGGCAGGATGGCAGAGCTCTAAGCTATTTGGTCTGAGATGGTTCTGAACAGGCTACAGCTGTGTCACAACATCTGAGGTCCACAAGACACTAAGGAATGTCTGTTAAACCAGAAAGAACTATTGGGGAAGTAATTTTCCAAGCTGCCTGTAGGTGCAGTCCATTCTCTCACTCCAGTAAGCACTTTATCTGGAAAACCATGTCTAAGAAGCTTAAAAAAAAAAACAAAACAAAAAGAAAACCTAGGCACAAGAGGTGAAAGAGTTCTTTGAATTAAAAGATGCTGAAATACCCTGTACTCAAAGGATGCTACAAATGCAAATCTGGTTTGGGGCTTTTTTTGAATTTAAACAAAACCCCAAAGATTTGGCATTCAACAAAGTAATTGCTACTGCATAAACCCATAAAATTTACTGCATAAAATCAGTAAGAATGGACCAAATGCTTTCAATCTTCTGGTCAGATGACATGAAATACACTGTTATCTGTAGGGCATCAGCAGCCCATTTTATTTGAAGCTCTCTGTTCTTGTATCATCCATATTTGTACAACTACTCTCACAGCAGCTAGAAAGCTGCCCTCTTACTGACTTAACCCTTGCACAGACCAATCCTAGCAACTCAGCTGCCCGTGGCACTGAAGATCAACACCAGAAATAAAGACAGCCTTGAGCTTTTTGTCACTGCTCCATGTAACTACCAATGTGAAAGTGGCAGAGACAACAGCTGCTGTTACTCTTATAAAAACAGTGACACTCAATAGATACAGAAATTGAAACTGCTCACTGGAGAAGTGAGAGATCTGGATGAGAGGAGAAGATAAATCCAGTTCCTTGCAGCAGAGCAGAGTACCACATTTTTTCTGTCAGCCACTAAAGAACACACCATAAAGAACACACCAGAAATTTATATAATCAAAGGACCCTCTGACATAAAATTGATAAACAACTTCAAGCCAAGGGTTAAGTACAGAAAGTTAAGAGATGCTAAGCTGGGTCTAAGTAGAATATGTTTGTAGGTATCTCAGGGACAGTACCTTGAACTTCTCTGCAGACCTGCCAGCACAGTTCAGTAATCAGTGTTAGATGTATCTGCTGTGGTATCAGAATTGTATATGCTGATCTTGAAATCTCCCCAGTATATTCATGTGTGTAAGGAACTAAACAGCACTGAGATATTTTTAAAACCTTAGCTGACATATGAAAGTTTTACCTCAAGTGAAATTGGATGTAACCAGCAGCTCTTGGAGTGAGAGATTAATTTATGTGAAGTCACAATGATATAGGAGTAAGAAAAGCAGTGAACACCTACACTGACATCACTCCAAATATTGACATCATGACACCTCCAGCCCCCAAAATGACAGATTTGTGTCAGGTCTCTGAGTCAAAGCACAGTCAAAGTAAGGTTGTTATGGATGGCAAAAACATCTAAGCTTACTCAAAGCAAACTCAGCTCAAATCCAGCCTAAGCTAGTAACTAAAGGAAGTGCTACACAAACGTAGCTATAAGATTTGAGGTGCAGCTTTGGCCTAAAAGTTCATTTGCTTTCACACACTGTTCTTCCAAGTTAGTAAGTCCTGGTGGAACAAATATGCAGAGCCAGCTGCACCAATCCTCTGAAGCCTGGAGAGAGGACAGGGATATCCACAGGGCTCTTAGGTTTGGAAAAATCCACTAAGACTTGTTAATTCTAACTTGGTGCTATCCCTGCTGGGACAGAGCACACTCCCTCTGACACACAACTGAGCTTCATGTATCTTAAGCACACATAATATTACAGCAGCAGTGACAGGATGGCCAATCTAGTTTGATTTCCTTTTGTGCTATTTTAACTTCTTTTTAACATTTTCCCAATATAATTCCTTTACATCACAAAAAAAATCTGTATACTTAGCCTAGAATATGCTGCACAAAATAGATGGGCAAGCTAGTGCCTCAAGTAAGGGAACAGTAAGTGCAGAACTAGTTTGGAAATTTTTTTTTTTAATTAACTTCAATCCAATCTTGATTTAATCCTAAAATTTAGATGACAAGAGTGGCTCACAAGATGCACACCTATGGTAAGCACACTGAAGAGCTCAGTGCTGAGCTGCTCAGTGACACCCTCACTGAACAGATGGTATGCCAAGAAATTTGATTTGTGGCTCAGTGTTATTATGTGCCACTGAAAACAGAAAAGCATTCACACATAAAAATGCTTTTAATGCTTTTTAGGAATTAAAGTAATTCCTGTTACAAATCATACAGTGTTTTGGCATTTGATTCTAACATCAATACCCAGACAGCAACAGAGAGTGAATAATAATTTCCTCTAACTTGTGACTATTTTATACATTGTATCATATGACGAGTACAGCAACAAAAGGATTTTCAGAAGTAAATGGAGAAAACATGAACTAAACCAACCCTTTTAAGTTAGTACTATCACACAGGCTTTTATATCATGATGCATGGATTTTTAAGCCATTCCATTACAAAAAGAAATAGCTCCAGAGCTTGTAACTGACTGGAGAGGTTGTTTCTATTCTTTCTTCTCACAACAAAAAAGCTCCCTAAAAATAAATCTTATTTCAATCTGTTATCAACCTCTATCTTGTATTTGACATTGATGATTTTCTAAGTCAATTTATTTCTGAACAAACAAAACTAGTATTTGCTCAAGTCAGTTTTTCAGAAGTGATCTAGAAAGTTTTCTCTAACTGCCATGGAATAAGCTGCATCCCAAACTACTCTTATGAAGCAACCCCAAAAAAACCACACTTATCCAAACCAAAGCCTCCTCCTAAAAGCCCTTTAAGCAGTGCTCCATGTAACCAGTACTTTAAGATCTTTGATTTAGTTCCTGAATCTCTGCTTCTGCACCCCCACAGGAAGCCATACATGAATCTCCACTCTTAGCTTTGCTAATAACTCCTCCCACAACACAAACCTGGCTTTGACAGTACAACATTTACATGCATGGGTACTCAAGAGACAGAAGCACTATGTATGATGCCAGATATTTGTTCTGGATCACGTTCCATAAATGCTGATGCAATCAACTTAAGCAACGTTTTCCTGTACCATTAAAAAAAAAAAAAAAAAAAAAAAAAAAGATCCACGTGCATGTATTTCAATCTAAACAGATCTAAAACTGTACAGCCTCAAGATTTTACTTCCCTCTGTACGACTTACTACCAAAGCAAGTTAGTTGTGTTCAGGATGCTCGCTGTACTTAAACAAAAAGCCCTCTCTTCTTCAGGCAGACAAAGGTCTTTTTCTATAATGAAAAAAGCCATCGTGAGAAAAACACCCCAATATACACATCTCAACTGCTACCGACACAGATGATTCATTGATTCTTTTATGCACGACACGTGTCTTAGGCTGACTACCCCAGCCCACACTAAGGATATTAACTCCCCTGCCACGACACCGTCGAGTCGAAAAACGTTTGCTCGCATAATCGGTTTCCCCGAACTAAAAAAAAAAGGAAAACTCCACGCACAATCTCGAGGCTGGTACCGGCCCGGGGCTCAGTTTTGGGCTCGGCCGCGGGCTCCCCCGCTCCCAGCGAGAGCCACAGAGTGAGCCCGAGCCAGACTCCTCTCGCCTCCCGCCGGGGCCGGCTCCCCGCGGGGCCTCCGGGAGGCGGCGGGTGCTCCCACGCTTGGCGGGCGGGAGAGGAAGGGAAAGGCCCGGGGCCTCCCGCCGCCGCTCTCCCGCCAGCGCCGCCCCGAGGCCGCACTTCCCGTCCCACCCCGCCACGGGGCCCACGCCACCTCCGCGGCCCGGTTGAAGCCGCCGGCGCCTACCGCGGCCTAAGGTGCCGGGGACGCGGTTGAACCGGGCTAGGCCCGGACCTGACCGCGCCTCCCTCCCTCCCTTCAGCGGGGGCTGAGGCGCAGTTTCCCCCTCTCCCTCGCACCCCACCTCAGACCCTTCTCTTCCTCTCACCCCTTCGCTGCGGAATAGGAGCCGCGTCCGGAACGCCGCCGCGGCTCCTCCGAGCGTCGCGGGTCGGGGATGGTGCAGGGGGACGGCGTTCGGCCGCCTGAGGCCCGGTTCGGAGGCCTCTGGGCGCCACTAGGCCGCGAGCACACCGCGCCGAACCGACACCGCCGCCGCCGCGCTGGGTCACGTGAGCCGCCCCTTCCGTCAGCGGCCCGACATGCACCGCGCTCCGACACCATAGAGGCGGCCGTGCCAGAGCGCCACCTGCCCCCAGCCGGGAGAAAAGGCGCCCGACCATAGAGACGAGGAGGCCAGAGCGGCCGTGAGAGAGGAAAGGGCGGGCGGGCGGGCGGGCGGCCGCCGCCATGTTTGCTGGGGGCAGGAGGCTGGGGCCGGGTCGGAGCTTCGCCATCTTGAGGGCAAACTCTGTCGCTCCGGAGTCCTAAGGGCTGCGGCGTGAGTGGTTGGAAGCCCTGGAATGCCTCCCGCTGCGGGCGAGCACCAGCGCCTCTTCTGGCCGCTGCCATAACCCCCGTGCCGCGGAATCCTGGAATGGTTTAGGTTGGAAGGGATGTTCACAGATGATTGAAGTGAAACCCTTCTGAAGCGAGCAGGAATGTACTCAACTGGATCAGGATGCTCAGAGCCACATCCAACAACTTGCAAGTTAAGTTATAAGCATAGTGTAAGTCTTGTTTCACAATGGAAAAACAACACTTCCAGGAAAGCGTTTCAAAAGTCAGTGAAAAACAAAAGCAGATCTGACTCCTCATACCAATGGCTTACAAGGAGTGCAAATTAAGCAGCACTGAAGATTGTAAAGGTTTCTTTTCTGAATAAGGTCTTTTCTGAAGTATCTAAAAAAGGATGGTTTGGGTTGAAAGGTCATCTAGTTCCAGAGCCCCTCCATGGACAGGGACTCCTCCTACTAGATCAGGTTGCAAACAGCCCCATCCAACCTGACCTTGAATGTTTCCAGGGAGGGGGCATCCAACACCTTTCTGGCCAAACTGTTACAGAGTTTCACCACCCTCATTGTAAAAAATCTTTACTCTGAATCCATCCTCTTCGTTTAAAAACATCACCCATTGTGATATTACAGGCCCTACTAAAAAGTGAGTCCCCATCTTTCCTGTAAAAAACCCTTTATTTACTGAAAGGCTGCTATAAGGCCTCCTGGGAGACTTCTTGCCTCCTGGCTGAACAACCCCAACTCTCTCAGCCTTTTTCACAGGAGAGGTGCTCCAGCCCTCTGATCATCTTTGTGGCCCTCATCTGGACTCACTCCCAACAGCTCCATGTCCTTCCTGGGTTGGGGGCTCCAGAACTGGGCACTGTACTCCAGGTGAGGTCTCACAAGAGCAGAATAGAGGGGGAGAATCATCTCCCTTGACCTGCTGCCCACCCTTCTTTTGATGCAGCCCAGGATACAGTTGACTTTCTGGGCTCCAAGCACACATTCCTGGCTCATGTTGAGAAAAGCTGTATCTGATGAATAAAAGAAAGATTTACAGAGTAAAAAGACCAGTATCTTAGGCAAGATAGGCTCATCAAGATGTCATGTGCTATAAAGAAGTTGGGCCTAGCCTGGGACAAGTGGTATTTTCCCTGACCTATTTCCAGCATTTAGACTACATTAAAAGGCAATTTAAAAGGTGCAATTCATCATGCATTGCATGCATGACAGTAAATGCTGTGGTTACCCCAATGATGGCAACCAAATGGAAAAAAGTAGTGAAAATGGAAGGAAAGTGGTCTTAGGGATGACTCTGAGGTAGAACACAACATGAGCAGATGTACACAAAACTGTTTAAAACCATTTTGGATCAGCCAGGGGGGGAAAAATCTTTCTCTATGACATTTTCCATTGCTGCTATACACTGTTTAAGGAAAAGTACTCAAATAACCAGAGTCCAGTGACAAAGAATTCCCTCTACCTCTAATGGCAAGAAAACCATTGGAAGCAGGTCCTGTTGGTTTCTGCAGTACAAAGCAGATTAAACCCACCTGACTGATCTCATGTGCTACTGAACAGTCAACAACTGAGCTGGAACTAAGGACCTGTTCATCTTTACAAGATGAGGTTCAGGGGTAGATAATTTCAGAGTAGCAAATTTAGGAAACAGCTCAAAACTGAATGCAATTCCTTCCCCTTTCAGGAACAGCATTTCTGCTTTATATTAATTAAAACTAACTCCATGCAGCCTGCTTATCTCTCTCCCATCACCTAGCAAAAATTTAGTAACTGTAATACTTACTCCTGTTAATATTTAAAATAATTTATAAACATACCTGTATAGATAAAAATGGTACTCATTTTGCAGCATACAGGGAAACCAAGGAAAAGAGAAAGAGTGTAAGAAGAATCTTCTGAAATTCCTGTTTCTATGCTGTTGTCTCAGGTTGAAATTCTTATCTGCTTGAAAAAAAAAGTGAAATCCAAACTCACATGTACTGCTGTAACAAGCCCCTTTATTTACAGGAAAGATTGCAAAAGCTTCCCTGGTTTAAACATTTGTTTTGTTTAGGCAAAGAAACACCCAATTTTGCATTTGCACTCCCCTCTAATTAAGGAAGAATGGCATTAGAAGCACCCAGTAAAAAAAAAAAACCTACTTCCACAACTCCACTTTTTTCTGCTACTGAATTTTAGAATTACCTGTCCCTAAACCCTTCAGTTGTGAATCTGAAACCCTGCTTTCCTGATACTGATCACAATTCACCTTTTTCAGCTCCACCCTGCAGACTCCAGAATTTCATGCTCAGGCCAATCAAGAAGACTGGAATAGGCTTTTAGGAGTAAGGCTGGAATTTAAAGAAGTCCATTCTGTGCCTGCAGATTGTTTTGCATTTCAAGAGTGAGAAATCATTCCAAACATGCTAGGCAGCATCTCAGGGTACAGGGGTCAATTTTTTTCTAGACTATGCAACATTTTGAATGTTTTATGGGTAGAACAGAGTTCCAGTCCACAGCTCCAAAAATCCCTGGGTATATCAGGATCCACTACAGTGCTGGAGGAACTCAGTCATTTTTAAAACTCTTTATAAAACAGTGACTAATGAGAATCCTGGATCCTAACTACCTATCTGCAGGTTTTTCTCTTCAGTCTATCTATGTTACTTCCACAGAAATCTGTAGAACTTGTACTCAAGGGGCAGGTAGAATTGATTTTTGGTGTATAAAAAACACAAAGTTAAGGCTTTAAGCAGGGAATTTAGAAGAGCAATTGAATCTACATTTAAATTTTCATTTAAATACATTTAGTAAACAAGGAAACAATTCCTAAGGCCTGACTGTGACAAGGAAACAGCTGGGGCCATGAACAAAACCACTCCATATGAACAGAAATACTCTGTTCCAGGAGGTGCAGTGCTGCTCTTTTTCTGAGAGAGAAGTAAGAAACAGGAGAGGTGAAAGTTTAGGCTTTATGCAGTAAGTAATAGCTAGTGCAACTTTACATTTTGTAATATCATAACTAAAAGCAGCCTTCAAGTGTACATTTTTAATACCACAAAAGGCAGAATGACATTTTGTTTTCCCTCGCTCACACCCTTTGGTTCTTCTCTTTAACATTGCCTAAATACAGAAGCTTAGAGGAAGATCCCTTAGATGCCAAACTCACATTGATTTGATTCAGTGAAAGCTGAATCATCTATTTTCTATTCCTACAGATGTCAGTTTGGCATCTAAGGGATCTAATTAAATAGATAGGGAATTAAATGATAGGGAAGACAGTTCCTGTGCCTATCTTCAGCCATTCATCATCATTCAACTGCATAGAAGAGAAATAGATAAACCACACATGTGCCTAGTTACACAGGTGTGTGTATATACATATATATATATTAGAATCAAGTAGAATAGTACTTTATCAATACATTTGAATTCTGACAGGACCTCAGACACTCCCAGTGTTAGAAACTTCACTGATGCCTCATTTTCATAGTAAAGGGGCCTGGTTGTTTTGGTTTTGTGTAACTTTGATGCTTCACCTTAGGAAAGGTAAACTTGCTCTCACTGCTATCCACGTGGATATCCAGAGATGGAGTTTGGTTCCCTCTCAAAATTATTTGTATGCAACCAAACCAGGAGAAGAAACAACAGGGCACTTTATAGCTGCCTGGCTATGGTTATCAATGTTCAGTCCTCTGAAGTGACACAGTGCATCACCTTCCTTGGCTGAGGTAACCATTAGTATCTGAACCAACCATTTGCCCAGAACTCTGGTTGGTTTAGAAGACAAATAGTGCACTGGTTATGCACGTAGCCTAAATCACACTTCCATATACACGTACAGCCAAGGAAAAATCACTGATCCTTTTGTTGTAGCACCCTGCCCTTTCCAGGCAGTACCATGACCCGGGGCTCACTGTGGTCAGTTCCTCACCGCGGGGCTTCTTTGAGCATCTCTGCGCATCCAGCGCCAGTTTCCACAGCTCCAGTTTCCGATGGACATTCTACCACTTTCCAGGCAGTCGTGTGCCTCTATTTCAGACCTGCTGTCTCTTTCAGCTAAACAAATGCCGGCCCTTCACCCATGGGCCGTAGCCACCCTTAGGAGAAAGAAAAAAATCGCGGCAATTGTAGCGGCACTCCCGGCGGGCTCCGTTTGGACCTGTGCGGCACAGGCGGGCCGGGCCCTCGGCGCTCTCTCCGGCTGACACCCCAGCCCTCTGGTTTGCCAGACCTGGAGGGCTGGGAGAGGAAGAAAAGAGCTTCGCTACGGATTTCATCCCTCAAACACCCGCTGGAGACTATCGGTACTCCTCCGGCGCAAGGTGGGCTCAGGGGAGCCGGTCAGGCCCGGACGGATGGCGACACCCAGAGCCCGCCAGCCCCGAGGGAAAATAAAAGGGAAAAAAACACAAACTTCATAGGCTCTCAGCCTCTCCGCTGTCACCACCGCGCTGTTAACCTCTCTGCTCCGCCTCACTCCGCCCCGGGATCGACGCTTTTGCCTCACCGCCCCTTCCCGTCCCGTCCCGGGAACTACACCTCCCAGCAAGCGCCACAGCGGAGCCCTGCGGGGACGGGGCGGCTCTCCGTCAGGCAGCGCCGGTGCTCCTGGACTACATCTCCCAGCCTGCCAGCGCTGCCCCGCCCGCCTCCTTCCCATCTCTGCCAGGAGAAAATAACCCTGAAGTTCCCCGCGATCAGCTGATCCCGGCTGGCAACGAGGGGAGCGGGCGGAGGGGGCGCGGGTCCTGCCGTGCCCTACCAGCCCTCCCGGGTGCCTCTCCTGCATGGTCGGGGTCGCCGCTCCGGCCCCTGGGGGAGGAGAACCGGGACACCCTCCCCACCTTCCCCCCCCCGGGAGCGGAGAGGGCGGGCGGTGGGGAGGGAAGGAGGAGGAGGAGGAAGCAGCCGCGGGCCGGGACCCGACTCCTTAGTCACTGGCTGCCGGTGGGAGGAAGGGGAAGAAAGGTGGCCGCCGGCTTGTAAACAATAGCCCGGCTCGCAACGCCCGGTGCCGCGACGCCTTTGTTCCCCGCTCCGGCCCCGCCGCAGACTCTCCGCCCGCTGCCGCCGCTGGGTAAAAAGAAGCCGGCGGCTCTCCCCCCCTTCCTCCCCGGACGCCGTTTAAGCACAAGCCGGCGCCGCGCTGGACGCAGCCCCCAGGTAGGTGCGGGTGAGGGCGGCGGTGGCTGCCACCGGCGTTACGTAACCGCGGGCGGGGGGCCGCCCGCAAAGCCCCGCTTCACCCCCCGCCCCCGGCCGGCCCAAGGGGCGGCCCAGCCGCCAGTACCGGCTGCCGCGGCGCCGGGATCTCTCCTCCCTCCCGGTGGCCGCCTCGAGCCGCCGCTCCTCTCTAGGTCCGCGGAAAAGGGCTGGCGAGGGGCAGCCCGGAGCGGGAGCAGCTCTGAGCGGGCTGGGAGGGAGGGAGGGAGGGACGGGAGGAGAGGCGGGCGGGGGCCGCTGTGGGCAGGCGAGGCCGGGGCCCCGCAGCCGGGAGGCGGCAGGGAGGGAGACAAAGGCGGCTGGGTGCGCAGGCTGCCCTTAGCGGGCGCTGGTCCCGGGGGCCCGCTTGGCAACTTGGGTCGGAGAGAGGGAGGAAAAAAAAAAATAAAAAAAATCCGTCGCCTGCCAGCCCGGCCGCGGTGACCCAGCGTTACTACTAGAAGGAGCGCACAAAGAAAAGTGGATTTTTGTTTATCTGTCGGAGCACATCAGGAAATTCTCAGCAAATAAATACTGTGAACTCTGAAGGAGGAGCTTAGCTAGGGAGTAAAAGCAGAGAATTTTCTAGTATCGACAGGGTCCTGTGTGTAGCCGTACATGTATACACACTTGTGTATTTCTCATGCCTCTTTTTTTTTTTCCTCAGTGTCACCCTCCGATCTCTGCTTCAGGGAGATACTTGCCCTGTCTGCTGAAGTACACCGGGCTCAGTGTTAGGGTTTTTTTCCTCATTACTGAAATTAAGTTCTACAGCTTACTGGAGAAATAATGTGTACCAGCGTTTGAGTGTAACAATACATGAAGCCAGCCACTTGGTTTAGGTTCATTTTGGAGAACGAAACCTTCACCTGTGTGTAACAAGACTCTTCCTGGGAGGCAGATCAGGGTGTGAATCTTGCAGAAACATCTGTTAATTATTAAAAATTAAGTGAGGACACAATTCCTGTTGTGTTTCTTTCCCCCGAGAAAATCCTGAGTTTGCAACTGACTCTTACAGAGATCATTGTTCAAAACAGAACCAGGAGGGAAAAATAGTGCTTTAAAGAAATCTGAAGATGAGTGCCCACACACAAACTGCAGAGAAAGGACAAAACACAACACTCCTGTGCCAGGAAAGCTATGTTTGCAGTGGGACAGATGAAGCAATCTTTGAGTGTGATGAATGCAGGAGCTTACAGTGCCAGCGCTGTGAAGAAGAACTGCATCAGCCGGAACGGTTACGGAACCACGAACGGACCCGTATAAAACCCGGCCACGTACCCTACTGTGACTCCTGCAAAGGTGCCAATGGGAACATAATGCATGCCAGTATGACAGGCTCAAGGCAGATAGCAGCAGTGAGGTGCCAGGTGTGCAAAATCAACCTCTGCGTGGAGTGTCAGAAGAGAACACATGCTGGGGGGAACAGAAGGAAGCATCCTGTCACCGTGTACCATGCTGGCAAAGCCCAGGAGCAGGAAGAGGAGGAGATGGATGAGGAGACCAAGAGAAGGAAGATGACAGAGAAAGTTGTGAGTTTCCTCTTGGTGGATGAAACTGAGGAGATTCAGGTAAGAACTGCTGTGGTTTGTTTGGATGGGCAAGATCCTTTAGTTTCTTACTCTAACAGGCTGCTGTGATGTGTGCTTAATATTTGAAATGTAACTGGCAGCAGTGGTAACAAAATAAGGATACCCAGTTAAGTGCACTAAGTGAGCATCTTGGGACAAAAACACAGTGTCTTGGAGTTGCTTTGCTCATGAGTTCTTCAAAAGGTCAAGTTCATTAAAACCTTATGTGTGGCAAGAGCCTCCTCTAAGAGGCTTGGTAAGTGAAGCTGGTGAAAGAATTGATTCTGTACTGACACACACAACTAAGATAAGAGCTCTCTGTGCAGGATGCTGATGATTCCTGAACAAAACCAGACTGAGAGGATTGCTGTAGATATCTTGCAAACAGGAATGCTGGTAGTCAGTCTCCTACCTTATGACTTGGAGTAGGCACTGTACCAAGCAGTTCTGATGCAACACTACAGACCCTTGCTACCTTTCTTTGGTATCAGTAAATCATCTGATTTTTAGGAATAGGATAAAGTAGAAGTAAGAGTCCAAAGTGTTCCATCCATGTCCTACAGACATCGTTGTTAAGCTCTATTGCTTGTCACAAATACTATTCCACATTAGCCTTTTGCTGAAAGAGGACAAAATTGGACATTAGTTTGGAGTAAACCTGCTGGTAATAGCAATAGAAATACTCATTGAATGGGAACAATCTCTCAGGAGGCATTATTTTAGAAAGCATGTAATGTAATTAACTCTTCTGTTTGCCCTTATGTTTAGTGAGCATAAGCAATTTACTAATGTAAAAACAACAATGTGTGAAAGTCACAGAGTAGATTCAGCTTCACATTCTGGCTTCTAGTTTGCATCCTTCATGTTAAACCCCATTCAGGAGACAATGAAACCAAATGTGTAGTCACCTGAAGACTCAATCTTACTGCTCTTAATTGAACATATTCATGCTACCAGTGGTAAAGAGAATTGTGATGATAGACTGGTTGCTGGTAGATTAGCTTTTTGTATCCATGATAGTAACAGTCAATGTGTCTACCATGCCTTGCAAGGGAAAGTGTCTTAAGTGTCTTTTATCTATACTACAGAAAAGTGTATACATAGATATATACTGTCATTGTACCATATTGTAGGTGCAAGGTACTTGAGTCACAATTTGGTCAGTTCAGATGTACTAACTGACAAATTCTCACAGCTTTTGGAGGGAAAAAGGAGGAAAGGATGATGGTCTTGGTGATGCACTGACATAGGAAACACACTATGCAGGACACAAGTGGCTGTTAACTGAGTGATTGAGTTTCAGGTGTAGCAGCTGTCCTTAATTTTGTATGCCTCTCCTAAGCAAACACATATTTCCTTGTCATGCATGGCAGATACAAACTTCAAGATGCAAACTTTTTGGTAATCTTCATCTAGCCACTAGAGCAAGCTCTGAAATCCCTTGGAACAGGGTTGCCTTGGAAATCTGCTTACAAGCTGTGGCCGTGTGTGGTAACTTCAGGTAACCGACTGAAGTTACTTTATGCCTGAGAATCTTACTGTAAGTCTTACTGAGACAGACTTCTGGGTGCCTCATGCAAGCAAGTGCCTTGCTATGTGAATGCCCATGGACAATACTATTGGGACATAATATTGGGGGACAGCAGGGGTCCATTGTCAGATCGTAGTAGGATGATCAGAACTGAGTTGAAAATGCTCTCTAAAAAACGATCTGGCTTCACCATCAAGATGTTGAATCAAAGCTCTTCCATCTGGAGTGATCTTTCCTTCCTCATAGCTGAATACTTAGATCTTGTAGCCAATGTCCAAACAGTTTGAGAGTTTTCATTTAAAATATTTTCTAGTGGCTGGACCTTAAAGAGTGCTTGGTATTATAGTGATATTTCTGTTAGTGAGCACACAGACCTTTATTCAGAGAGGGCTGTCAGGTGACTAGCTAGCTCTGAAGGCATCTTCTGTAGCATCTTTTGCTCAGCTGTTAGAAAGTGATGATCAGTCTTTTCTTCTTGTTGTCATTAGCAAGATTATTGCTGATTACCTGGGAATAAATCCATAGAGCATTCTTTATTTAAACCAACTTTTTGTCCCAAAATGCCAAAATGGTAATAACTTGAAATGCGGAGATTCAGGGTTTGAGGGTGTGTGGCTTTTTAAGCTTGAGCAGGCTGGAGGAGGATTTATCAGAATTATATAGTCCAACTATCTCTAGGAGTCTGTTTTCTGACCTCTGGAACCTGCAGATTGTTGCGTTAGGCAATGAGAGGAAACTGCTGATTTGATGTCAGTGGTAGATTCTGCTGCAGCAATGTTAAATGCTAGTCCTACAAAATTAGGCAGAACAATTTATACTTCTGAGCAAACATGATGGATTGAAATACAGATGTATATGTGCTTACAAACCTCTAACTTGAAATGGGAACATGAGGCAAAGAGATTTCTTTAGTTTCCTTTGGAACTTGGAGCTGTTAAGCAAAAGTGGTTAAGGTTCATTTTAAGGTTGTTTTTTTGGAGGTGGTTGCTCTGAAACTGAAGGACATTTTATAGGGTGTAAGCAATAACTGAGCTTCCAGATCCAGAAGGAGTGTAGATGAATCCATAAGGAGCTGTGCCTGAGCAAATGAGTTCAGCTGAGAGGTGGAGATTCTCAGCTTAGGCTCAGCACTGCACTGATACAGCTATGATAATTCTAGGATCTGCATAATTGTCTTTCTGCCATGTTGTGCAGATGTCCTGGCCTGCTCAGAGCTGGTTTGAAGCTTTCTGTGCGTTGCATGCACAGCCATAAGAAGAGAAAGCTGAGGACTTGTGGCTGTTTTTAATCCCCTTGGTTGGGAATGGTCCCGTTTCAAACCACTGCTCATAAAGCAATTGTTTGTAAAGAACTGATGGTAGTTTAGGTCTGTGTCAGACAGGCTTCTCTCATGTTCCTAGTAACAACACTGTATCTGGGAATCTCCCAAAAAGAGATTTGTTGTCTCGTGTTAAGAAAAGACTGCTAAAGGCTAAATCCAAGCTTGCAGTGCAAGTCTGGAAGAACCAGAGAGAGAGGCTGCTCCTGACAGAGCCCAGCCCCAGCTGTCTCACATGCCATGCAGCATGATGTCCTGTGACTCTTGTGAGTCACTCTTCATCCACCTTGACCTACACCACAGATTTTTCTTTCTTTATTGCAGGACTTAGCACCCCTCATAAGATCATACTGATGATTTCTGTCAGAAAACAACATTTGTCAACATTTTGCAAACAGGCATTACATGTAGCTCAGACCCCATTCTAAGTACTTTTTGTTAGGTTGTATGCGTTTTCTTTTTATGCAGTATTAAACTTTTGGCCTTAAATACCACATATGTAAAGCTAAGACTTTGATCAAATTGGTCCTGATAACTGCAGCATCTGTTATCAGTTGGCTCTGACATGGTCTTATTTTCCTTGCTCATCTCTATTCAGGATGATATTGTGGGGATTACTTCCTCAGTCAATTTCTTTGGTCTTGTCACTGCTCTCATTACATCTTCTGCATCTTCTCTTTGCCATGTTAGAATCAAACATGTGTCATCTTTTTTTATGTGTATAAATCCCCCAGCTGAATTTCTTGATATGCTCTGTCAAGATGTCAGCTCTCCTTTCTTGTCTCTAACTTGCTGAAGTTCAAACAGTTTTGCTGTTACGAGTGCTGCTCCTTCAGCAAAGGAGACACTTCCCTTAAGAACTTACAGAATCAATTCATTGATCTTGTTTAAAACTCCTCAGCACTCGTGGATCTGTTAAGAAAAACACAGCAAAATGCAACAATAAAAATATGAGTCAGGTAAGGATAGTTGTTTCAAGTCCTGATACTATCTCACTGTGTCTTGAACTTTTCCTCTGTTATCTGTATCTGGTTTTTTTATTTTTATGCAGTTTCTGGAATATTACCCATTTTTGCTTTGTCTTTATACAGCACCTTTGCAATACAGCTCTTTAGTATAAAGCAGAGAGGTGTGTATCAGTTGCATTGTGAACTCTCTACTTCTGAGGAAAGGGAGAAGAAATGTTTAGCAATGCATAACAACAACTTAGGGACAATTTTTATCTTGGGGGACAGATGTTGAGAGTTCTCACCACAGGATCAGAATTTGGTTGTAGTGTCACTAGTGGCTTCTATGATAACATTTGGTCCAAAGCTGTAATTAAGGAGTTGGTGCATTTACTTTTATATAAAGTAGAGAAAGCCTTTCATGGACCCCTGAAAATAGGAGACTTGCTTGATTGTTATTACTCTGCCTTAAGGAATTCACTGATCTTTGACCAGAAACTGGCTGTCACAAGAAATTACCCACTCTCTGGGTTACAGAGAGAAATGAAAGGTACTAACTTTGTAGCCTGCCCCACCAAGGAGACAGGAAGGAAAGCATTTTTCCTCTAGCTAGTCACAAAAAAATAATAGTCCCAGCAGCACAATTTTATGTAGGAATAAGGAGCATACACTTATTACTGGGGCTACCCTGAGGTAGCCACTATGATCTCCCTTTCTTCAGTTAGCAGGGTCCCTTTTTTTTGTCAATAGACATCTCAATTTCCTAAATCCAGTCCTGTTCCTTGAGTTCTTTTTATTCCTTCTGGCAGGGTTGGACACCTAAAGGGTTAAGCTCTACTCAGCAAGTATTGAGCAGGATCTATATAACAGTTTGCAGTCAGTTCAGGTGATGCAGGATGAGCTGTAGCCCTTATTTAAATGCAGGCCAATATATACAATTACTAAAGAGCCAGCCTCTAACAGCACAACATTCCCTGTGTCCTCCTCTGTTCCCTCATGTTAAAAAGTTACAGACACAAAGTGATAACTCTTCAGGGGTGCTACCTGCTTTGCTTTTCTCACACCCATTGTAAAGCTGATCCAAGTGCTGTAATTTTCCCTTATTACCTACTGATTTGAGCCTGGCTGGTCAAAGTCTAGGGAGGAGAGAATGGAAAGTGACTAGGAATTCTTTTTCTTGTCATGTATTCATTGTCAGTCAGTGCAAGCTAATGATGTCTTCTAAGAGATCACATTCTCTTAAGTCTTACTGCTTGCCACTGTAAAAAAGCACTGTAGAAAAGTATTTGTAGAGCAAGTAGTATTAGTTCCTATGACACTTTTGCTTTGAGGGAATGGTTTTGGTTTGTGTTTCACGATAGCACAGTTAGCTGTAAGGTTCTGGGAATTTTAGTCTGTATCCTGTAAACTGAAGAGTCACAGCTGGTTATTTGCCATGGATGTAAAAGAGGAAGAAGTGTAGAAGGATCAAAGTTTTTTAGGTCAGTGTGATCTATCGGATCAGGATATGTAATTTCTGTCTCTCATCACTGTTGTTGTACTGTTAATGAGTTTTCCTCCTCTGTGCTTCAAAGAGGTTTTCTTGCCACAGTGTTTTTGGGAGTTTGCTGTCCTACACTCCAGGAATTTTTCTCTTATTACTTTGATATTATTCAGGATACCTCCCATCCTAGTCTGTTACCAGTTTTGGAGTTCCCTTTCCTACACTAAAGGTTTTTCTGTCCTTGCAATAAAATAGTGTAAAAATTACTTATCCAGTCGCTGGTTAGTGTTCTTTCTTCCACTGGACACACACCAGTATTTTGAAGAGTATTTTTAGAAGATGGGAGAGGAGCCATCTATTCAACAAATGCACAGCTCCTTTAACAGTCTCAGGCTGACTCCTAGCTCATTTGAACAAAGGCACTTAAAAAACACTGCTTTTCCCTGGAATTGCTCTTGAAAGGCCATAATCAAAGTAAAATCTCCTGCTTGCTTCCTGTCTCTTTTGTGCATATGAGGAAATGGAGGCAGGTGTGGAAGCAGAGGAGAGCATGTCATGGGTGAAGGAAGCTGCTGTCAAGCTCAAGCCACTCTGGGATTACCCACTGTTTGACTTGAGGAGTTCTGAACTAAATAGGGTTAGTGGGGAGAAAAGAGTCTTCTAGTCCTCTTTCCCTTATCCAGTGAATTCTTTTGAGCTCCCAGGTGCTGCCAGCAAGAGCAAGAAGTAAATGCTTTGGGGTGCAAGGAAGAAAAGGGAACTGTCAGCTTGCTGTCCTCCAGCTCTTCTGTCCTTTCCATCTCCACTTTCTCAGGTCTGCAGGGGTCACCAGATGGCAGCCATTACTGCAGTACACCTTTAATTTTTTTTTTTACCTGGGCTGTTGATGCCTTGCTTTAGGATTGCATAAAGGCAGAAGCATCACAGTCCTTTGGCCTGTCTGTCAAAACACCCTGCAACTGGGAAAATAACTTTTCTAAGAAGAGTGAAACTGTAATACAAGTAAGTCTGTAAATGCCCCTCTTAATAAGGACAGTGGTAGAACTTAATGTCCACTAATTAGTGTCCAGGGAATTTAATTATCCTTAGTGTGGAGGAA
The DNA here is from genome assembly GCF_036169615.1 of Heliangelus exortis. Taxonomy (NCBI): domain Eukaryota; kingdom Metazoa; phylum Chordata; class Aves; order Apodiformes; family Trochilidae; genus Heliangelus; species Heliangelus exortis. The sequence continues at coordinate 35,685,313 of NC_092426.1, read as the reverse complement.
GTCTAATAGTTACAGTGTGAGCTCCCTCACTGACTTGCTGTCTTCTGGGCAAGGTCTTCTGGGTGAGGTCTTTGCTGCTTCAGCTGTGACACAGGGGTGGTAATTGTTGGCTGTGTGGCCAGATTAACATCCATGGAGAACTTTAGAGGTACTTTGCATAGAGAATAATGATTTCTGCTTCATTGTTTTCTCTTCAAGAGTTAGATGACACTCTTAAATTAGTGTTATTTCTGCAGCAGCTGCATTTACCTTGAAGTCTGTATTAGTTTTTAGTTCTCACACAGGTGATTTTTCAGCTAGCAAGCAGGTTAGAGGGCTGTCTAGTCTGCTTTCAGCAGTTTAGTATAACTCAGCTCTCATCTACAAGAGCAGACTATCTAGTAATAATAGCAGTATTTTTTTGTCAATATTGCCTCTTGGGTTAGAGAGGAGTCTAGTCAAATAGAGCTACCTCCCATCCTCTTATTTTTTTTTCTGCTATTGTCTTAAGACCTTTGAAATAGGGTCTCTCTCCTCAGGTAGGTTATTAAGTAGGATTTAACTCCTATTCCTTCTTTTCTTTCAGGAAAGAGTCCTGTAATAGGTAGAGGTGGGCTTCAGATGTGGACAGCCTCCATCTCTCATTGCAGGGAGCTCTAGGTCTCCCTGAGACTCCTGCTGCTAGGTTCTGTATAATCCCATGAAGGTATTCTCCCTGGATTACTTTGCCAGAGATGTGGGAAGAAAAAGGATAACTTTGGTCTGGAAATTCATTTCAGGGACACTATTTTCATGGGTGTATCCAGAGCCTAATAAAACAAATCTCAACCAAACCCATAGGTGGTACTGCAGTGAAGGCAAATAAAGAGGTACAAAAAAACCCCCTTCAGCTTAGAAAACACCCCTAGTACAAATGCTTTTCTTTAGTTGAGCCAGGCCTGCACCCAGCATGGGGAGTAAGACCAAAACTAGCTGAAGGTGAGGAGATGTGTTGGAATCTACCCTTAAATCTTCAGAATGTGTCTGTCCCTTCCTTTATTTTGCCCTCCCTGCATCTGCTGTCAGGTCACTCTGTTTGGGCTTCAGGCTCTCTAGGGCTCCAATCCTGAAAATGCTCATGTCCACTGTCAGCTTTGCTGAAGTCTTTCTATTACTGTGGGCATTAATGATAAATATATTTAAGTGGTTGATGGCTCAGTGATTAATAACTTACTCTTGGATGGCAGATTGTAACTACTGGTATGACATATGCAATTTTATAAACTAATGCATTGCCACAGCCCTTTTGGGAAAACTCTTCCAAGCTACTGTAAAATGTTTACATAGTAACAGGTAATTAATTGAGCAGTAGAAGCAATGAAGTCTGATTTTTGGGCTCCTGTCCCTCAGTGCTCATCTGCATCTTTTGGGTAAAGCAATATGTATGCTGTCATGCACCAGTCATGCTTACTGGTTGGCCAGTATGGGTGTGAGTGCTCAGCTTAGTACTGTATCTTGGAGGCTGTCTGGAGTGCACAAGAGCCAAGCAGGAAGGCTGTTAGTCTTTCTTTTCTACTCTGCTGTTTGTTTCCATGAAACTTTTAAGAAAATTTATGTTTGAGGCATTTACCTACCAAGTATGTCTATGTAATTGGATTATGGTTTTTATGTAACATGCAGAAGACTCGAATGATGACATAAATGACATTTCCATGGGATTTCATGCAGAAGAAAAGGTGTGAGAGACAAACTAAGGTAGGAAACTGGATCTGCCTGGATATATGTTAGCCTTGACTCTTCCTGAGCATCTGTTTATGATCAAAATATTCTTTCTTTGGAGGTCTGTAAAAGCTGGGAGGTAGTAATAACCTCCTCAGGTCCCTTCCAGCCTCAATTATTCTATGATCTTAGCAGAAACAGCTTTTGAATTGTGATTCTTCTCACTTGGTAGCAAAAAACATTTGGGAATATCAACAAAAGTATTCCTGGGGCTTTCCAGACTGGATTTTCCAGCTGCTTTTTTAGTAGCCTGTTGCCCTTGAGTTGTTGGGGTGTGCCAGTTGCATTCATGCAGTTTGCATTCATGCACTGACTTTCTCAGAGTGATGGTGAGGAGCTCTGCAGAGATAAGAATTTTGGTCTCAACACTGTGGTGCAGGTTATTCTTCTCAGATTTGTCTTACAGGAAGTTAAAGGAAGGAATATTGTTTGTAGGTCTCTATTGTTTGTTTTCAATGTCTACTGAAATTCTGATCTAGTGATCTAACAGTAGGACCTGGAGCTTTAGGTGTGCACCCAACAGATTTTTGTATGAATCTGCCTCTGGGTAGGAACTCAGTTTTCTTGGAGTTACAACACAACTGCCAGAATTTAGCAGCTGTGTCATAAAGAATTGGTCTGTGCTGAGGTTGTCTGATCTGACATGTTTGTTTTGTTTCTGTGCTTAGTGTTTGGTATGATACCATGTTCTGAAGATCAGTTACCTAAAATTCTTTTTGGAAGTTCAGGGCTATTTAAAAGGTCACAGATCTTCTTTTAACTTCCTTTACTGTTTCTCCCTCCAATCTCAGGTGTTACTTTGAATTCTTGCAAGCATTTTTTAAAATGTTTTCTGAACTGTGAGCAGAATTGCTTGCATCACCAGTGCTAAGTAATACATAAAGGGAAGTAGTATTTTTTTCCACTTGCTTGTTTTGACCACTTGTACTTGAAGACTGATTAGTTCCAGATGTTTGTAATTTTTTGCTGGTATATATTTGGATGTGCTGCTGTAAATCGTAAACCTTATTTTTCCATTCACTGAAAAGTGTGTTAAATTTGTATCCTCTTTATTGATGTAGTGGTTGTGTGTCAGAAGACACTGTCATGTGCTGGTTGACAGACTAGTCTGATGAGTCATGAATTTAATTATTTATACAATTGTATCTTATTTGATTGCAGAAGATGTATTTTAGTTATTAGAAATACTGCATTAAAATCAGGTCAAGCAAAGAGTAAGATTTTGAAATGCAACAACAAAAGTACCCATGTAAATCAAGATTACAGTGTAAGACTTAGGAAATGAAGGCACTCTGAGGAGTCCTGTGCCAAGCAGTCTGATTTGTTTTGAGCTATTGTGTCGTCGTGGAACAGCTCTGGCTTTGTGCACTGCTCCTGTGAATATGAGCAAGCCTAAAGGCTCATATTCATAAAGAATAAAACTCATAAAGAGTTTTAAAAGGGGAAGGCTGTGGTAAAAACGTCTGATTCACCTAATGTGTTTGTTTTGCCTGGAGGCAGAGTTGAAGTTGTATGAGTACAGGTCACTGGAAACTGCATTCTATTTTATGGATTTTGCTCCTAAGCTTTTTGGCATGTTATTGTTTTAATAACATTGTTTCCAAGACATTCATAGGCAGGAATGTCATTTTAGCAGTTCTTGGGTTTTGTCTCATCCTGAGCATCTCTACTTTTATTATGGCTTGGATCTAGGGAAGTTACTATATTAATTATAATAGATTTCCAAGGATGGTTGACAAGGAGTTTTCAGATCTGAATGTGTTTCACAGCAGCATGGTATGAGTGTTTGTCTTCTCCTTAGAGAGGAGTTCAGGTATAAAGTTCCCTGTTTTTCCTGCTGAAGACCTTCATCTTTGGTTCAGCTCAGCTTGGATGGAGTCATTGCATGGGGGGCTGGGTAGCAGTTGCCAACAGAAATGTAATTAAAGCTCTAGAAGAAGATGAACTGTGATTCTAACTTAGGATGGAGTAGAAATTACTCCTAGAAAATAATCTTAAGATCTATAACAAAAGTGTAAACGAGTCTTTCATACTAGAAATGGCAAAAAAGAGAAGGGCTGGAGAGATACACTTCTTGTCCTAGGTTAGACATGCAAAGTTTTCATTCTTAATTGAAAATTAATTGAATTGCTGTGGAATTTAAGGAAAGATTCATATTTACCTTCTGCTGTTTGTGTCAATTGTGGAGCTCTTGGGCAATGTGGGAGTGGACACAGCTATGGAAACATGAATCCTGTGCACATGCAGAAGGTGGTACTGAGCAAACTTCTTTTGAGATGAAAAGCAAAATGGAGAAATGGGACTTGAGCCCAGTGGGGATTAGTACTTCAACACACTTACTATGCATACCCTGACTTTGAATGTCATAGAGGAACTTGGTCAAAGGAAATCAATTTGACTGCTGTTATGGGGTTGTTCTTCAGGACTGTTAACACTGTCATCCACTCGTCTGTGGTTAAATAAGTGCACAAGAGCATGGAGCACCCATGACATAGAAGCTTATTCAATGAAAGGAAGAGGGTGTTTTTTTGGTTGTATTGGTGTTTGGTTTTGTTTGTTCACAACTACCATGACAACTCCTGTAGAATCCAATATATGGAATTTATTATAAGAGGATGTTGCAGGATTCAAAACTATGACTAGGTTTAGAAAAGGGTTAGACAGCCTCCTAGAGAATAGGTCTGCCTGTTCTGTACCAAACCTGAGCATCTGGATGCAACCACTGCTCAGGATGTCCTTTGAGATCTGACTACCTAAAGCTGGTAAAGCAGGCTAGGAAACATTTACTCTTTTAAAGTCTAGGTTCTTTTTCACCTATTACCAAGTCCTGTAAGACACAATGTTGGACTATCTGGACTTCAGTACATCCTGGTGCTCCTGGGTGACCTGCTTGTCCAAATCACTCCTGGGTTTTGTCCTGCAAGGAAGTCTGAAAGGACTTACAACCTTAGAAGGGAGTAACAGCTCAGTGCTTTGGGTATCTGATTTGATCCTCAGAGTAACTTTTCTGCTGGAGTGATCAAGATTATTGATCTGGAGCCAATTTCTCTTCTGTCTGGCTCAGCAATACCTCTGCTCTTCCCACAATAAATTGTCCTGGCATCATCAATTGTTAAAGTACATCAAATGCAAAAGGAAGCTGGTGGTGTGGACACTTGCATTAGTTCAGCCTGGGACAATTTCAGCTGCAGTGGAGTTTGTGTGGGTTGACTGCTTTTTCTTGCTGGTGGGAATGCATTGCAGAGCTCCCCTTATCCCAGTGCTCCCTATTATCCTTTGTCTTCTGACATTACTGGCTCAGTCCCTTCCACATCCTCTCCAAAACTGACATCAGAATAACTAACCAGTGCTGCCTGAAAGACTTTAGTGATTAGCTGTCCTGCCAATGCTTAAGCAGCTTTAGGAAGATGGATGTTTTTCTTTGGGCCATCCAGGGGGTCCATAACCAGAATAATCAGGTCTGGCCGGGCACTGACTGGCAAAAAGAGGGTCTGCCACCCTTATGGTGAGAAGTTTGGAATGCTTGAGGTAAAGTGAAAACAGTCTGGAGAAGATGTTATATTCCTTTTTTCTTACATAGATATAATATCATTATATTATCAAATCTGAGTGTTTTTTAGGAGCTATACCATGAACCAAGAACTTCCTTTAATTCTCGGAGACATCTCCAGAGATATTGAGAAACTGTGTCTGTTATCTAAACTACCTTCCTGATGACAAACTAATAGTCACAGATACCAAAAAAGCAGACCCTGTCTTGTGCACATGTAATTTGAGTATATCTTGGTGGTGTCCCACACACAGCAGAAAAGATTATTGAGATCATTTTTGTTTCTCAATTTCTTGTTTTCTTTCACATTGTGGGGCTGCCTTGGATAATTTGAGTCTGTGAGAAGCTAGTGCAGCCCCACAGTCCACAATCTTTCATTCTGAACACTGTTTTTAACCACAATCTGGCACATTGGTTGTTTTTTATTTTTTGGCACAGTGGCTGTATTTTATTTGCTTTCAAAGTCTGGCTGCTGCTGATGCATTTGACCAAAGCAAATGTGGCTGGCTAAGCTTTAAACTAATTTGCTGATCTAAGAATAAACTTGTTCAAAGAAACCACTTATTACCTTATGGCCTCTGTGGATCATGTATCATGAGACCTTTTAACTGCACTTGTTGGAGGTGGGGGGAATAGCAAAGGACCTGCCAGAAGTTGAGAGGCAGGTGAGAGGGGATGGCAGCCCTATGCCTTTCAGCTGGTGGGAATTCCTTGAGGAGGAAACGATGACAGAGGAGGTGAGTTTAATCCTTCTTAAAAAATTAGTCTGTCATGTTCTTCTATTTCACCTAACATGTGGCTAAAACCTGTTGGAAGAAGGAAAAGCAAATAATAAACAGTCATAGCCAGAAGCATAAAACCTTTGAAAGTCAAAGCCATATTCTGCGATGGGAACAAAACAGGTTTAGGTACAGAGCCCTAACTTGCTTTGTTGCTTGTGTTATCTGTGTCTGTTGGATCTGAATAGAAAATGCTCTATTCTCCAGTCAAAATACCATAGCATTTGTCATTGCAATGCTACAGGCTTGGGGAAGAATGGCTGGAAAGCTGCCCAACAGAGAAACAGAGAAAGACCTGGGGGTGTTAATCAAGAGCTGGCTGAATATGAGCCAGCAGTGTGCCCAGGTGGCCAAGAAGTGCAACGGCATCCTGGCTTGTATCCTGGCCAGCAGGATAGGGAAGTGGTTGTCCTCCTGGTTAGGAGGACTGTTCTCCTGCCTCACCTCAAATACTGTCTTCAGTTCTGGGCCCCTCACTACAAGAAAGACATCAAGGTGCTGGAGGAAGTCTAAAGAGGATCAACTAAGCTGATGAAGGGTCTGGAAAACAGATCCTGTGAGGAGCATCAGAGGGAACAGAGGTTGTTCAGTCTGGAGGAAAGGAGGCTGAGGGGAGACCAAATCACCCTCTACAACTACCTGAACAGAGGTTGTAGGAAGGTGGGAGCATCCGTCTCTTCTCCCCAGTAACAAGCAACAGTACAAGAGGAAGTGGCCTCAGGTTGTGCCAGGGGAGGTTTAGATATTAGAGGAAACTTCTTCACTGATGGGTTATCAAACACTGGAACAGGCTGCCCAGGGAGGTGGTTGAATCACCATCCCTGAAGGTGTTTCAAGGATGTGTAGATCTGGTTCTTAGGAACACAGTTTAGCACCAGACTCAGAAGAATTAGGTTAGTGGTAGATTTAGGTTAATGGTTGGACTTAATGATCTTAAAGGTCTTTTTCCAACTGTTTCAAAATAATTCTGTGATTCCATGAGTTCTGTGAAGCTGAAGAGAAGTTGCCTGATGAAGGCTGTCTGCTCTCCTAGTTTTGTGTTTGTATGTGTGTTTTGTTGTTTTGGTTTTTATTTTGTATTTTTTTTAAATGAAAGTGCAATACAATAAATTATGAAATGGATCACTGAGGTAGTTATGGCACTTATGTAAAAGCCAGTTTGACCTGCATCAACCACCTGACTCTGATGCTCAACTTTGCTTTCTTCTCTGCCCCTCCTTTCAGCCAGAGAGCAGCAGGAGTGGGACAAACTGTGTCAGAGAGCTCCTGGATGTGGATAGATGCAGCACAGCTGCATAAAGGAGCTTTTTCTCCCTAACAGATGTTCAACCTCTATAGAAGGGGCAAGTTAAGGTGGCAAAAGCACTCCCTTGTTTGAATTTGGATGCTTGCCAGGAGACCAGAGCTACTGAGAGTGTCTGCCATGTTCCTGGTAGCTGTGCTGGCAGACTTACAGCTGGGGTTGTGCTCTCTTCTTTGAAAAGATTGCCTTAGGCAATGGGGTGAGGTAGAAGAGGTTTCACTAGACAGGTAATTACAGTGAGATGTCACTTCCAAAACATCTACCTGATAGAACAGCCTAAATCCCATTGATGTGTACGTGCTACAAAATTGCTTTCTAATACTCTGCTTTGAACTTCTTGTTGCTTCAAAAACTTACTATGAAATCTGAACAGGAAGCAATTACTCTTGTTAATGTTATGAATCCTGACACGAGCTGTGTTTTCAGTGTTGTCTACTCCAGTTGCATGGATATAATGTTTTTCTCTTTTTACTTTGAAGGTAAGGAATGAAGAAGACTTTATTAAGAAACTGGACTGTAGTCCTGACCAGCATCTAAAGGTAGTGTCCATCTTTGGGAACACAGGGGATGGCAAGTCTCACACCCTTAACCACACTTTCTTCTATGGCCGGGAAGTCTTCAAGACGTCTCCAGCCCAAGAGTCTTGCACAGTTGGAGTCTGGGCAGCCTATGACCCTGTCCTCAAAGTGGTGGTAATTGATACAGAAGGGCTCCTGGGAGCCACTGTCAACCTGAGCCAGAGGACACGGCTGCTGCTGAAGGTCCTGGCCATCTCTGACCTTGTCATCTACCGTACTCGTGCTGACAGGCTCCACAATGATCTCTTCAAATTCCTTGGTGATGCCTCGGAGGCTTATTTAAAACATTTCACCAAGGAGCTAAAAGCTACCACAGCCCGCTGTGGCCTAGATGTTCCTCTGTCAACTTTGGGTCCAGGTGTCATCATCTTTCACGAGACTGTGTACACCAAGCTACTGGGCTCTGGTGAGTAGGCAGTAAGATCATGAATTTCAATGTGCTAAACTTTATCTATAAATTATCAGGTTGCACTGAATATTCAACGTTCTTTACTACCATGTAGAAGATGTGGTTTGGGTTTTGCTCTCGTTTGTTCCAGTCTGGGAAGCAGAGCATTCCCTGATGACAGTCTGACTATCCCAGATCAGCTAGAATAATCCTCTTAGCCAGCTGGAAATCAGTACTGACTCGTCATGATGGGAAGGAATACTGTCAGCTGTAGAAGGGGTCATCAGGCAAGATCTTGAGTTGTGGGTATACAGCAGGCCGAGGTGAAAACTGAGATTTGGGTTGGGATCTGCAGGATCCTGTTGTAAAAAAATAAAGCTGTAGGTAGAAGCTAGGATGGAAAAGAATAATGAAAACGATGGACTTTAATACTGACAAAACCCTCATTCTGCTTTCTTAAATTCTGTGTGTACCAGTGCTATTCTGAGGTTGGGGTTGAGGTTGTGGTGGCAGAGAACCGATGGTTTAACACCACTTTTTCTGTGCAAGTATCTGATATGGCCAAAGCAGCAGGCCTGGCACACCATTATTCCCATTGCTTTCAGTGTTCTGCACTAGTACTTTCAACTTGACTCAAGTATTGGGTTATGCATCAGTAAATTGGGTACTTTATTTGTGTGATTGAGTAAAGTACACTCCTATAAAAGCTGAGTCATGTTTTGATTTTGACTATACAGGGATGTAAATTTGTTCTTCTGGCCCTGTTTTTCCCATGTTTCAAAAGGCATGATAAAAACCTTTCTCCATTCTGTACATTTCTGATGCTTTGATGAGTAAGAGCTCTAATGAACTGGCCTGCAGTGGCTGAGGCTCAGTTCTTCTGTCTGTTACCATCTGGGAATCTTCTGCCATGTAATACCACACCAGCTCCCTGCTGGCCCACGGTCTCATTTTGGATTTTCTAACCAAAAAGTGAGGTCTTGAGCTAGTAGAAAAACTTAGCATTCTTTCTGGTTGCTACTAGAGTGCCTTCTGAATTTCTTTTAATTTACCTGCCAAAGCAGTTCCTTTTCTTACATACCAATTTGCTGATCAGCAATTGAGTTTCATATAGTTGTTGAAATTTGCTGTTTAAGCAGGTTGGATTTAATGATAGTTGTACCAGTGATAGTTGTACCAGTGTGCAAATTTAGGGTAGTAAAAATATTATATTTTTATGATCACTTCTGTTCATGGTAGGAATAGGGAAGAAGGCAGGTTTTTTTTTTTTTTTGGGTTTGCAGCTATTTGTAACCATCTGTCTTGATGGATAATTGAGGTGTGTTGGGGGCAGGGTTGGCATGGAGAATAAGCAGCCCATGTGAGGTTCATGTCCTCCACTTGTCAGGTGCCATGGTCAGATGAGAAGAGCTAAGAAGTGTGCTGACATGGGGTTTCCTCATACTATGTCATAAATAACATATTCTTCTGATATCTGTGTTTCTAAACCTAGAGGTTTCTGGGTTTACCTGTGGAACTTGGTCTCAGTATCTAAAAGTGCATCAAAAAACAGAGACAGCTTTTGGAAGCAGTTTGTTTCTGTTCCTACCTGTAAAATTTCAGTGCATTCTAGATGTATTAGAAGGTTTAATGAGGAAAAAACCTAGCACTGTGTTGCATATGAAAGCACTGTACAATTTAAATGCTGTTTTAAACAACCAGTTCTTTCTATACTTGCTGATACTTTTGTATCCAGATCATCCTTCTGAGGTTCCTGAGAAGCTCATTCAGGATCGGTTTCGGAAGTTGAGCTGTTTTCCTGAGGCTTTCAGCTCCATCCACTACAAAGGAACAAGGACATACAATCCTCCAACAGATTTCTCTGGACTTAGGCGAGCTGTGGAGCAGCAGCTGGAGAACAATACTACTCGATCACCTAGACAGCCTGGGGTTATCTACAAAGCACTAAAAGTAAGTGGGGATAAGTTCTTCCCAATCTTTATCAGTAATGCTGTTGCTGGCAACTGTCAGTTGCAGCTAATAAAGGCAGAGCACAAGAACCAGTGATGCAGACCTGCAGATAGCTGGAGATAAAGCATATCTTCCATGAAGATGGTGATTTTTGTGTAACATCGAGTAGGGTGGGTATTTATTTTTTTTTTTTTTTACTTAAAACAAACTCCTTAGCAAAGACTCTGAAAGGTCAAGAGAAGCTGAAGAGCAAAACTGAGTAAAATCAGAAAACTGAGCCAGGCAGAAAGTAACTGGGGAAGAAAAAAATAACTTATGCTGTGAGTGACAGGGACTTACTGACTGTGATTTACAAACAGGAGGCCCAGAAGGAGTTATTGGTGAAATTCTAAGGATGACTTCATCACGAAGGGAGGGAATGCAAGAGACTTGGAAGGAGTTGGTGGCTGGCAAAACCTAGCACAGAGTGTAGTCTAACCCAAGGGCTCAGAGACAAAAAGGAGAAAGGAGCTGTGTTGGCAGCCAGTAAACAAGATGGGATCAAGCCAAGTGATGTATTATTTCAGAGGTGCAGCATCAGGTCAGAAAGCTGATGAAGAGGAATTGGAGGGCACCACCAATGATTTTCTCAGAAGGTTCACCTAGAATGTCAGGGATTTTTGGGTCTTCAAATTTGCAGTCTGTCCTACAAGTTTTCACATTGCTACCACTACATTAGCATTTTATTTTCAATGGCCTGAAGAGCAGAGCTGTTATCAGGGAGGGGCTGGCAGAGCTGGGGCATATCTGCAGAAGAGGGTAGTGTTAGCAGTCTTTCCTGATGTTAGTCACAGCTGTTGGAACAGATAATTCCAACTCCTCTGTGTTTGAGGTAGCCAAAGTACATAAGTGTCAGGATGGCAGCTACACAGTTCCTTGCAATAGGGAGCAGGCAGCAGGTGAAAAACAGTTGGAATGGTTAATTCCAGTTTGATTTCTAGGACTTTATTGCAATAATCAAGTAGTGCAGTATCAGATACAGCTTGTATACTTACATTCACATCTAATAAAGTGGTTGCTGTGTTCAGGTCACTACTAACTACAAATTAACATTTGTAACATGAAGGACATGAAGTTTGCTAGAGATCTGTGTCCCCTCCTCTAACTTTTGAATCCATTGACCAGTATCAGTCAAGCTTGAAAAAGATCATGGGGTAATTTCCTTGGAATTCTGTGAAATCACATGTTGATATAGGGACCTTTATCTGGGAGCAGCTGTGCTAAGAGGGAGATGTATGTCTGTGTGTATATGCAGTTACTCAGTGAAGATGCTCCCCCAACTCCCTGGGAAGGGAGGGGGAGGAAGAGAAAGAAGGGAAGCCCCTCTGGTTACCTCAGCTCAGTTGCAGTTAGACCTCATGCTTTAAAGATCTCCATCAAGAAAAACTGTAACTATCTGCTTTGTTCCAATGCTTGCTTTTTGAATTTTTTTAATTTTATTTTATGTAACACCCAAAAGAACTGAAAAAGTTAAGTGTGCCAGGCTAAGGACTGACTTAATCTGAGAACAGATGCTCGCAGGGAAGGAAACAAATCCCTTTGTATCAGTCTTGCAGTTTCACCAGGGAAGAGCAATTATTCAAGGGGCCAGGGGAAGGCTCAGGGCAGCACTTTCTGAGCTTAGGAGCAAAGAATTTATCTTGATATACTGTGAGAAATGCCTATTTGAGTTTCCTTCTGGACATTTTCAGAATGCAGGTGCCCTTTTAACAAGCACCCTACTATTTTGGGCACGGGTTGTTTGCACAGAGGTGGATGCAGTCTTCTACCACCCACTTACCACCACACCTGCTATAAAATTCAAAGTAGGGGCAGGAGGAGAGGAGAAGAGGAACCTACAAGTGCTCAGGTCACTTCCATACAAACACAAGGTTGTTTTCTTGCTTGGTTTCTAATCCTTGGCTTGGTTTCCAGGTTAGTAAGATAATACTCCTTAGCTGTGTACTCTTGCTCTCCCTCTTCCTCCAGTAGATGAGGAATCAGTGCCTTTGCTTGCAGAAGCTTTCATGAAATGTCTGCATTGCTCTCAGTTCCTGACTGGTTCATTCTGTTCTGTTTGACAGGCTCTGAGTGACCGGTTCAGTGGGGAGATCCCTGATGATCAGATGGCTCACAGCTCTTTCTTTCCAGATGAATATTTCACCTGCTCATCTGTGTGCCTCAGCTGTGGGTAAGTAGATGAGATATGCACCTTCATCCTCTTAGAAGAAATTGTTGCCCTGGTCTGCTGCCACAGAACATAAAGTGTCTGTGACATCTTGACACCTGACCTCACCTATCATCAGATAGTACTTTCAGGAAGAATTTGCTTGAAATTCAAGTCTTTACTTCAACTGGATGATTGTTATTTCTGTGTCCCTGCTGGATGCATGGTCTTTGCCTACTCTGGTTTTGATTATGACTACAAACATGTTCTGCCTGTATCTTTTCCCCAGTGTACACTGGGCAGGAAGAAAGGAGTGCTTAAAGAAATTCCCTGAATTTTCCTATTATTATTTTTCCTGCCATTTTTGTTACCTAAACAGTATTAACAACCCTAGACCACACATCATCATGGACCTGGGCTATGTTCAGTGACTATATCTAAGTGTAGCTCCAGATTGATTAGAGCTTGGCTTGTAGTTCTCTGGGAAGAGTCCAAAGGCTGAGTCTGGGGGGGCATTAGATTACATTCAGTGCTGAGCCTGCAAGGTACTATAGCAGCATGATGTTGTGGATGATTATGCTTATGGAAACATTTTCTCTCAGATGTGATATAGTGTTGTAGTCCTGCTCTTTTATGCTTAATAGAAAATTTCTAGCAGCTCCTTGCAAAAGTTGCAATGTTATTTCTGTCCTGATCAGTTTCCAAACTTCCTAAAATTCTCTGTGAAATTTAAATTGGCTACAGTAATAATTTCCTGCATTGAACTGTTGTGTGCTGCTGCTTCATATCGTGGCACAGTTGCTACAGCTCTTTCCAAAGAGCCTGCTTTGCAGTGATAAATGATGTCATTTTTGTACATAGAGTTGTGAAAATGGTTTTGTGGCTTTACAAGTGCAAGATAGTAACATAAAAGAACTCCTGGGGACATCTGTCATGTATCTAACAGCATCAGCTCCTGGTTTGCTTTTGCATACTCAGGTGTGGTTGTAAGAAGAGCATGAACCATGCAAAGGAAGGAGTCCCTCATGAATCCAAAAGTCGATGCAGATATTCTCACCAGTATGATAACAGAGTTTACACTTGCAAGGTGAGTAATGACAATGACAAAGTCTGAAAAATGGAGAAAGATGGAATTATCATATTCCTTATTATATTCCAATAAGTAAGGAATATCACAGGCATGTGTCTGTTTTTCAAATGTGAGAGTTGTTCGTGGTCTTGATAAGAAAAACTGATCCCAGTCAAACTTGTATTTTTGCTTAGAGAGGTCCCCAACTCTGTGTGCTCTGTGTCATTTGCTGGCTAAATTCTGAACCTAGCTGCTCTCAACCTGGGTGATGACCCTCAGTGTGGTTACTCTTCTTATTTGCTTATACCAATTGCTTTGTATTAGCAAATTTTTCTGAAGGATGTGTGAAAGAAACAAGGAGATTCTCAGCTCCCATCACGTTTTTAATTGTAGAAATATTTCCCTGATAGTGGGTTGGGTTTTGTTTCATTTTTTTAAATTTAGTTCTGGTGAGGGTCCTCCTTTGCTGGGGAGACCCCTGCTTGCCAGTTATGTGCTCTGTGTACACAAACAGCTGCCAGACCTGAAATCTGGGATTCCCAATAATGCAGTTTTAATTGAGCCTTTGTGTTCCAGGCCTGTTACGAGCGGGGGATGGAGGTCAGTGTGGTGCCAAAAACCTCTGCTTCCACTGACTCCCCTTGGCTGGGCCTTGCCAAGTATGCTTGGTCAGGGTGAGTACTGCAGCTAAGATCTCAGCTTTCTGTTGTCCCTACACTGCCTGGTAACCTGTTGTCCTCTGAGGGAACCTGTTGTCCTCTTCTGCAGGTATGTGATTGAGTGTCCCAACTGTGGGGTGGTTTATCGCAGCCGGCAGTACTGGTTTGGCAACCAAGATCCTGTGAACACTGTAGTGAGGACAGAAATTGAACATGTCTGGCCAGGGGTGAGTAGTCTGGTTGCTGGACAGTCTCTGTGTGTGTGTGTAGCCACACACGTTTGTTTTGGTTCTTCTGAACACTGAGAAAATTGACTGGGTGTCATTCAAGCCAGTCCCTGTCTCTGCTCTTTAAAAGACTCTTTGCAAGAGCTTTCAGTCATCTTTTGGCTAACTTGAAATAGCTAAATTGCCAGTTTATGAACACTTGTATGAATGATACACGGTTAAAACCTGTTTTTCAAAGCAGGGCTAGTGATTTTTTTTCTCTCAAGTTTGCCATTCAGTTTAACAGGAGCAGTGGGTCGCAGAGCCATCTGCTTCTTTACCAAAATGAGGTTTCCTTGTTTTTATTCCCTAATGAATATCCATTTCTTTCCAGACTGATGGATTTCTGAAAGACAACAACAATGCAGCCCAGCGTTTGTTGGATGGGATGAATTTCATGGCACAATCAGTATCTGAACTTAGCCTGGGACCTACAAAAGCTGTGACCTCCTGGTTGACAGACCAGATTGCCCCAGCTTACTGGAGACCCAACTCTCAAATCCTGGTAAATAGCAGCTGCTGTAGAGCAAACTTTAAGTAGACCCTTTAAGTAATATAGATTCCAGTGCTTCTTGTTTATTGCAGCAAGCTCTTCTCCTACAGTTTTGAGAAAATTGAAATGCTTTCAGTTCTTCCCATTCTTGACTCAGCCAGAGAAATTACTAATGGAGACTTTGCCCAGCCTTGCTAAAGAAAACATTTCTTCCCTACTTTTTGTGACCACCTTCCCAGCAGTATCACTGAAAATCCTTGCTTGCCTGTACTTGCTCTTCAAAGCAAAATATCAATGTTTTAAATCTAGCTACTGCAGTTGATGGTACTCTTTTTATAGGTACAAAAATCAAACTGGTCCCAATAACTCAGCTAGTAAAGGATTTGCTGCTTCTTGCAGAAACAGATACTTCTTCAATGAAAACAGTTTTCTGAATTCTTACCCCCCACAAAGACCACATACCCATCATTCACCCTGCATGATAGGGCCCTAATTATTTGTGATTGTGAATGAAAGGATCATAGCAATCTATTGGCTTAACCACTGTACATCTACCTCTCTGAATCACTTATCCAGGGTAAAGTTATGGGACTGGTAGCACCCAAGACTTGGGTCTAACTATATTTTTCACAATTTCAATCTTGAGTCTTGCCATCCTGGGATTCTGCTCTCTGCTTTTCCGTTCAGAAAGATCGAACTAACAGTTTTTTGGTTTTGTTTTTTGTTTTTTTGTCGTTTTTTTTCTTTCTATCTTGTTCTGAGTAGAGCTGTAATAAGTGCAACACACCTTTTAAAGATAATGACACTAAACATCACTGCCGGGCCTGTGGAGAGGGCTTCTGTGATGGCTGTTCTTCCAAGACCCGTCCAGTGCCTGAGCGAGGCTGGGGACCAGCACCAGTGCGTGTGTGTGACAACTGCTATGAAAACAGGGGCATCCAGTTAGGTAATTTTGAGTTGATTGTGACAGAATTATCCCCAGGCAATAGTTAGCCTAAAGTCTTTGTCCCTGGCTTCTAGATCACAATCATTCCCATCGGGTGCCAACAGTGTTGTTCTAACTGGGGTTTGGCACGGAGTTTTTAGTAGGGAAGCTCAAGAGCTCCATGTCTTTTGGCAGGAAGATGACACTTGCAATAAGCTACCAGGTATCTGCACCCCTGACAAAACTATTTTCTAATTGGATCTTTGCTTTGTTTTTCTGGCACCTGCTGGTGCTGTAAAGCCACCATCAGAGCAGGGATGTTGCTGTTTCAGCAGACTACGTATTTTGTCCATTATTGTTGAAATGAAAACTCTCCAATCCAAGACTGGGAATGTAGGACGTAAAGGCTGAGTGGCTTCTAGCTGTCTGTTAGGTTTGCTGCTGTTTTTTGCTAATGTGAATTAAATGGCAGAAACTGTGCTGGACTGGGGTGTTGAGACTTTTTTCCTTGTGTCATGCAGATGTGGCTGAGCTGCCTTCAGATGAGGAAGGGGGGACACTTATTGCCCGGAAGGTGGGGGAAGCTGTGCAGAACACTCTTGGAGCAGTGGTGACAGCCATGGACATTCCCTTAGGTGAGCTCTGTTCTCTTTGGATGATCTGGGGGTTTGTGTTTTGTTTTGTTTTGTTTTGTTTTTGTCTAGAGGCTTTTTTTTTTTCAAAGAGCAAAACTTCAAAGTTTGTGTGACAGGATGGCACCTCCACTGCTGGCTGAGCATTCTACAACCCCCAGCATCTCTTGCTTGATGTTTCCTCTTGGTTTTCAGCACATACTTTCTGCATTTCATACCTTTTCTTTTCTCCCTATTGTGCAAATCTGTGTGCTCCAAGCTGGGAGCAATTCATACTCCCCTGATGCATCACTGCAGTGACCTGCCAGCTGGAATTCCCTAAAGCCTGGCCAGATAGGAAGCATTTTATCAGGTTTGTTTTTCTTCCAGAGATGCTGAGTGCCTTTTAAGTATTTCCTTGGATAGTGCTGGCACTCTGTACTTATGCAAGGGAAAGCTGAGAATCTGAAACTTTCCAGGCTGGTAACAATGGGAAAGTAATCAGTAATGTGATCTTTAATGATGAGCTTGGTACAGTGAAAGTTTGCTGCTCTTTCATGTACTGGCTAGCAGTTTTAGGTATGTCAGCAAACACTTTCCATTTGAACCTTCTGTTGTTGGACCTGACTTCCTACTCACTGTGCAGATCATTATTCCACTGCTTTGGCTGCATCATGTCCTGTCATCACCCTTGTGGGTGTTTGTTGTCTGACTCAATGAAAGGAAGAATAAATCCCTTTCTCAGTTCAGACAGTACATGTGTTTCTGAATGGCTGGTTTGGTGACTCTGGTTTTTTTGGCCAGAGCTGAAACTGAAGGTAGAGAAAAGCAAGTGTTTCAGCATCTTGAAGAGTGTATGTAAGGGAGATGCCACCATTTAAGGGGAAACAATCTGTCCCTTTGCAAAGTGGGAGAAAGGCAGAACGGCCTAAATGCCTGCCCACTGCAATGAAGTATTCTGTCAGCATGGAAGTAATGGAAGTATTCTGTCAGCATTCTCCTCCTTAATTCCAGTTCTCTGACTTGCAGTGTGTGGGTCCTTCCACCCCAGCACACCCTCGACACGCTCACGTTCACAGATGATTTTCTTCTCCCTCTTTTCTCATCCTCCAACCTCGCTTCCTCTGTAGGTCTGGTAAAAGATGCTGCCCGACCTGCATACTGGGTACCAGACCATGAAATCCTCCACTGCCACAACTGCCGGAAGGAATTCAGCATCAAACTCTCCAAACACCACTGTCGGGCCTGTGGCCAGGGATTCTGTGATGAGTGCTCACACGACCGCAGAGCGGTTCCCTCTCGCGGATGGGATCACCCAGTCCGAGTTTGCTTTAACTGCAATAAAAAGCCTGGTGACCTTTAACACCAGGCTCTTCTCCAGATCTTGGCAATTCCTTATGTTCTCAGGGTTACAAATGAAAATAGCTGATCTCCCTTTCACCTCTTAACCTGTTACAGCCAGAGTGCATGTTTCCAGTTTCTGGCCTCCTCTCGTGTTATATCCATCTTGGAACGCTGGGAATGAGCTTACGTTTAGCCTCTAGGTTTTAATTTCAAATTGACTGGGGAAGGGAGGGAGCTCCCTTGTAAATGAGCAAACCAAAATCCAGTGTATTTTATTCCAATTAAAAAATAATATATATATATATATATATGTATAATTTAGTATATTAAGAATGCGGTTGGCTAATGAAGCTTTGAGTATTCCTAGTTCAAACGATGGATGGTGGTGTTCCTTACCATGTTGGATCAGACTCACAGCCTTCTGATTCGTCTTTTGGAATGTCTTGCTGATCATGATGTCCTGTGAGGAAGGTTTGGACTCTGTGCTGCCAGGAAATCTCCAGTGTTGACGTATGAATTACACCTGGTAATTCAACCAGCCCTGCATCTGGAGGTGCCGTACTTTTGGCCGTGGAAGATTTAACCCAGATTCATTACCTAGTTTGTTTGAACTGTGATATGAGCAGTGGTCTTGCAGTGCAAGAGGTATCAAAGTTGAAATAGACCCACGGGTAGAGACCAGTAGAGCTCTGAAAGGTAAAGCAGATCAATGGCACAAGGCAAAGCATTCTGATTTTGCCATTTCAATGTCAATAGCAGATCAAAAGGTAGCAGGGTTTTGCTCTCTCTGACAATGTTCTCATGTACTCAGGTTTTCTTCAAGTTTCTCTGCCAGCTTGTTGCAGTTAAGTTTTGTCCAGAACAGAACAAGAAAACAAGTTATGTAGGCAATTCTGAAATACAAAGTTTGAGTTGTTTGGGTTGTGATGACTTTTCCCCCACTTTTTAAGTGATCCTGGAGTCTCTGGAGCCTCTGTGTTCTCAGACGTGGTTGCGTAAAAACCGCGCAGATTTGACTTATCCTTTTTCTAGTAATCTGAACTTAAAAATCCACCTGGAAAATGGGAATCTTTCTTCTTTGCTCCTAGCAACTGGCACTCACTGGACTTCATTATTCGATTAAAGGACTGCAATGAGTTCACTGACTTTGTTATCAAAAGCACCATTTAACCTAACTAATACTGTCTTGTACTGTGGATTTGTGGTTCCAGTTTTAAGAAGTAAGAGCCCATTGTGGATTGAACTGCCTAAAATTCTCCCTTTTTGGCTTATATAGACAAGGATTCTTCTACCACATGAGAACTGTCTCCTCTTGGAGTGGCTGGACTTTGATGCAGTGTCCTGGAACTGTGGTATTTTTTTTCCCCAGCTTATTAAATGTGCTCTTATGTAGATGACTGCCCCACACCCTGTTTCTGGACTGTATTATTAATTAACTGCTATAAAAGACTATCTTCTGAACAAGTGTACTGACTTTTTCCTTGTAACAAGCATTTCTCACTTTGTCTTTGAAAGAACATACCCACAAAGTGATTGCCCCTTCCCAACTACATCCAGCCTACACATGGAAGTAAACTTGGAAGATGTTCCAGGACACCTTCGGTATTGGCCCAGTTTAACTGGGGACTGTCTAATGATTTTGTAAGCAAAGTCTGCCATAAACTGACAGTTGCCCAAGAGAGGGCATGAGCAGGTATAAATCATCTATTAAAAGACATTCTGCACATCCAGCATAATTCTGCGCTTCAAAGTACTTTTTTTTTTTTTTTTTTTTTTTTTTTTAAATGGGTGAGCAATGTGTTCTTGGTTTGTAGGCTGTGCCTGGTGTGCTGTTTATGCATGTGGCTGTACTACCATGTTAATGCACAAAGAAAAAGCAGCCATGACATTCCTCGTATAAAATCTTTGGCATCTGTTTCAACAACTTGTGTGCTTTTTTCTCTCTTTTTCTTCCTTGTCGCAGACAAAATTACTGCTCATCTCAAAGAGAAAATATTGTCTAAACATCTTTAGTATATATGCAATTGTAGTAACTTGGCAACCTGGCAATATGCAGAGTCCATTCTTGATTGATTATCCTGGTGCTGAATCTTTTATGCTGTTGCTTAACAGAACAAAATCTTACATGGTGCTTACCCTGCAGCAGGCTTGATGTTACTTTTTCTGGACAATGCTGAGAGGATTTTATGGCTTCCTTGTTTTCCAAAATGAAAAAAAATATACGTAAGGCTTAAGTTCACTGCTGTTTTCTGTACACAAGTGCTTTTATTTTTTTTTATAGTTTTGGATGCTCTGAGTTTGCAGATACAGGATATGGTAAGTAAATGGATAAGCTATTTAAGAGGGATAGGTGCATATTTTCAGAGAGCCCAGTGCTATTTAAGATGAACACATTGGGATTCAGTAAACAATTTCTGGGCAGAAAACTCTACAGGAAACTTAAGTGAAGGAAATAGAAACCCTGAAAAAAATTTTGAAAGCAAGTAACTTGGGAGCAGCTTGTTCTTGGGGTGGGACTGTCAGCCTGAAGACAAAAGTTAATCCTAGCAGTAGAAACCTGTGAGAGTTTTATTCCTAAACTCTGAGAAAAAATGCTTCATATGCAGAGGTAGTGGTAGCATCTAACCAGAATGAATCTTTTTGCAAAGCCTGTCAGCAGTTAACAGCAGCCTTGCTGGAGCTCTGCAGAGCCCAAACTGAGCGTTTTGTAATGGCAGTGTGAGACAGATCTGATGCTCCAATTAAACTTAAAGTTTATTGTAATATTACTATTTCAATAATTAAAATCGGCACAGGGTCTTGAGAATTAATTTGATTGGTCTGAGATGTGGCACAATAAGAGGATGTTCTGACTTACAGAATGAAGTTGACTGTTTGATGTGAATCTCTTGCCAGAAAGGTGATGTCAGGTTGCTTATTGGCAGACCAAGCAGCTTCTGCACCTCTTCTGATTAGGAAAAGCTATGAAAAACATGGAGTAAAATAAGAATCATGTGAATTAACTGATAGGCAAGGATGTGCTCTGGTGAGAAACTATTTCCTCACCCAAAACATGACAAAATGGGCCTAGGTTTGAGGAGGAAACCACATCTGATATGATTGCTTTATTTTGATTGATTTATTTCTGTTGTGGGTATCTATGGCAATTCACCATAAAAATCCATCTTCAAGTAGTTGATATGGGTTTTCCTCTCTTTCTGGGAATCAGATATATGTGACCTTCATATAGATGTGCACACTTTTAACTAAAACTTGTGTGAGAAAAACTGAAACTGTTTTCTCTTTCACTTCCCTGTCCCCCCAGTTATTTTCCTCCTCATTCATCCCCCTGCCCCGATCCTCAGAGGTGAAGCTGCACTTGCCAAGGTATCCCCCACGGGTCACTTGGGGGTTGGGTCTTGTGTTCTGGAAAACATTACAACTCTTGCCAGCTTTTGATCTCAACAAGAGCTGATTTGTTGAAATAAACACCATCATTGTGTTAGACCTGCCTGCCATGTATGCTTAGGGGTGTCTGTCTGCTGCATCTCTTCTGAGACCCTCACCAACGCCCTTGTTGTTGCTTTGGGCAGCCTGGGCTTTGACACTGTAGAGTGCTTGGTTTCCCATCTGGTCATACAGACTTTGCTCTTCTTCATTTTTTTGCCTTGAGCATAATTATCCCAATGAGGTTTGAAACAGTACTGCCTTGATGCTGCAGCTTCTCATTTTCATGTTTCATTTTCAAGTCTCTTCACATTGTGGCGTTGTGCTTGTCTTTGATTTACTGCTGATGGCTGTAATATAATTTGGCACCAACAGATACCTCTTTGCGTGCCAGTAATCTGAGAAGAGAGAATGATTTGGACAAGTGATAGAACTGTCTGGTTTTTGTTGCCTCTGTCCCATCCCCACTCCCCAGTTTAGCTGAGCACTTTTTTTGGTAAAGCACTGTTGACATGTATATCCTGTTGATCACAGCACATAGTATGTCTTAAAGTGTTCTTGTTTTCCAGCAATGAAATCGTGGCAATGCAAAAATAAATCAAAACTTACTGTGAGGGCTTTCAAAACCAACAGTAAGATGTGACAAAGACAAAGCCAAACTAGACTGGCAGCTGGTCAGTTATTGTGGGCCAAAATTTAAGTGCAATCAGCTTTTAAACTTGATTTTTATGGGATATGACTCAAGCAAAAATTAAAGCAATACAGATACAAGTTTTATATATATAGAGAGATTATTTATATATATATATATATAGAGAGAGAGAGAGAGGTTTATATATAGAGGATATGTCTCAATGTGTAATTACAAATATTCTGTCAAGACTGCTGGGATGTTTTGAAACACTTTGATTTCTGACATTTTGAAAAGCTACCTAAACCTTTATTTCTGCATAAAATGCTGTTTTACAGCAGCATGATAGAGAAGTAGTAGTGTGTGTATGATCATGTACAGATGATGACTTGTCAGTAAGGCACCGGAGTGCTTCACAGCTACCATGGTATTAATAAAACTTCAGATAGGAAACAAGTTGATTGAACAAGAAAAGGCAGGTGATCTTGATTGTATTTTCAGTCATTACCTAAAGCAGTTTATCAGCTTCTTGCCTTGGCTTCCATTTTCAACCACGAAATGAGTTCATGGTTGAAAGTGGTCAAGTGCTTTAAACACTCAGGTGTTTAAAGGTCTCTCAATGCCCTGTCCCTCTCTCCAGAACCCCTGTCTAGAAAGTACTCTGGGTTGGTACTGATTACTTGATTCAACTTGATTGCTTCATGTGTATATGTAGTAGACATAGCATGTGTAAGCAGGTACCACCAGCTCAAGATCTGGGGACCAAAGCTGAATTGTCCACTGTCAAATTTATACCTCTTCTCAAATCAGCTACTCTAAGGGGTCATCTCAAGACTATGTACACATTCCAGTTGAAATTCCCACTTCTTGCAATGCTTAATTTTCTAGTACTGTTAGAATAGGTTCAAAAATGTAAAAATTCCAGTGTGGAATTGTGTCTAGTAAACTGATTGTTTTAACCTCCTAGTTTAAGTATTCATCAGGACAATACAGGGGGAATGGCCATGTACTGAGGTGAGTCAGGGTCTATGGAAAGACAGAACCTGTCCCCCCCATCCCCCTCCCCAAGACCCAAAAGCAAATCCCCTCCCTGCTTTAGACACTTGGAAGTTAAAACTGTAGAAGTTTAAGTTGCTGTCTGTTATGTCTTGGGACCTCGTGTGGCTGGAAGGGTTTTATGGGCCTTTTTAATCAGGGTTGAGATGGAACAGAACAGGGGTGAGACTGGGGCTTCTGGAACAGTCACATTGAGGGGAGGGATGGGGAGTTGGGTCAGGGAGGAGAGCCTGGTGGTCTGCTCTGAGCCTTGCTCCAGTGAGCAAAACTGGGCCTGGTGGATGAGGAACTCTGCCACATGTCTTGGAGATCAGGTTTGATCTTTCTGAAGTTTCCTACTAGATTAAGGACTTCCCGAGAAGCTGGGGCAAAGAAATACAGTATTTTTATACTGTAGCAGGAGAAAGAGTGTTGCAGTTCCTTTTTTTTTTTTTTAGCTGCCTTAGGGTCCTATCGCTGCGTAAGGAAATTATTGATTTAATACGTTTTAGCCACTGTCTGAAGGCTGCTTGCTATTAGTCACTGAAGTCAAAATGCCTTTTTTCTTGCCCTGCTTTCCCTCTCCTTTCAGACTGCTCTTGCAGGCTTAATTAGAAGTGCTGGCTGAAAAAGAACTAGTTGGGTGAATGGGTTTGCAAGGACATGTGTGTGCATTTGGCTCCTGGAAACAACAGAAAGCAAATGAGCATCTTTCTTTTGTTTTATGAGCTTTGCCTAAAAGAAAACAAACTATCTTCAGTTATGTAAGATGCTTTTCTGACACAATTCTTAGTTTGTGTTTCCCACAGTAACTGTGCACAATTGCTGCACGGTGGTGTTCTTGCAGAAAGGGCATTACTGGAGTTAAGGGCAGGGAAAAGAGTTTAAAAGTTAATTTAAATTTTGGGATTACTTCTGATTTAAGGGAGTTCATGATCTTTGTGGTTGCCTACCTGCAAGCATTTGAACCTCTCACACTTGGCTAGAAAATGTGTTCAACTCTGAGTTAGTTACAAGATCCAGCATCAGGGGTTTGCAGTCACACAGGGGCAGCCACGTTTCTGTTTCCTGAGCATATGTTTAGTTGCATTATTAACTAGGTCAATGCAAATGCTTTTGAAAGTTGTGCTACCTGTATTAATCACTGTGCACATGCCAGAAAATGTCTCTGTTTAACAAAACTTGATCAAGGTAAACTGCAGAGTGTTTTCTCAAATTGAAAAGTAAAGCAAGCCAGGCATCCGGGACCCCAGGAGCCAAACTGGTGTTGTCCATAGGCAGGAGAGGGAATGGGAAGAGCCTGCAAGACGGGCATGTGGGATGCAGCCACTGAGTCTGATGCTCTGAGCCATCTCACTGACCCAGCTGGACACAGCCTCCATCTGAACATGCTGTGCAGCAAGAAGGGTGCAATTATAACCCCTGTGTATGCTCACCTGCAGACTTGATAGGACTCCATGGGAAGCAGCAGCTCTGATGATAGAGTTGTACATCCGAGTGGATCCCAGAGTGGAAAGGCAGTTACTGCATTCCTTTAATAGGAATTTTGGAAGACTTGAGTGCAGCATGGCTTTCTTGTCAAGCTCATCAATAGCCCCACCTAGCTCATGAGGGGCTCCACCCCCTTGATCTCAGTGCTTCCTACATCTACAAGTCTTGGCCAAGCCAGGCTGGTTACCAGGAGGGAGCTGGAAGTACTGAGACTCCAGGGGAGGGTACTTGTTCTCAAATACTGTGACAATCCAACTGGTGCTACAACTTCACAGCTGAAGGCCCAGTTGTACCTCTCTGTGCAAAAGCCCTGACCCTGCACAGGTGATCTCACACCCCAGAGGATGTGGTCTGTCCTGTGTGGCAGCTGCATAACCCAGCCTGCCATTCCAGACTCCTGCCCTGACTCCAAGTGAGGGGTGTGGACTTGCTCAGGGAACACTCTGATGAATTAACATGGAAATGGAGCTTCACTGCTGAACCAGAAAAGGGGCTTTGTTCTAAGCATGCTGCCTTTTGAAAGGAATGGTGGCAGGGCAGTGGCACTGCTGCCATCATCTGAAGAGGACAAAGCAGAGGTGGTACAGCTCAGAGGACTGACTGTGTGCCTGGGGAAACAGCTTTTCCTTGGAGTGCTTCCCAGCAGAGATGTAGGAATCAGCCATGACCCAGACCAAAGCTACTCCAAACAAAGCCCCAGGGCCCCTGCAGTGTCAGCTTCTCAACACCAACTGCTTCACCCTGATTATCCCCTCAGCTGCTGATGGAGGTGTAACCACACCTAAGGGGTTATATGACCAAACCAGAATTAAGATAGAGCAGCCTTTTGCTGGCAAATTCTGCTAGCATGGGACAGGCCTTTACTGTTAGTTACTGGCTTTTCAAAGCTTCCACCTACATTTCAAGGAGGCTGAATATTGTCTAGGAAGTTAATCAGCATTCAGCTTTTATTTACAAGATGTCCAAGATGTATCCAGCAAGATCTGTTGAACCTGAAGGCCGTTCAGAATCTCCTGGGTCAAGCAGATGCAACAGCAGCACATTGTGACTGGTACAAAAATTTTGAAGTGATGGACAGGCTGGCAGCTTTGTAGGCCAGGTCTGAGGAGAATATAGTGTCAGTTATAGGAGAAGTGGTAGAGATCCTGTTTGACAGCCATGAGTAAGCCAGGAACTCCTTGGCTACCCCCAAGTCTTGAAGAAAACACCACACTGGGAATGGCATCTTTGGAGGAGGGGTGAGGAGAAGGGATGGTTCTAAGCAGATGGGCATCTTGGAGACTCCAAATTCTGGTGTAGCAATCCTGACCAACTGGAAAGGACAACAGAATGCAGCATTACACAAAAAATACTTTTTACACATCTCTGCAAGATTATTATCACAGAAGCAGAGGGTTGATGGGGAAACCCCCCTGACCACTTCTACACGGACTAGAGGCAAAATGCTTATCACTACTTTATGGAAGAAAAGTTCTACACTGAATACTGCAAAACTGGGGAAAAATGTATATTTCCTACTAGTCAGTAAAAGGTATTAGTATTTAGAGTGCTTTCCTCACTATCAAGCACCAAAACCAAAACAGGAAGAAAAACTAACTCTCAGATTAAAAAGATCCCTTCTCATTATTCCACCACTTACTGAAAAATTCAAGGAGATGACGTAGCTCTGCTTACAGAGACTGTGAAACCTGGCTATACTCTGAGAATTTAGGAGTTTTGCTTTGTTGTTACTTCTCCTCCCCTCACTTAAAATAAAATATCAGACTGTAGCCAAGTGTATTTCAAAATGAACCTGAGTGGTATCCACAATATAAAAGGAATTATGCTCACATGCCAGTGCTTCAGTCCAGCATGACATTAGCCACATAAACACCAAATAAACACATGCAGTCTTTAGTCTATATAAAGTTATCACCAAGTCTCCTGTTTAAACATTGTTCCCCTGAATTTCAAAATACAGAAAATTCAAAATTTTTTTTCTGCTCTACTTGAGACAAACTGTGGAAAGGACAATGGGACTTCTGCAGGACACAGCCATTTAACACAGAGGTGATTATAGTAGGTGTGCATCTAGAACATTATTTCTTAATTTTCGTAATATATTGCAGTCTGCCTAAGGCTGAATTTCTTCTGAATTTTAAAGAATTAACAGGCTTACAGCTTCTAATAGCTGCTAGCTAAAAACCAGTCTTCAGGTATAAGAAAATAACTGCCATGCACTCTGCAAGTAGAGGTGAAAAAGTTAACCCACCTGCTGTAAGAAGTCCTTCCTCCTCATTTACATGCAGAGGGAGAAGAGCATATTCATTGTGATGGCCTTTATACTCTTTCACACATTTTGCTGTTCTCAGGTCCCACAGTTTTATCTGCAAGTTGAAGCAGTTGTTAGAAAGAGGATAAAGTAACAAAGCAGAGAGTGCTTGATGACTGATAAATGAGTGAATCTGGAAGTGGACCCATACATGGCACCATCAGCTCCCCAGAGAAGAGACACCCACCCTTGGGACTGCGTCTGTCAATGCTTAAATACTAAAAGGAGCAGAAGACCCTAAATGCAACAAATCCATACCTTTCCAGCCATATCTGCTGCCAGAAGATAATGTTCAGCCTCCAGAAGGTGAACAGAGGTAACTGCTGAGCCATGGAAGAGGCGAATTGCTTTCCAGCTCTGGCCCTTGCGGCTGCGCTGCCGCACGTCGATGCTGAAAACCTCCCCTGAGCGGCAGCCATTGTACAGCACAGGGGCCTGGGGGGGTTGGGGAGAAAAAAAAGTGCACTCTGGAACATCTGAAAGGATCTCAAGAAGCTATGCAGACAGAAGCTATGTCAAGATTATGAGCTCTCTTGTGCAGTTGTCAGATTAACTTTGTGAACAAGTCTGTCAGTATTTTAACAGAATCAAAATTTTCAGGGTTGGAAGGGACCTTAAAGCTCATCCAGTTCCAAGCCCCCTGCCCTGGGCAGGGACACCTCCCACCAGATCAGGTTGCTCAGAGCCCTGTCCAGCCTGGCCTTAAAAACTTCCAAGGATGGGGCTCCCTCCACCTCCCTGGGCAACCTGTGCCAGTGTCTCACCACCCTCATGGTGAAGAACTTATTCCTAATATCCAACCTAAATCTCCCCTCCTCCAGTTTGAATCCATTCCCCCAGTCCTATCACTACTGACAGCCTAAAAAGTCCCTCCCCAGCTTTCTTGTAGCCCCCTTCAGATACTGGAAGGCTGCAATAAGGTCTCCTCAGAGCCTTCTCCTCTCCAGACTGAACAACCCCAACTCTCTCAGTCTCTCCTCATAGCAGAGGTGCTCCAGCCCTCTGATCATCCTCATGGTCCTTCTCTGGACAAGCTTCAGCCTGTCCATGTCCCTCCTGTAACAGGGGCTCCAGAACTGGATGCAGCACACCAGGTGGGGTTTTCTCCTTGATGGAGACAATGCACCGAGTGTTAACAAAATTAGGTTGTTTGCCAAAACCAAAACAATTTTACAGCACATTTTACTGTTTTATTTGTACTTATTTTCCTTTTTTCTGCTGTACAATTAAAAAAAAAAATTACCCCTCTTGCTACAGAGTTTGAAATCAGGTAATCCTTCTGTTGCTAATTCAACTGTTCAGCCTGGAGAAGAGATGGCTCTGGGGAGACCTTAGAGCACCTTCCAGGATCTGAAGAAACTACAGGAAAGCTAGGGAGGAGCTTTTGACAAAGGCATGGAGTGATAGGATATGGGGGGGTGGTTTCCAGCTGATAGAGGGGAGATTGAAGCCAGACATTAGGAAAAATTCTTTCCTATGAGGGTGGTGAGAGGCTGGCCCAGGTTGCCCGCAGAATCTGTGACTGCCCCATCTCTGGAAGTGTTCAAGGCCAGGCTGGATGGGGCTTTGGAGCATCCTGGTGTAGTGGGAGCTGTCCCTGCCCATGGCAGGGGTATTGGAATGAGATGATCCATCTCATTGGGTCCCTTCCAACCCAAACCAATCTATTAATTACGTGCAAGCATCAGACCAGCTCTGCTGTGGAGCAGCAACAACTGCAATCACAACCTGAGGCACAGCAGGATGAGTCCCATCCTAAAGAGAAGACAAAGCCCACCCATGAGGCAGCACTCTATAAAAATGGAGTCTGATTCTTTTTACCTGTATGGCAAACTGTTGTGCCAATACATCACTGCTGGTTCCAAATGTCTGTCGATGACCTGTCACTACATTGGTCACCAGAACTCGTCGTGTCAGGCCTAAGGAAGACAGATTATCTTCATTTAGCTGTAATTTGGGTAGCAGCTGGGAGATTAATGCAAGGTGTCCTTTTCCCTCTGAGACAGAAGGGGTTGCAAGCCTTGCAGATCACCTGTGCTGAAGCAGTTGTCTGCTTGGGGATTCAGGCACCAAGCACAGGACCAGGCAGTGGATATCTTGAAGCTGCAGAGCATTCCAGGTCTGTCACCTATGAGTGAGAAGCAACACATGAAGCATCCAGCAAATGGTAGCACAGCTTCCCTGGATTGCCATACTTCTTTTGACACTGCAGCCTGAAGCAGAGAAAATGTTACCCAGTCAGTGTCCCTGTGCTACTCAAGAGACCAGAAATAAAAGTGGGACTTCATGACTGTAAGCTGAAAACTAGACAGTTGTGAGAAACTGTGAAATTTCTTCAGTAGTCAGAGGGCTGACCATGACAGGAAAAATAGCACTTGCTTTACAGCACTAAGTAAGCCATTTTTTAAAGACAAGTGGGCTAAAATACAAAACATTTACTTTATAAGCTAAAAACTAAGCAAAATATAACCTTTAGGTTCTTGGCCTATTTAAAATAAAAAGGTTTAAGTGACAATACTTGAAATTTGATCCTTACGTGGCTCCTGCAAAAAGTCCACTAATTGACAAGTCCTCAGTTTTCATTTCCTTTTTGGCACATGCACTACAACCTTACATATCTCAGGTAGCACAGGTGACATTTCCAAAACATGGTTAAGTTCTACTTTGCCCCCAGCAGCTACTTAAGCAATGTTCCCTCAAACAAAAAATTTAGAACCGTGAAGTTAAGTCAAGAAACTTGGAAATTCCTAAAACAGTCAATGGGAAATACTACACAGGAGGACTTTGGTGAGACTCCAGGTATCTGACTATGTTGAAGGGCTAACAGAGCAACTGAGCATGCTGGCCTAGTAGCCATCCATCTTCAGTGACTCTTCAAGCTCATGGTGGGTTTTTTTTTTTAATGGCTGCATAAATAGCATAATATAAAAAACTTAAAATAGGGCCAAAACTTTTATCTGTCACAGATTTCTTCTGTATAAACTTAACTGATCATGTCTGAATGGAAACCAGGCTAGAGGACTGTGATTCTGTGACTGTACTGTGTGACCTGAAGAAGCATGGTTCTGACATTTATCAAGAAAGTCCAATTAATAAACTCTTGCCTCCAAGAACAGTAAACAAATATACAGAGAGACAGCTACAGTCATCAGACTGAAAACACAGAATTCTCTAAAACAATCATGCCTACACACAACTGAACATGAACTTCAACAAGGAACTATGGGCTTCAGCTTTCCACTTTTGATTAATCCACTGAGCATACTTGAGTAGCTACTATGAGAAGGGATGCTGCAATTCTAGAGAGCCTGTAAAGAAACTTGAGTACTTCTTGAATGCAGCTTCTAAGTACTAGTTACAGGCCAAGCTCCTCATGAAAAATCTCAAATATTTACAAGTAAGAGATTCTCCTGCCAACATCAGGTCCTACATCATCACCAGCTAAAATAAGCTAGTGCTTTCAGTAGTGCTTGTGAGTTAATTCTGAAGGCAAGTTCCTTCATCTGTTAGCTTATTTAATGGTTTAGGACTAAGTTTTACAAGAGTACAACAGTCTCACCAGCTACTGAAGAAAAGTGCTGGTGATAATCTTTCCCTTATGCTCTTGTCATGCCGTAACTGCTACTGGAAGCTGGAGAGAAAAAAAAACAACACCAAAAGCACCCTACCTGGGTTAGTGCTGCTGAACAATGATGCTGGAAGCAGACTGGCACAGCCTGGTGTTTCTGCAATTCCCATGAGACACAGCTTGCTGAAGTGACTTAAGAAAAATAAATGTTTCTCCCTAGAATGCAACAGGCTGCCTAACTTTTATAGCTGGGAAAAGCAAGGTACTCTGACACAGCCACAGCTCACAATACTTTCTCTTGGAGACTTCTGATGTGCCTTACAGTTTACAATTAAGTCTTTAGTCTTCAAAGAGCTAGAAAGAACCCCCATTTTTGCTTCTGTATTATCACTATCAGAAAAACCAGAAAGTAAGAGGAATACTAAGGCATCTTTCCAGTGACAGAAGAACGTTCATGGCCTGCATGGATCATTATTCTCACACTGATGACACTGCACTAATATGGATCTGTTTTCCAGGGAGGTAAGATGGAAAAAGGGCAGCACACATTGGGAAGCCAAGGAAGACTCACTTTAGATTACATTAAAACATTTCCTACAGATTACATCAGGTAGAGAGAGGATTTGAAAGCTGCATTTCAGGTTCAGTGGGGTCAATCTGTTACACGACTGGAGGAAAGCACAAAATAACCAAACCAAACAATCCCAAACTCCTAACCAGCTATGGGAAAGCCTGATAAGCTCCTGCCACCTTCTGGATCAGTCCTGAATTACCTGGATTTTCCCAGGAGCTTCTGCATACATTTCTGTACGATCTCCTCTTTTGATACTTTAATAGCACTGCTCATCTGCTGACTGCCATCTCCCACATTGAAATCCTCTTTTTCTTCATTTCTTCTGGTTTATGCCATTGCCCATTACTGATTCCTCTACTATACTATCAGCCTTCCTCTTCTTCGAAGAGAACTGCTACAGAACATACTCTGAAAGTTGCAGAGAATGATGCCAAGGAACTGGTCCCATTCTATGCTAACCCCAACCAATATGGGGATGTTTTACAACAGAAACCAACCAAACCAGTTTCAAAGAGGTCCAATTCACAGAGAAAGTCAGTTCCCTCATGCTCTTTTGCTCCACTCAATTTCTAACCATCAGATAATTCTGGATATGGCATCTACACTATTAACAGAGTTTGTTAATTCCTCCAGAGCAGGGAATGTGGTCTTTCACCTATGATTACACTGAAGCAATTCCACATACATGTGTAACAGAACCACACAGCTCTTTCACTAGCTCCAACATCTTTCCATTTTTTCTAACTTCCTTTGTTTTCCAGAAAACAAAATTTCTGGAGTAACTACATGAGATGTCTTCCTGGAGTTTAGTTGTTCTGTGCAGCACAATGCAAGCTTGTGAAAGCTGAACTGAAAATCTTTTTTTAAAGGATATAAAACATGAGAATCCGGATGAGTCAATGATGCCCAGCACACAGAATTCACCTTCAGAAACAAAAAAAGACACCATTTTGTAATTTCTTGTTCAATTCATGAATGGGGATTTCCATAGAAAGATGACATAAAACTATGCACTGGGCACACCTTCTTACACCTCTAAATAGCCCAGGAATGGGTCATGAGCATTTTAACCTCACATTTCTCTTAAATGCAGGAGACAGAGCAGCACTGACAAGCCAGCCTAAACACAGAGCCAGGCATCAGGCACATTCTATTATTTAAGTGATCATCTTTGAAAGAATCTGAGCATGAAGAGATTATGAAAGCCTCCTTTAAAAATGCTTCACGTTCAAGGATCAACACATTTTCCAAAAACTATTTTAAAGAAAGAAGCATGCAAATCTTTGGAATTTCTGGCCCACAGCACCAGTTTTGTCAGCTCATGGCAACTCTGAAGTGAGCACTCCCCTTGGAAGCTGGTACTCTGACAGAGTCTTCTGCTCCAACTGCATCATAACATTACTGAGAACAAACACTGGTAACTGAGGACTTGTAGAGCCAAGTTTACAGGGATTCTGCATTTACCCAAGTTTGCTGTTGCTGGATTCTTCCATTCTCTCCTCCTAACCCCCTCCCCAGCACTCACACATGCCCACCTGTCCCTCCCCAACAACAGCATTCCCAGAAGACAACTGAAGGAAGGGTGAACAAACACAGTACTTTGCGGTTTGTGAAGTAGAGGTTGTCATACATCTCCACAGTCAGAGACTCCTTCCCCAAACCTCTGAGGTTGATGATCCCATATTTACATCCTCCATGCTCCACATCATTCACAGTGAATATCCTCTCACAAGCAACATCTGCCTGTAAAATAAAAGCTTGCTGGTCACGCTTCCTAGAAACTTGACAGGAAAAAAGAGCTTGAGGTAGAGGCATAAAGTCTAAAATTAAGCAATGCATTAATTCTGATCCCTTGAACACAATCCAGTTTCCATTCACCTCTAAAATAAGTGGCCAACTCCTTTTTTTATTTGAATACCCAGAAAAAAACATAAGCAAGAAAATGATTTAGTCCTTGAGTAACAATAAATACTCTTTCCAATTTTATCACTTCTAGACACTATTAGTAAGCACATCCTGGTATTGGTAGAGGACCCAAAATGTTTATTTTCTTGAAAGTCAACATGGAATTCTCCTTCTGTTGCATCACAGCAAAAAGGCTGGTTCTACATTTCAACTGCTTTTTAATGACACCCATTTTCTGACTCCTGGCTTCAGCTACCACCTCTACAGTGCTCTGCTACCAAGGCCAGCAGATCTTCCTACATAGATTATGTAGATACGTGCTCCAAAGATATCTCTGGCACACTGGGTTACCATCAAAGACAGCAGAAACTGCTTTCTGATCATAAAATATATAGTAATTACTAATGTTTACATAGATTCTCTGGACAACAGACTTGGACACTTGCAAAATTCTTCATTTTTCTTCTTTCTCTTAATCCTCTCCACTCCCTCCATAGTCCCACACTAATTATCCACTAAACTCCTGATTACTTCCAAGAGTACATGTGGGTCATCTTAAAAATAAATAAACAACAAACCAAACAACAAAAAATAAAACCCCACAACACTTTCATGTCCAACCTCTTCATCATCTTCCTTTCTAAGAAAGGAACCTCTTCCTACCTACTTAAAATTATCAAGCACAGATTTTGAGAACTGACAACAGGAATAACGCATCTTTGAAAGCAAAATTTGACCTATGAGATATTGCAGTATTCCAAGATCCTGAATTTTCACTGGAGATGGGCTCTCTTGATCCTAAAAGCTTAAACAGTTCTCATAACATACCACAATTATTTTAAAATTGTCAGTGCCAGCAACTGAGGAATCTGGACTGTGAATTTCTATCTTCCTCCTCCGCATGCAGTTCACTTTCAGCTCATGCACCAGCCTGTAAAAGCAGGGGGTGGGGAGAGAGTAATTGGGGTAAACCCAGGTTTAATGCCAAGAAAGGAATACTGGAGAGTGTATCCACAACTGCTTCTCTGTCACAAAAGATAAAATGCCTGCACAAGTGGCATGCTGCAATTCACTGATATAACCCAGGAACGTGTATCTTCCACATCCATGGAATTTCATCCCTGTTACTGTGAATCCCAGCACATCAGAAGCAGCCACACAGCAAGTCACTAACTTGTCTTCTGTGCAGTGATTCTAACAGGGGACAGCAGGGGGAAGAGTCACATCAGCTAAAAAGCATCCATCCAAAGAAAATCTGCATTGTATTTATAAAACAATCTGGCAAATCAGCATATATAAGAAAAAGAGAGAGAAGTTTTAAACTCAAGCTGGGAAACCTCTTCTTCATTTGAATTCCCACCACTTTAATAATCTGATTATGAAAGAATATAACTATTTTTTTAGTAACATAAGTAGTATGTTCCTCTTATCCTAAGTGGAACAACAAGAAATGCAAAAACCCTGGCAGGAACAGATGCACCAACAGCAGAACTGGTATTGCTAAGACAAGACAGATCATTGTACCTGCAGTAACTTGTGGAGCTAAGCAAACCCAGCTGCCTCTTCTGTAGCAGCATAGATGAGTTCAGTCCAACCCTTGTTGTTTTCTGGAAGAGAGTAACATGAAAATACTCAGTTATTTCCTTATTTATGATTCAAACTCAGCTGTGGTCTTAGGTGTTTGGGAAAGTTAAGTAACTTTTTCCTCTAGCCTACATAAATTAAAATTTTCACAATGTCTATAAAACACATTCCAATACCATCTCCCTGGCCTACTACAGTAAGCACACATGGCAGATACAATAATTTATTCCTGTGAGATGAGGGATGCTTCTATAAATACAAAAATGATCATAGGACTGCTACTAACTATGCAGTCTTCCTGTTGCACTACTTTTCCATTCATAAATTTTTTTAAATTTCACACAAACAACTTCTGGGGAGACCAAAGGATAGAGTACCTTGCAGAGTTATGGAATAAGAAACCTTTTTGATAATGCTCTGATAAAGCAAGTATTTGAAAACAAAAATGTTCTCCTCTGGGAACCTAATACAGACATGTGATTCAATAGCTTGATTTTGAAAAGTGATGTAAATCCACAGTTCCCATTAAAAGGAAAAGAGCCATCAGCAGTCTGGTATCTGTGAAGCCTCAACTGCTCAAGGAAGCAGCTAAAACAACAACAAAAAAAGACAAAACCACAAACAGCACTTTCACAGTGAAGGCTGAAGAGCTGAGAAGCTCATCCAAGTGAGCATTTCATTACTTAAGGGGAAAAATACTGCTCACTTCTTCCAAAGGACAGAACATTTAAGCTGAGCTGTAATTTGTAAAGTTCTAAGACATGGCTTTGAGGTAATTAAAAAACATCCTTGTTAGGTATTTTACCCTGATTGCTGATATGCAGCATCAGCATTAACTTTGCTGTAACACCTTGTGATGAAAAGCATACTTTTCATCAGTGTGGATACACTATCCTGGAAAAGGCTTTCCAGGCATAAGCATAAAACTCACCTTGATTTTACCTGTTAAAAAAAATTCCTCATGAAAAAGCTGCTTCCCTAAAATATCATCAGTACTGGTTCTTCAGGGTCCAGGAATATGGTCAATACATTTATTAAACATATGGAAAACTTAAAATCAAGAGCCCACTTCGTATAATTCAAGACAGAAACTTGAAACCTGGCACCCAACATCCTGACTCAGGTGTAACTGTTGGACAATCTGCAGTTCTGAACATAGTTCCTGTCTCTTTATAAGTTTTTTTTGTCTGTACTGACATGCTATCATTCCTGTGTTGGAACAGCCAAACACAAGGCTTAAAGGACTATAAATTCTCAGCAAAAAAAAAAAAAAAAATATTGATTTCTTCAGACAGCTTAGGGAACTCTACCACAGTCAGAACTGAAAGCTTTCATCTTATAACCTGCCAGAGCACAAGAAAGCCTTTTTTTTGCAATCTTTTTCAGAATGTACCTTCTTCTGTTTTTCTTCCTCTTCTAAGAGTCTCAGTCTTTTGCATTCCATTGCCTTGTGCTGAATGCTTTCCTTGGTGAGTGGGTTGTAGTTATTATGCCCAGGCAGCAGGCGAAAATACCGGTTCTTCTCTGAGTCATAGTAAAATCCTGGCAGTTCTTTTTTAAAACAAACAAACAAACAAAAAAATCCAAGTGTCAAGACCCAGGCAAAATCAGATGGATAACTTAAGTTTGTTTATTGCTTTTTGCTGTCCCACACTTCACAGAAATGTCAGTCAGGAGGCTAAAAGATCCTGCTCCCGGCCAGTCCCATGTGTGGTACAAAGACTGGGAACAGATGACAGGCACTTAAAGGAAAAAAAAAAGATTATTTATACTTTTCAAATGCAGTGCCATTACACAGCTACAGAAGGGGAGTCACCACTGACCCAGATGAAATTTGGACAAATGAGAGTAGTGGAAAGGTTTTGCTGCAGAAGAAAAATTACATTTCTTCATAAATCACTCATTAGGGGACCCTCTTGGTTAAAAGAGCAAGTAGGGCAGTCCAAAGCAAACAAACAAATTTTAAAATTACAACGAGGTATCACCCAAACCAAAATAAAGTGATTCACATCCCAGAACAAGCCACCTTTTCTTTAACACATAGGAGAGTTTTAGATGCAATCAAGAGTATATTTGGACAATACACAGAGGGTCCTTCCACAGATGACTTGGGATGAGAGAAACATTCCATTTTCATGCTTCACTGCCCAGGTAAATTCACAGATGCAAACAGGCAAAATACTCTGACAATTTCATAATGGTTCATTGTCTCAAGAAAGGATTTTATTCAGAAGAGGCAAGTGTTAACATCTTCAGTTCAAGAATTTTTATTTAAACCTTTACTTACTACCAGTAATTGTGTTTCAAGTAACCTCTTTGTGCTGCTGCTTATAATTCAGATCCTTGTCAGCATCTTTTAGGTTTCATCTTAGCAGCAAGTGGCAAAGATTTATTCAGGCCCATAAAAATCCTGAATCAGTAAGGTTCATAAAAGCACACTGCCTCTAGTAAACAATCAAATTACACAGCAACAGATCTTTCACAGGACACAGATCCTATTAGGGTCACAGCTTCTTAAGCACAGAAGAACAGAAAAGGTCTCTTTAAACTCTGGCTTTGTCTGCTGTTAGGAGGCTATGGTGTCAGTGGTGTTTCAGGACTCTCCTGTTGTGAAGAAATACTTGTTCCCACAGGCTTATCTTTTGCTAGGGTTGTGTAATGAGTCAGGACACCAGACTGCCAAGGAGACCTCTTCCTCAATAGAACTGCTACTGAATCAAGTCTGGTGTCACTGGTCAACTCCCTAACAATGAACATTTAGTCAGAGTCTAGTTCTTCCAGACTACAAAATACATGGAAAGCAGAGAGAGATGAAAGATGTATTTTATGTCACCTTTAGCATGTGAGAAAATAAAG
The DNA here is from genome assembly GCF_036169615.1 of Heliangelus exortis. NCBI lineage: Eukaryota > Metazoa > Chordata > Aves > Apodiformes > Trochilidae > Heliangelus > Heliangelus exortis. The sequence goes on along the minus strand of NC_092426.1, from coordinate 35,648,095 downwards.
TTCATTGTCTTCCCAAAGCAATATTTCTGGAGGGAGAAACAGAATTATTTTTTTTTCAGTTTATATCAGCCTGGCTTAGCTCACAAGTTTTCAAACATGAGAAGCATTTCTGGACCTGAACGAGCATTTGGCCCTGCTCTCTGGATTCTCAGTACACCTTCTTACATCACTTGATTTTACTTTTCTCTACAAACTTTACTGCTGAAATCATTCCTTTATTAACACACTTCCACTGTATAGTCAGTGTCAGCACACAGACACTGATTTTTCACCTGTAAACATGGTCCCTTACCTGGTACTACAGAGTTCTGTGATAAACTGGATGAAGAAGCATCTCCACTGCTACTGGGGCCTGCATCCACTGGAGTCTCTGATTCCTCCTGTTCTGGCCTAAAAAAAAACAACCAGCCATAGCATTGCTTTCAAGACAGGTTCAGGACTGTCCTACATATCCTTCCCACAAAGAATCTAGACAGCAGCTTGTCACTGACATCAATGGAGTACAATTTTGCAGGGCTGTGATAAGCACTAAACATACACTAAGCAACGAAAACAAGAGTAAAAATATCCAGCTTAAAAATCTCTCAATAACTTTGAAGATACCAACATCTTAAAAGCTTTAATTATTTGTTAAAACACTACAACTGCAACTGTGTTTCACTCTTCTTCACGCAAAAGATTGATCCTGTGCATTTTACCTTACTCCCTGATTAAAAGAAAAGCCCACCACACTTGAAAGGAGCAGCTTGTGGAAAGATGTCTCAGTTTAAAATCAAGCTGAAGTTGCAAAAATGTGACACATTTCCAGAAATAAATGCAATTCCACTCCCACCGAGGATGACAGATATTGTGTATTGTCCACTAAAGTTTTAGGTGGCAACTGTCCCAATTCTACACAGCCACCATTCTCAGAATTTAATTAGCCATAAGAGCTAACAGCTGGACCCATGCTAAGCACAAGATGCATAAACTTGCCTTTCATTACAGTTATCAGGATGGGATCTGCAGTGATGGGGACGATAGCTGTGCTTCCCATTGCTCCATCCATGCTTTTTTTTGCTTCTCCACCGATTTCTCCTCATGCCTCCCTTTAAAATAAACACTTTAAAATAAACACACACGTCGGGAACGCTAGAATACTCTCTTTTAACACAGCTTCTTTTTCAACCCGTTTCAAACAGCTTTGCAATGGCCTAAAGATGAAAACCAAGGAGGCGGGGTGCAGAGAACAAGCGACTTTTAACCAAAAACACCTCAAATTCCTAACGGCGTCAGAGCTGAAAGGGAAGAAAGGCCAAGAGCAGCATCAGGAGGGCTAAAGGGATGTGTCCCCCCCTCTCCTCCATCGGGCGGGGGTGACGGGCGGACAACACCCTCTGGGTGGGTTCTGAGGTGCGGGCACCACCGAGCACCGGCAGCAGCCGTGTCCCCGGGGCGATTCACCTCCTCCCGGCGGAGAGGCCCCGGGCACCGGGCCGAACAGAAGCGACCAAGGCCGGCCTGGTCTTCCCCGGCCCAGGCCCCGCGGGGACACGGCAGGACGAGCAGGCGGCCTGCCCGAGGGGTCCCCCTCATCCGAACCGCAGCCGAGCCGGCCGCGGGTTTGGAAGCATTGGGACCGCCTGAGAGCCCCGCACGACGCGCGCTTCCGCGCTCCTATGGACTTCCCTGCTCCGCGGATCAGACCGACGCGCTGAAGCTCAACCTCCCTACGGAGGAGGCGCAGCCGCCCCCCAGCACCTCACCCGAACAGCCCCGTCCCTCACCGACACCAACACGGCCCCCGCCGCCGGACCCCTCCGTTCCCCCCCCGGCCGCCTCCTCGCCTCTCCGCCCACGCCCCGCTGAGGGCGCTTGCCCGGCCCCGCCCCGCCCCGCCCCCTCCGGGTGACGGACAGCTCGCTCAGCAAACGGCGGGACAGCAACTAGGCGCGTGCGCCCTGAGCGGTCCAATCGGCGGGCAGAGAGGGGCGGGGGGGCGGGGCTTGGGTAGGGGGAGCGGGGAGGCTGCGGGACGCGGCGGGGGGGATAAAGTCTGAGGTGGGCGTTTGGGTTTTTGTTTGTTTATGGGGTTTTTTGGTTTGGTTTTTGGTTTTCTGGGGTTTTTTTTTGTTTTTTTTTTCTTTTAGGTTTTTTGGTTTTGGGGTTTTTTGGTTTTTGGGGGTCTTTTTGGTATTTTTGGGGTTTTGTTGTTTTTGGTTTTGGGGTGTTTGTTTTTTACTTTTTTGGTTTTGGTTTTGAGGGCTTTGGTTTTGGGGTGTTTGTTTTTTGGGTTTTTTTTGTTTCGGTGGGTTTCGTTCTTGGGTTTTCCGGGTTTTTTGTTTGGGTTTTTGTTTGTTTTGTTTTTTCACGGTTTTTAGGGCTTTTGGGGGTATTTGGGTGATTGTTTTGTTTCGGGGGGATTTTTTGTTTTCTTTGGGTTTTTTTTTGTTTGTTTTGGTTTTTCGGGTTTTTTTCTTGGGGGTGGGGTATTTTTTTTTTTTTTGCGTTTTTTTTTGTTATTTGGGTTTGGGGGGTTATTTTTTTGTGGGTTTTTTTCGTGGATTTTGTTTACTTGGGGGGGGGGGTTGGGTTGGGGATTTTTTTGTTGGTTTTTTTGGGGGTTTGAATCCTAGGGCATTTTTTGTTGACTATGCCTGTTTCTCATAATGGTTTAGTGATACCTTCTCCAAAACAGTTTTGAATTTTAATCCAGTAACAGGAGAAGCCTGCAAGTGCCTTTAGAAAGCTGCATCAGCATCCCTTGCCCTAAACGTGTTAATGCTGTCACTGGTGTAAACTGCATTCCAAATACTGGTTTATGTGGCATTGATGATATGGATGTAAACTTGATCCACCTGTGGGCAGGATTCTAGGCAGTGTTTCTTTTTCCTGTTGTTTGCTGGTTTGTGGGTAGTAATTAAGAATGCCCTGTGCTTTACAAGTTAGGTGGGTTCTTTCTTTGGCTTTCTTTCACATTTTTAATTTCTGATGCCAATGAGCAAATTTGAGGTTCTGTGACCAAAATGCTGCTTGTGATGCTGTGGGTTTGACTCCACTGAAATAGAATTAACATCAGGGAATAAGTGTGTTAAATGACTTTTCTTACTTGTCTTGCATATAGGTACTATGGAAATTCACAGACATGGATAGACTGAAGACATTTCAGAGAACACTGGCTTTCTATGTGTATGTATTTAAATAAAATAGGCAAATAAATACATAAAACACACAAACCACCCCTACAGTGTCCCTTAGCAGTTTGCCTAACCTCTTCTTAAAGCATTTTGGTTTGGTTTATTCTGGTTATTTCCTTCTATCTTTCACTGAAAGATTTTCTGCTGTGTTACTTGAATGCTTATTGCTGCGATTTAGAACCATTACTGCTTTTCCTTCTGTGGATATAGAAAACATTTTATTACTCTGCTTTCTGCAGCCACACTACACATTTGAGAATAGGCAGTGCTGTCCCACTGGAGTCTTTTTCTCTAGATTAAAGAGTGGTTTAAGAATGCCAATTCACTTGGCTATTACAGATGGCAGCTTCTAGCTTGGCACATTCTTGGTTCCTTTTAGGATCCTTTCCATGGGGAACACACTTTTCCTTGAAGTGTGTTCCCAGAAGCTGGATGTAGCCCTGCTCAGCTGAGTGTGTTCTGCTGGCTGTACTCAGTTTGGGAGTTGCAAGATGTTTTATAGCTGCACAACAGTGTTTGCTTTTGTGAAGCTGATAGTCAAAAGGACCAGGGGAGTTTTGGTTTGAGAAATGCTTTGTAATCTGTTGTTTTCAGTCTGGATTTGTGGAACTGGCTGTGCTTGAGCTGGTAACAACTGACTGCTGCTTTTTTCAGGCCAGTTCCTGGGCTGGTCAAAACCATCATGTCCTGCAGAAGGCACTCTGCCATCACTTGCTTTGTATCCTCCATTTGCTCTGGCTGTTTTTTTACTTGTCTTGAGGGGCTGGATTTAACTTGTGTAGTCCATTAAATACATCTATTCAGGCTATATTGACTTAGCTTATTAGTTAAGTTTAAAATAAAATTGTATGAAAGCAGAAAGAAACTGTGGAAATACAGAACTGTGTTAATAGCCTTAGAATTTATGTTTCAGACATAGCTTAGGATTGTTGTAGTTTAGCAAGTTACTTTTCATCTGAACAGCAGTTCCTGAACCTGTGTCCATTCTTAGCGGTCACATTTGAAATTAAAATTAGTTTGCTTAAACTCCTTTTGTGCTGAGGCTTAAGACATGTATTTTATCCTGTGCATGTTGGGGGCTAACACTGTGTGTTCTGCCAGTTGAAGCTTAGGTTACATAAGGCAACTTATTAAGTGGGTAAGTGGAGGGTGTATTTGGGTCCATGAATCACGGAATCACAGAATTATTGAGGCTGGAAAAGACCTCTGAGATCATCAAGTCCAGCCTATGACCTCACACCACCCCATCAGCATGACCATGGCAGTAAGTGCCACATCCAGCCTTCCCTTAAACACCTTCAGGGATGGTGACTCCACCACTTCCCTGGGCAGCCCATTCCAGTTCCTGATCACCCTCTCTGTGAGGAATTGCTTTCTGATGTCCAACCTAAACCTCCAGGCCATGCCCTCTCCTCCTGGGAGAAGATCCTCACCCCCCCCTGACTACAGTCTCCCTTCAGGGAGTTGTGGAGAGTGATGAGGTCCCCCCTGAGTCTCTTCTTCTCCAGGCTAAGCACTCCCAGCTCCTTCAGTCTCTCCTCATCAGACTTTCCCCCTGGTCCCTTCACATTCTTGCTCTCCTTGGACCAGCTCCAGCATCTCAATGTCCTTCTTGAAGTGAGGGGCCCAGAACTGGACACAGGACTCAAGGTGAAGAGTTCCCCTGGGAAAAAGCAGGATTTTATCTAACAGCAGACTTTATCCTTGTTCTAATGCTGCTGAAATCCATGTGACTGAATTAAGAGTATTTTATATGTTTACTTGCCACATTTTGAGCTGCAGTAGTCCTGCAGTAATAATGTGACAGCTTTTAGATGTTTCTGAATGTGATGGTCTTTGATTGAATTTTTAATCTTAGCTCTCAGACCACTTTGCTGTCCCCATTCTATTTGATGCTGAAAGTAATTTTTGCATCCATTTTCATCAGGTGAGTGGAGGAAGGTACAAACTGCTGCAGCCCTTGAGGTGAATTATCACAGTTTATATGGCAAGCATCTAACTTGCTGCCTTTATTTTGTATGCATCTGTGGTTTACTTTTCCTTTTGTGTTGCATGCCAAGCTTCCAGAGCTTGGTTTTGGAGGTACATCTCCCCTGGGGTCTGCTGGGGGTGTAAATCCGGGAGCAGCTCTGATCCACCCCAGGAGAGGGCAGCAGTGCACTTGCACAAACCCGCTGTCTCTTGGCTCTGGGCTGGATTTCTTTTCCGTCTCTCTTGCAGCGAGTATCAAATCCCTATAAAAATCAATTTAAAAAGCAGAAGTACACCAGCGAGTCCCCGTTGCAACACGACTTAAAGTATTTCTTTTGGTATTCACAGCTCAAAGGTCCAGGGACACTGATGTTACATATTCTAAACAGGCTTCTCTCCAAGTAAGAAAGTGAAGCTTTTTTCCTCCAGGTACATCAGCCTTGTTTTCCCTTCAGGTCAGAGGTCATTAAAAAACCCTGAAAAACTGGAAAATGAACTTTCATAGTTTATATCATGACATTAGCTCAGAGGTTGTTTTTTAAATCCAGTACTTCAGGCTGTTTATGTGGCAAGGAGTACTTGTAGCTAGGAAGTGACTCCTGGACAGTGTGTTACCTACTCTATATATCAGCTCTTAGTATTTTACATGGATATGTATTTAAGTTACCACTTGACATAAATTCAGATTGTGCTCTGAGGCTGTGTCTGCAGTCTCTTTCCTTCAAGTACCCTCAGAAGTGAGAAATACCCTGGTCAAACCTTCCCTTTTCTTCAGTGTTGTTCTTAATAGAGGTATCTAGATGTAATTTACTGAAATTTCTCCTGATTAATGTGTTATTTTTTTTTCCTAAAATATAGGTTTCAATGAGTTCTACGTAAAACTTAGGAGAGTTAAGTCCCATTTAAAAATAATTCAGATGCTTAGGAAATTTTCACTAAAAAGCAGTAATGAAGATATCTAGGCTATACTTTTGTGGGTGGTGATGGAGGGACTTTATGGCTTCTGATTATAATCAGAAGTGTGGAGTATGCAGGCAGAAGTGGGTGCCAACAATTTACATGGTATTGGTTGAAATGCACCTGTGTTGTTACAGGTGTTTATTAGATAGATTGGCACATCCCAGGAAATTGTTACTGGTAAAAAAAAAAAAAAAAAAAAAGAAAAATTTCTGAAACCTTCTGCTTGTCCTTGTCTGCTCTCTCCCATAGAGTCCCAGGCTGTTAATCCCAGTGGCTGCCACTGCTCATGGCTGCAATAGCCCAGTGCAGAGCTGTGTTGCTGCTGCCACTTGGAGCCCACTGGAAGAAACAAAACAAAACAAATTCCCCAAAACACCAAAACACCACAAAAGCTCAGCCTTGAATCCTATTAGACTTGAAGGGAACAGTTGCTGGGAGACTTCTGATCCACGTAGCAGCAACCCAGTGAGCACAGAAGGGCAGTCTGGTGGCTGCTGTTGTCAACTTTAGTTAGAGAATTGTGTTTATTACATCTGAGTGTTTCCTGCTGTAGCTTCTGGGGGTTATTAGAACCCAAGAATCCAAGGTATATTATTACTCAGCTGCTGTACCTGTCTGTAAAATCTGTTACTGCAGGACAAGCCTGGTCTTGGGTATATGGAAAAGCTGTGCCAGTAGTTGCCAATATCAACAGATTGGCTCTGTTGTGTATAGTTAAATGACTGAAGTGATATGCCTATTGAGTTACTTTCTAGAGTGAAAGACAGTCTGAAGTTGGGAATTTGGAAGATAATTTGGAAGATAAGGCTCTCTGCTGTGACAGAGACTCACTTCTGTTGTCTGTGTGTGGATTTTTAGAAATTTCTCTTTCCTAGAAAGAGAAGCTAAAGTCCAGACTGGTGCTAAATTTCATGCACATCATCTTAGAGCAGCTCTTGTTCACTCTGATTCTGAAGGGATGTTAAAAATCTTTTTGTTGTAAAAAGAAGGGTTGACTTTGCTGTTTGTTTCAGGCTTGCTGCTCCTGTCAGGGTCAAGCAGGTAGGGAAGGTAAAGAGGCTTTACACTGCCAGAACACAGAGCCTGGAACTGGACCTTAAATTCCTTGCAGAGCCATTGTAAAGTAGAATATCCTGATGGTGTTGAATAATGGCTGCTCTGCCCCTTCATAGGGAAAAACTTAGGTTCTTCATTGGAAGGTTAAGTAACAAATGTCTTTAGAGTAGTGGCAGCTGGCAGCTTTTTCATTTTTCCTCCAGACTCATTTGTTCAGCTTATGAATCTAATACATAATTGCTTGCAGTTACAAGGTTGACTTCTAGCCTTGTATTTAAAATTTGCCAGTGAAAAGAACTGGTCAGCATCTCCAAGGAAGTATTTTCTTTGGGGGTCAAAATGTTGTGTGCTGCTTCATATCTCCCTTGTCTGCTTTAGATGTAGGGCTGTAGAGAGAGAGGTGAACTACTTGGCTGTTACACATCACTAGCAGATGTCAGAGCTCTGACAGTTGATTTCCCACTGGAAGAAAAATTGGTGACATGGACCATAGGAATTACATTCTTAGCAGATTTGGGGTTTTTGTATTAAATACACAAGGCTTTGAGCAGATGCAGAGACTGATGATAATGCAGGAAAAAAAACTTCTCCAGAAATGTCAACCTGGAAATCCACGTTTTGCTTTTAGAAAGCAACCCTTGATATTTGAAGTTTATAGCAACTTGACTAAAGACACTATGACACAGGGCTGCTCACACCTCACTTCTCAAATTCTACCCTGCTCACATCCAGAGGAAGTAATTGGTGAGACCTGTGTGTATGGTAATCATGTGAGTCCTGTTTTCAGAAAAGCTCAGTAAATGAACAGTGCTTGTCTTGGAGCATGGCTTTCCTCAATGGCCACGGATATATTGTGGGCTGTAGAGGTACCCTTTGTAAAAGTACTCTGAATAATTCAGTCTCCGTTGTCCCCTTCCCCTCCTTGTCATCTTTGAAGATGCACAGTGGGATTTCTAGCTTCAAGTGTTCATTTTTGTTTGGTTTGGTTTCTTGGTTGGAAGCTCAGCCCAGTGCGTGCAGACTCAGTGTGGGAGATTTCCTGTTGCTGAGGAAGAAAATCTCAAAAGTAAGTTTCTTTTCAGGTCTTCCAGGAGAACATCCTGAAGGAGGAAGGATGAGGGGAGGAAAGGTTACTATGGGAAGGCAGTCTCTGTACATCAGTACATTCTGTAGGTGATATGTGTGGGTTCTTTGAATTGCTTATTTGGTGGCTTCAGGGGAAGTTAAGGATACCAATCTACAGATAATTAGTCTAATAACAATCCTGTATATTGTCTGTTCATGCCTTGATTACTATTTATATGCTGTTTAATAATCTGGCTACTTAAAAGTGTATCATTGTGGCTTTTGTCTTTAAAATTTAGACTACTGTGCCTTTGGTCATCCTAATTGCATGAATATACTGATATTTGATTGACATTGCCTCCCCTCCTTTGGAATACTTGTTTCACATCTCCCAGGTAGCTCTGTAGATGCTCTGCTTCACTTCTAGGACTGAGCTGGGTTTCAGACTGCTTCTCTTCTTGACACTGAATAGAAGCCAGAAACTGTGGTCAGTCATAATTACCAGGAGAGACATCAGCCTGTAAATCTTGGTACGTGTGCCCAGTGCAGAAGTCTGTCCATGGGAATAGAATTGCAGGATTTCTCCCATAACTACAAACTAATAAAATTAACTTTCTCTGCAGTTTATGATGTAATTTTTGTGTACTTGTGGGGGGGAAAAAAAAAAAAAGGTATTTTAGACCAAGATTTGCATGGAAAAAATGAACTGTTTCTGGAAATAAATATTAGATGGAGCACTAAATTAAAATAAAGCTGCAGATAGAGTATTACAAAATACTTTGCAGTGTTTTGTGAGATCATCTCTAGAAGTCTAAAGACGATGGAAACTGCTTGTGTGCTTTGTGAAACTGAAGCAGTAATTCTTTCACATACAAGATGTAATGTATCATTTTGCAAGCTCCAAAAAAACCCAAAAACCCCAACCACCAAAACTTTAGCTCTCAGCTTAATTGGATGGATGTCAAAAGAGGAGGTTGGATATAGGAGATGGTTTATAGGCTTGGTTGAGCTATCATTTCCATGAGCAAAGCACCTTTCTGATTAGGAGCTGGAAAGCTCTGCATGTCCCAAGGAAAGAAGAATAGCTAAAGGACATCACCAGTTCTGTACTATAACCTTGTGGGAAGTCAGGAAGGATGACAGAACTCTGTGCAGTGGTTAAGAGCTTCCAGAAGCTTTCAGAATCTACCAGACCACAGGATTTAAGAGGTATTAATTACCCAGCAAGATGTAATTGTGTGTGGGGTGTGTTTGGTGGTTTTTTCTTGTCTTTTTTTTTTTTTTTTTTTTTTTTTTTCCCCTGCCTGGGTAACAACTGAATGTGAGTTGTTTAATAGCATTTACTTGTTTTCTTTACAAAACATGCCTGCTTTCCTCTAAGCTAACAGACAGTACAATTATGTCAGCTGGTGGAGCATCCTCACCTTGAATACCAAACATATTTTATCACTTCTGTTCAGAATGCCAAGTGTGAAAGAAAACGAAAATACAGATGATTGCTGAGTACGTGTGAGGCCAAGGTCTGGGAGGCCTTCTATGAGAGAAGGGTGAGCATTGTGTGGTGATAAGTCAGTGAAGTAAAATTGCTCTCACAGATTCTGGATAAAATTAAAATAGCAGATGAATGTCTTTATACAGTGTAGCTCTGGATGTCTGTGTCCAACATTCTGACTTCAGGAGAATGAAATCTGAAAAAATCTGCTAGGAGGAATACAAGTATTTAGTAAATTTTCTAACAGGGATTTGCATCCATTCATGCAGTTGTCAGCCCTGTAAATTGGGGGGTGATCCTTTTTGGAGAAGGTTTAAGAACTGATTCAACAAGTTTCTAAGGAAAAAAAGTTAAATGGAGAAGAAAGAAACGGGAAAATATTTTAAGGTTCATTTGTATTTTGTTTTGGAATTTTTTTTCACCTACACAGAATTCAAAGCAAAAAGATCATTCTGTGGGGCAGAGTCACCAAGATACTGAAGAATCTCTTGATTAGTAATTGTATATAGGAAATGGTAACTTTGCAGGTATATATCATGACAGGAGGCTAAAAGTCTTATATTGGGTAAATAAGTGAAAGCAGGACTTTACAGAAAAAATAAACATTGCAGTCAGGTGTAGACCTGTTATTCTATTTTTTTTTTTTCCTCAGAGACAGCATATATGCTATATGTGCCTGGAAATCCATAGATATAGACTGAGTAATGTAAACATTGCCTGTATAGGAGGATAATGCCAATGTCATTGAAGAAAATCAAAGGGCCCTAGAAACTTCATCAAATAAGCAAAACTGCAGTTGCCCAGCCAGGGGAAAAAAAACCCAACCAAACACCAACAACCCAAAAAACCAACAACCCAAACACCAGAAAACAGCCCAAACAGAAACCCCACAACCCCTCCAAACCTGAGTGTGTCTATGGATCTTTCAGTTTGAAATAGCAGGAACGGATTAAGTCAGTATATACTGGGTTGCAAAGCAGACAATTTTCCAGAAAGGAAGTGAAAGTTTTAAGTTTATGAAATTGATGTTCCCTGCCTTTACAGTATACAACAGAATGGTACTTAAACATACAGTTTTTTCTAGGCCAGTGTGCTGGTTCTGCCTGTAGCCATAACAGGGAAGACAGTGATGTTCTGGATTTAAATGGGTATCTTCTGTTTTATGCATCTGGTGGCCCACCCAGGCTCCCATCTGGATTTAAAAATTGTTCATCCAGGAAGACTTAAAAAGTCACTGATGTATTTTTACTGCATGAAACTATTTATTTTAAGTGCATGGACATTTTTTGTGGCCACAGCACCTTTTGACAAGGACTTCTATAACTTAGTTGAAACTATGTGAGGAAGTATTGCCTGTGTTAATTCGCACAGAATCTCAGAGGTTGGAAGGGACCTCTGAAGGTCATCAAGTCCAACCCCCCTGCCAGAGCAGGACCAAAAGTAGGGCAATTTTGAACATATCTTGGCAATTTTGACATACAAACCCCTTGTTTTAGGATAGAATGCAAATTCTATGCCCTTTCTGGTAGTCACAGCATTATGGACTTCTACTATTTCCCACCTCAGCCATCTCTTCCAGTCTGAGGAGTCAACATCTTTGTTTTTCTTAGCTTTGCTTGTACAAATTGTACAGAAATTTTTCTATACCTTTGACCAACCTTGTCATTCTCCTTTGTATCTTTTCTAGCTCTAACAAATGATACAGAGTACTGAGAAATTGGGCTCACCATAAATGTTTATGCTGTGGCACAGTTCCCAGAGCATCCTGCCTTTCACTTGTGGTTCAGTAGGGAGCTGTTTGCAAATAATTACTGGTTATACCCCAAGATCTTGTTCTTGGCTGACAGTAAGTAGTTCAGAGACTGAAGTTGTATATGCAAAGTTAGGATTTTGTAATGTATCCTGCTTTGCCACAGATTTTTCCTGTCATTTAATGTCTTGGGAATCTCCATGCACACCCAGCCCTCTTCCCTTCACTTGCTGAAAACCTCTTAACCAAAAAATATTAAAAGAACACTGTTAGAGACCTCAGTTGGAAATTATCACTGACACCTTCTCAAAACCTTAAATACCTCATGAATCCCTTTCAATTGGAGAACTAAGGGGAGCTTGCTTCAGGGAAGAGCTTGGAAAAAAAAATTCATTAATTCCAGATTCCAAATTCTTGTGCTGATAAAATGACTTGGGAATGCACTAGAAATGTAATGTGACTAATAGCAAATGGTTACAGGCTTTCTGAATTAGTGCAAAATGTTGTGAGAGAAGATTCACAGGAAAGAAGTTACTCAGTGACCCTGGTTTCTTTCTGTCTGTTGCTGGTAGGAGCCAGGAGGAACTGGAAAAGGTGTTACTGAAAGTGTTAACACAAAGAATGTGGCTGTTCCCGAAGAGGGTAAGAGCTTGGTACTTGCAGTTGAAAATAATTTATTCAAGCTTAGCTAATGTTGCAGAATCTGGGGTTGTGTTGTGCTGCTGGCCTCTGGTGAGCTGCAGAATGCAAGGAGTGGTGTGGCAGAAATGCTGTAGCTTTCTGATTGCTGAATGTATGCCATGAATACAGGCAATTAATTGTGTTATAGTAGATATAATCCAAGGATATAAGAAAAGCCATAAAGGTATTGTTTTATCTAAGCTGTATTAGTCTTAGCCTGTTGGATGTATCATACCCATTAGGAGTGAGCTTATAAATGTTCCAATTTAAAGTCAGCTCTGTAATATTTCTTAAAACTTTATTAAGAGGCTATGCTGGCTTGTGAAACCAACTGTTTCCTCTTCCATTTCATCATTTCAGGGATGTGGCCAGCATTTCTGTGGTGTTTGCCAGAAAGCTTTGGGGTGATGGCACTGGTGGAAGGGTTGTTAAGTCAGCATCAACCTCTGGCACTGCTGTACCTGCATGAAACAGTGCCTGAGACAATAAATCTTGTTTGGTGACCCAGCTCTTTTCTTGTGCAGCTTTGTTTACCTGTAAAGGTTACAGTAAGCATGAGACTCAGTGTAGGTTATGGGTAACTTGGCTCACTCAGCTGCAGATTTGCTGAGCATCATGGTGCAGCTGGTGAGCAGGCAAGGCTGGAGTAGGAAGACACACCCCGATTGATCTGGTGCAAAGACTATTTAATTCTCTAGAATTATTTTTATGGAATGTGGCTTAGGTGCTAAATCCTGGAGTGGCATTTAAAGGTTTCTTATCTAAGAACATTCAGATCTCCTCAGAGACACAAAGTGCACCTCTTCAGTTCGTTTTGCTGAGCCAAAACAAACCCATTGACTTAAAGTACCAAAATAATCTGCTTGTTACAGTATTTCTGTATCTTATTCTGGGTCAGACTAATGGTGTGACTAAATCTCAGGGATGAATCAGGTACTGTCTTGTTATATTTTTGGCATTGTCACTTGTCTGTGGCCTTTAATATTCCTGATGCTAATGGACAAATTACAGGACTTTATATCTGGCTTTTCTGTTGCATTTTGTCTCAACCTGCCACACCACCTTCTCTCCTGTGGCTTTCCTTGCTGCATGCACACCCTTTTTCACTGACAGTTGTCTGGGTTGGTGACTGCCACTGGCTTTTTGTCAGGAAAAAGATGTCATCCTACCCTGCCATCCATCTCTAAAGATGGCTTTAGTGAAGCTCGAGTGGAAAAGCACAAATTTGCTGTTCCTGTGACAGCAGAAGTGTCCTGCCCAGCTTCCAAAATGCTGGAGTGGTGTCAGGTGTGTTAATGCCAAGGTCAGTGACAAACTGTTTTACCATGGGCCTTTTCTCAGGGCCCTCCTTCAAGCTATGTCCACTTCAGTAGAGGATTGACAGTGGAAATGGAAGGACTTGAGATGTTGAGACTGCTAAAGTAATTTATTTTTCCCTCTGGAGACAGTTGATTTGTCTAAATGTTTTGTTTACCCTTTGTTATTGGAGGAAGAGTTTTTTAGTCTGGAGAAAAAAAAAAAAAAAAAGCATTAACAGTTAATGAAGGTTTCTTTGCTTTAAGGAAAGATCTTTCCAGAACAGCTTGAAACTACTTTGAAACAGTGCCACAATGGACTCTTGAAATAAGAAATATCTGATCTTGCAATCAACATTTTGCATTTGTTAAGGGTTTCCACTGGCTGATATTATTGGTTTGTTTTTTTGTTCATTTTGGGGTTGTGTTTTTCGTGGGGTTTTTTTGAGTATTGTAAACCCTGTGTATAGTATATACTGTGTGAGTATATTTTATTTTTTTGAGTATTATAAACTGTGTGATGCTTTCTCATATTTATGAAAGAATTTGGTTTAAATACCATAACTGGTTCCTTTGTGATACAAGACTTCAACCACATAAATGCTCTGTATGGTTTTTTGGCTCTACAGGCTGTGACTAACAAGTCCCATGTTGCTTCAGAGACATATATAGTAAATCCTGAGTCACACCAACTACAGGTTGTTAATCTGTCTTGTGTAGTGAAAAAATAACTAAACTCCATAGGATGTGCATTGTATGTTTTTCATCCTTCTCTTACCTGATTTTTCCTGACTAAGAATTTTGGCACGAAAATGCTACTTTTGGTGTAGGTGTTCCCCCTGATCCTTCTGTTCTGTTCTTCATCTTCATCCTCCTCATCATCATCCCAATGGAATCAGAGTTGGCTGCTGGAAGAATAATTGTAGTGTAACAAACAGAGCTATGATTTCAAGCAAAAGCAGACAAAACATTTCAAACACTTTCAAGGAGTATCTCTGTACCAGTAAAGAGAAAAGCAAAAATAATGCTGTGTATATAGCACTGATTTTTATTTTTTTAACTTGTTTTGAGACCGTCCCAAGGCTTCCAGCCTGACTTCAAAGGTTAAGTGAGTCTCTGTGGATCTGTGTTCCTGCTTGCATCTGCACACCCAGATGCTGAAAAGGGACTCTCTGTGTGTGTGTGTGTGTGTGTGTGTGTGTGTGTGTGTGTGTGCTTACAAAGAATGGTGCAAACACAAGTCCTGAGGTGTAACCTCTATGTCTCAGTGCTGGTGCATGAATTCAGTGTTGTGGGGAAAAGCAGAATGCCAGGCAATAGTTGTCACAGATATAGATATATACGTATAAATTAATTAATACATATGTTAAATATAAATTAAAAGTAGCACTAAGGATGTGAAGTCAAGCTCTCAGAAGAACGTAGGAGATGCCAGAAGGGTTTTCATCACTTTTAACTCAGCTTGTTTATGTGGATTGCATTACAATACAGTTTTTGGTTGCAGAGCTGAGTCCTTTCTCCCGATCTCCTCTGCCCTTCCCCTCCTCGTACATCGGCAGGGAAAATCCAGGGAGTGCTGCTCTTCCCTCCCTGCTACCCAGTGCAACATTAACTTCTGGATGAACAACAAATACTGCAAAAATACAGATGGAATCCTTGGGAATTTGATTGCTGCATCTCAGCAGGTTTCTGATGGTATTTTTCATGGCTTAGGCAGTTGTGAGTCTGTTTTGTTATTGGGTTTTGGGTTGGTTTTTTTTGTTGTGTGTTGTGTTTTTTGTTTTTTTTTTTTTTTTTTGCTTGTTTGGTTTGTTTGTTTTTGCTTTTTGTTTTTGCTTTTGTTTTCGGGTTTTTTTCCCCCCCCCTCCCAAAATCACAGCCGACGGAGGAATCGCCTAAATTTCAAAGCCATGAAAGGCATCGCTCAGCCGGGTGGTTGTTAGATTCAAGGTACCTTGTTTGCTTTCGCTGTTGCAAACGCTGAAAACCGTTCAGGTGCCAGAAAGTTTTCGGAAACGGGCGACAGCGGTAAAAAAAAAAAAAAACAAACAAACCCCACCAAAACCAAAAAAACACGGACCCAAACACCAAAACCCAACCCCCAAACCCATCCAATAAACGCGAACGCGAAGAGGCTGATGCGGGGGGCGGGGAAGGACGTTTAAAAGGGGGGGAAGTTTAAAAATTACCATTTTTTTACTTATTTTTGTGGCTTTAAGCCCGGGGGACCCGCGCGCCGCCCTCTCCTCGTCGCTTCCTCCAAGCGCCGCCAGGGGGCGCCCCAGCGCCGGGCGCTGCGCTCCGGGAATTGGGGAAAGGGGGGGGGGGGAGGGGGGGGAAGTTTGGGAAGGATCGGGAGGGGGAAGAGGGGGAAAATGGGGCGTTTTCCGTGTCCCTGGATGCTCGAGTCCCATCGGGAGTCGGTGTAGGTGGAACACGGTGAGTTTGAGTTCCAGCACAGCCCCCTGTGCCCTGGGTATAGGGAGGGAGTGCGTGGGTGAAGCACTGGAGAGGAGAACCACGTGCGTGGGGGTCTGGGCAGGTTTGCCTCCAGAGGATGGTTTTATTATTATTATTTTTTTCCTCTTTAATGACCACGCTTTTGAAAGGAAAAGGCGGTCTACAGGCCGTATTCCGAACTCCTGGGCGTAAAGAAATACAGATTATTTTCAGGTCAGGGCTTTTCACCCTGACTTTAGGTAGTACCAGTTTCCCTGCTGGGTTGACTTTTTGAAAACAATGTATGAAAAATTGCACAGAAGACCTCAACGGCAGCCTGTGTATGTTTTCAGAACTTCTGTATAAACACAGATTATGTTCTGCCTTAGTTTACACTACTATAAATGCAGAATAAATCTTACTGGCAGTATAAACTGGATTTGATTGTGACAATGTTGGACAACCCTCCTTCCTGTTGAAGCCAGCTTTGGCAGAACAAAGCCTTTAGGTTAGAATTGCATATTACAAATGGGAACAGCATCTGACTGGCAGGGAAATTCTTCTTGTTTGTTTTTAACGTCTGTAGCCCAAACATTCAGCCTTAAGGGGACTAAAGCCAGACCCCTGAATCCAATAGCTCCCAGAATTACCTAACAGGAATCACTGAGATCAGGAACCTATATAGAATTTAGGCTATGTGAATGCAAGCTTCCTCAGCTGTATTGCAGCCCTCAGAAATACTCCACTCTGCTTTTTCAAGGTGTTCTCTGGTTATGGGCTCTCAACCCTTGGTGACTCTACATTAGCTGGATAGTCCTACTGTGATCCTAGGTTCTTTCTTTACAATACCCAATTCTCAGCAGCTGTTGCTTTCTGAAGTATTTTCTGGTCCTGCCTGATACCTGCGTTACTTTTCACAGAATTTAAAAAGAAAAGACCAAAAAAATTATTGGAAAAGTTAGAAAAGACCTCTAAAATCATTGAATCCTACTGTTGACCCAGGAAACAACACACCATCCCCCCCTGAGCATGTCCTGAAGTGCCACATCTACACATTGCTTGATGGCCTGCAGGGATGGTGACTCGACCACCTCCCCTGGGCAGACTGTTCTGGTTCCTGACTACTCTTTAAGTAAAGAAATTCTTCCTTGTATCTGGTCTAAACCTTAAGCCACTTCCTCTACCATTATTTACTTGGGAGAGGAGGCCAACCCCCACCTCACTACAGCCTCCTGCCAGGTGACTGTAGAGAGCAGGAAGGTCTCCCTTCAGCCTCCTACAAACTAAACAATCCCAGTTCCATCAGCTACACCTCACAGGACTTGTTCTCCAAGCTTGTTCACCAGCTTGTTTGCTCTCCTCTGGACACCTAACAGAAACTTGACGAACTTCATCCAGTGATGGGTCCAGAACTGGACTCAGTACCTGAGGTGTGGCCTCACCACTGCCAAGTACAGAGGCACCATCACTTCCCTGGTCCTGCTGGCCACTCTATTCCTGATACAAGCCAGGATGCTGTTGGCCTTCTTGGCCACCTGGGCACACTGCTGGTTCATTTTCAGCCTGGTGTAGCCCAGCACCAGGTCCTTTTCCACCAGGCAGCTTTCCAGCCTCTCTTCCCTGAGCCTGTAGCGTTGCCTGGGGTTGTTGTGACCAAAATGCAGGATAAGTTGCCTGTAGCAAATGAATGGTTTAAATGATGATACAGACAAATGTTTCAGTGTCTGGCTGACCTGGGGTCTACTTTTCTTGATATAATTTTTGAAAACAGGATTGGGCTTCTCTAAGCCTTTAGGGAGAGTTATTAAAATATTTGTGTAAGAATATGTGTTAGAAACAAAGCTTTGTTGGTGGGTTAGAGTACATCTGGGGGGGGGGGTGTCTAAATAAGCAATAACCACAAAATAAATGCCTGTTGTCCCAGCATTGTTGATGGTCTGCTAACAAGTAGGCCAGACTTGGATGTCCCCAGCACTCTGCTTTGGAATGGCTCCCAGCTCTGGAGTATAACATGCTTAGGTTTGTGTCTGCAGCACAAGTGGGATTCTCATGTTCAATAATCTGGAGGGAGTGTGAGTGAGGGAAACAGCTGCGTGTCTCTGGCACTGGGCTTTGCACACTGACCCTTCTTGTGTAACCTCCGTGCTCCAGAAGTTTGAATCCATTTCAGGAGGTGGGCATTTACTTAGCTGGGAAAAGTGTTAGCTAGTGAATTATTCCAAGTATATAAATAGAGTAAGGGAATACATTGCTTGTGTGATATGAGAGTGATCTTAAGCAATATGCACTTCTCACCCACTGCAAATGCAATTTCAGACCATTCTGTGCTATCCTTCCCTGTCCCCCTAAGTGGATTTGGCCAATGCCTATGTCTAGAAGAACATCATGAGCAGATGGTTGTGATTGCTGAGGGAAATTATTGCTCTGTAGGGGGAGAAAAGGCTTTAATAAAAAGAACTTGGAGAAGACCTGGCCAATGGCTAAGAAAGAGTAAGAAGGTGTTGCAGGGCCAAAGAGAAGTGGAAAAGAGCACAAGTCAGTTATGCTTCCTGGTACCATTTCTGAAGTTGTAAACTGGGTAAGAATCAATCACAAGGTTTATTTTGTGGTCATTGACTGAACAGGGTTCCTGAAAGCTGGATTCCCACTCTTGTGTTCTGCAGTGAGATGCTGATGCTTACAGGAGCCAGGGAGAATCTCCCCTAATAAAATAATTTGGTAAGCTACCTTGTGCATGATGGAGCATTGTAGCAGAAGCTGAAACTGTGGTTGTTTGTTTTCTCTGCTTTTATTTATCTATTTATTTATTTATTTTATTCTACCAAAGTTGTTTTAGTTCCTATAAATCATATTTCATAAGGACTTGAGCCATAGACACCAGATGGGAGGGAGCATTCTGCTGTGTGTGAGATGGACAAACCTTATGGGTTTTGCAAGTGAATGCAGAATTCAACACATATAAGACACTGTCTTTAGTAGGTGACTAATCTTACACCAAGTTTTACAAAGTTTTCCTTGGTTTATGCCTTATCACTCATGGGCATGACAGCTGCCAAAATGTTCTAAATGCTACAAGGTTTCCTTGGGTATGTTTGATGGGAATTTTTCTGATGCTGAAGATGCCTGTGCCTTTTTTTTTTTTTCTAATGGTTGGGCTGGCATGCTCCTAGCTGGTTGCTGACCTTTAGAACAGACAGACAAAATCCTATGACAAGCAGGCACAGGAAGGAATAGCAGGTAGGGAGGTAGGGAACTAACTCAGATCTTCTGCATGTGTCACAGTTGGCATGATGGGAAGTGTAAGCTTTATGATGGGAAGTGTAAAGCTTTACTTTAAGTAAGTGATGTTGTAGTATTTACACTTGTGTTCTGTTCTCAGCTCTTGTGTAGCCATCTTCTCTGTCCTGCTGCAGCCTATCTGGAGATAGGTTAAATGTGTAGTGTGCATGACTGTGACTTGCAGCATCGTGGGGGAAAGAGTGTGGGGTTCATGGTCAGGAATCTTGAGCTCACTGTTAGCTGCAGGGTTTGGAAGGATGCCTGTATAAACCTGCTCTTGTGGATACTAGGCTGAGTAGTAGCAATAGTACTGCTGAAGGCCCATAGTAGTAATACACATGACAGATGAGAATCAGGCCCTACGTAAATCCTGCACTAGGCAATCTTTCTTGGAATGGCACAAGGATTCTGCAGGATAGTCCTAGAAATAGCTTAATAAGTAGCATTAGTGGTAGCAAAAATACAGCCTCGCACCAAGCAGTATCCCATCAACCTTTTTCTTTGCTCAGAATTTCGTAATAAACTTTGACAAGTTTTTCTGAGCTGCTTTCTCTTGAGGCAGCACAGAGTAACAGTGTCAGCAGAGGCTTGTCAGCTCCAGCAAAAGCCTGAGCTTTCATAGAGGACTTGACACAAGGGCTTAGATGTGCCAGAGGAATGGCTGGGACAAGAGTTGGATGGCAGAGCATCCTGTCCTGGTGGCCTCTGCATGCCAAGGAGATGTCCTGACAGCTAAAGCTGCTCCCCTCCTGCTTAAAAAACCAAACCAAAACAAGGAAACAAGAAAACCCCACAACCCTGGCAACGCTGTTTCTACGTAAGGGATTTTACCCATGTCATTACCTCTGCTGAAAAGTATCAGTAAAATTATTCTGGAGGGGAGAAGTCTGGCTAGAGAGCCTGAGGAAATTTCTCTCAGATGAACTTCACAGGTGCAGATTGTTGGGGAGGTTTGTGGGCAAGTAAATCACTGTGACACTGTCTGCAATGACTTTCTCTAATAGATTCTCAGGATCAGTTTTGTGTTATGCCAGTACCACGTGTCCACTGAAATTTGCAGTCATCAACTTTTAAAGTCAGGCTTGACCTAAACTGGTATTTTAAACAGGTTAGTCCATATCTTTCTGTTGTTTCCCCTCTCTGCAAAAGTGTAGTTGAATGGGAAATGAAAAAACAATTTTGTGATGCTTTCAAAGCTGTTTCTGTTTATCAGGATTTAAAGTGTAGCTAAACAAGAGGAGTCTCATTTCCCCCTTACTTGCATTTTCCTCTGGTGTTTGGCCAATCAGTGCAATAAAATGAGCTACGGCTTTCTTATCCCCTCACTAATTCCAACCTGCTGTTTATGTGGATATTTTCCTTTCCACCTCAAACCCCAACAAATCAAGTTCTGTATTTCTTACTCTGAACTTTTACATAGTCAAAGATATTTTAAAGTTACAGGTTGCTTTGAAAATAATGGAACAAAACAGAAGGAAAGAGACAAATCAAAAGCTTCAACACTGCAATTCTTTGGTATTTACATGGAAGGGTCACATTTGTCAGTTGTTAAATTTTCTCAGGTACAGTGCTGTTCATTAGGCACAATTGAAATATTAAACCTGTCTTAGAATCATAATTACAACATGTGCTCTCTGCTTATTAGACATAAGATTGACTAGCAAGCTACTACATTCTGTTTTCTGCTCATGGGCAAGAGGAAGTCCTGTTGCAGCATTCTTAAGCAACATTCAAAATATGTGTTTAAATATATTTTAATATATTAAGTATATTTAACTGTATAAAACTGTCGGTAGACGAAATCTCCGGACTCCATCCACAGTGGTGAGGAAGTATTTTTTTAAGGGTCAAATCTGTCCATGAAATTAATTATACGTTATATTATTTGATCTCTCCAAGATTCAAGGCACCTAAGAAACTGCCTTTCGGCCCTGCACTAGGGATAGATGGAGAAGACAAGGCATTATCTCTGATAAATCAGGGTACAACCTTGGTATCCCCTTGATACATATAGATATAGAAATACTTTTAGAATCACAGAATTGTTTAGGTTGAAAAAGACCTGTAAGATCATCCAGTCCAACCCTACTTAATTTTACTAACCAAGCTCTACCAGAGCACTGCTAAAACATGTCCCTAAGCACCAGGTCTGTGCAATTTTTAAATACATTCAGGGATGGCAATTCAACCACTTCCCTGGGCAGCCTGTTCTGGTGCTTAAGAACCCTTTCTGTAAAGAAGTTTCTCCTCACATCCAACCTAAGCCTTCCCTGATGCAACTTGAAGCCATTACTTTTCCCCTACATTTTAATGCAGGGAAGAGCAAACAGGAGTCCTACAGGGTTCACTTTGATTCCTATTTTTTTGGTTGGTTTTCATTTGTTTGTTTGTTTGTTTGTTTGTTTGTTTTTCCCCAGCTAGTTACTTAAGAAATAAGGCAGGAAGACCTGTAAATCTTGTGCTTCCTGGTGGGAACTCAGTTTTGTCCCATCTAAATTTTAACAGTGACTCCCCTCATGATGAGGACAACCATAGTTACTGTAGGTGTGTTCTTCAGAGCATGTGTCTAATTGCATTTTTAGATTCATTCCTTTTGCTACTACAGCCATGGTACTGCAGTGGCTACCAGGAAAATCTGTATTCTCCCTTTGAGACAGTTTGTTCGTAATGTTGTATCCTATTATTGGGAAACTTAAGAAGAGCCCATTATAACACAAGTAATTCCCTAGCAACCCCACTAAAGATTTTCAGCAGTTTGTTAAACTGTGGACAGACTTGAACCAGGATGTGAAACCTTAAACAACTTCCATCTCGCCACGCTTTTGAAAACTCCAGCTCGAAGCTTCAATGTACTTCTTATTAGTAGAAACTTCTCTTTAATGTTAAAATGTATTTATTTTATCAGAACTTCCCATTAAAAAATAAAGGGGCTTGAGTCCAGACCTCAGCATAGATGTAATTCAGGTGTAATAGGAAAGAAAACTGAACAGTGAATACAAACCAAAAGAAAACTTTAGGGAGTCAGAATCAGACCTGAAATCAAGATAGCCTAGAGGCACCCAAAATTTGTTGCTATGTCCATAGAGGGGAAATTTTGCTTCAAAATAATTTTTAAAGTAAATAATCGAGATAACTTTTTAAGAATGTGATTCTCTAACTTGTGAAGAATGAACCATTGGCGCCAGTTTTTATGCTGTGCAGCTCCATAGTTATCTTTGTTATGCTGACTGTGTAGAATTTTTGGTGATGTGTCTGTAGAGAGCTGGTGTTGAGTCTGTACCATTGACACTCTGATATCTTTCCCTCCTCTTTCAGCTAACCAACTATTGGTAAAGATCAAAGAAAGTGAGGAGGAGGGCTGACAAGAAACAGTGTATGAGAGATGCCTGCACAGCTTTAAATAAATAAAAAGGGGTTAAGGCTTCAAATCCGTTGCAAGATATCTGTGCATGTGGGGCCCTGGTTTGCCTGTAACAAGCTACATTGCAGCACATGGAGCAGGCTGTCATATTTAAACCTGTGTGAATCTGGTTCCTTAAATACTGATGTATTCGGGGAAAATAAAGTTGTAGGTCACTGGAAATATCTGGGAATACTGAAGCAAGAAAAAAAACACCTGGCTTCTGGCAGACTAACTGTCTTTTTTGTTTCCCTCCACAGCAAAATTAGATTTGTGGTTTTCAAGGTCGGTGTCTAGTTTGTTTCACTTTCCAATTCACAAGAGTTGAGGAATGTGTAAGTAAGAACCTTACTTTCCCTCTCTCCAGAAAGGAACATCTCTGCATTAAAACTTAGCAAGATAAAAAGAAAAGCAGGAGACAATAAACAGAGGCTAAAAACTCTCTTACGGTGCAAGATCATCAGCCAAAAGGCTTTGCAGGCTGAGCAGGAATAGTTTTGGCACCTCACAGAAAGGATCAATGCACATGCATTATGTAGATAGTGGAAATGTTTGAAACAGAGGTGGATCAGGAGAGCAGCAGTGTGGTCTCTGAGACAGGAAACTTCCCAATACAGTGAAAAGAAATTACACTGGTTTGCTTCTACTTGAACAGAATCCAGATGCAATTCTGTGTCAGGGGCTGTGTCTGAGGCAGTGGATTCTGCCTCCCAAAGACCCACTCACTCCGACCCCATAGAGACAGCTTGCTTAGGCCTTATATTGATATTATAGATTTTATCCCAAAAGTTTTATGGCAAAACTTACCTTCCTTTTTAAAATTTAATTTTTTGCTGTCCAAAAGGTTAGCAACCTCTCTTTAAAAATATGCCCCCCCCCTTGTTTTTTTTTGTGCCAAATACTTATAAAAAGAATTTACAATTTTTTGCAGCCTCCTTGTTTTGTTTCAGGTGGGTCTGAATATAACTATTTGTAGCTAAGTAGGAATGTAAAAATTTGGAAAAGTTGGAATTAATGTCTATGTTACCCAGCATGTTTCAGAAGTGTTGGCCTTGTAGGGTGTAAAACAACAGTAATACCATTGATTAATGATGATACCCTAAAATCAGAAGAAAAATTAATCTAAAAATTGAGTTCACAGATGATCAGTCGATGATAGACTGGTGTGTACATGAAAATGGAGGTAGCTATGGTATGGAATAAAACTTTTATTACTGCAGGTTTGTGATAGTGTAAATAATGACTATCCAAACAAGTTACATGGTTCATTACAAATGAAATGTCACTCAGTGCTCCATGCTTTTTTTTCCCAGCTGAAATAGTAATGTAACTGCTGTGGAATTCTACATGAAATATGCTTTAGGAGAACTGTATGGCCACATGAGCAAAACCTGATGCTGTTGTTACCACAAGTGAGGCTTCCCACTGCTCTGATATGGCAGCTCTGTCCTTGGACATCCTGGAGATTGCTCTGAGCGAGGCAGTGCTGTTGACTGGTTCTCCTGGCCAAAAAACGTGGGGTCTGGCTGGGAGAAGGGCTATCAACAATCCAAGGTCATCTGTGGCTGTTCTCACTGTTAGTTGCTGCTGCTGGTAGCTGATAAAGGCCCAACGTCTGAATAACAGGAGCAGCAAGGGAAGCGAACGTGTGGCTTAATCCCATTTTTGCAATATGCTCCCTGCCAAGCTGTGCCAAGAGCTCTGCCTGCAGAGCAGGAATGGGCCTGTATATCCAATGGAACAGGACTAGAGGGACTCATTAAACTCCTAAAAATTACCTCAAACAGGTTTTTTTTGTTTTGTTTTTTAAATGATCTGAAAATGTCACCACTATCGCAGGGCTTTCTAGAGCTTGGCTCAACTTTCGTGTCTTCTCTCAGTGACACAGTCTGCTTAGAGTTCTGCAGTGTGATACAGTCCTAGGCTATTTTTGCTTTCGTGTGAAGCAAGGATGTTGTTACCCCACAAGTTAAAACCCCTAAAATTTCACTGCTGTTTGCCACTAAGTGAGTATCACAGCAGTAAGAGTCAAACCAGAAATCCTTGTAATAACAAGATGTGATACAGGTTGCTAGCTCAGGGTCACCAGTTCAGGTGCATGCTGAGCTGTTCATTTCTTTGCAGTGTGTACATCAACTGTGTGCTTATGAAAACTCGGCAGTTTGTGGTTAGCTTTTCCTGTGAACAGTGAGAGAGTACTGAGCAGGGGGGTCCAAAGTCACATTCAGTGTCACCTGGGCTACTACTGTATTAAATAATATAATGTAATATGATAACGGAAACATTCTTAAAGATTGCTTCCCAGAACTGTTTTGGGATGGACCTCAGCATCTTGGCAACTCTCCAGCTGACAGAAAGCTCATTTCTCCTCAGCAGTGCCTGTAGCCAAATGGCTTAGATTGCTTTGATGGAAGAGGCAATTCCCTCCAGGGATATACTCTTGGCACAGTACCTAGGTTGACCTCGTAGCTGTTGTAGGCAATGTTTTGGAAAGAAGGACCCCTAGCAGATCTTAGTTTAACTTTTTGCAAACTTCTGATGAATCCTTGACAAACGGGAAACTGCTGCATTGCTCTCTTCTCCCCTCTTTACTGTGGATAGTAATTTCTCTAATTTTCTTTTCTCTATCCTCCTTTCTTTTCTCTTCTGCACCTGTATTAGAAAGTTTTATTTTGCCAAACAGTTGAGTGAAAGATTTTATTTGTCTTCACCACTTAGAGTTCAGCCCACTTGCTCAGGAATATTGCTATTTCTGTAAAGACACGAATATCTCACAAACATAGTGACTTCAATTCTTTTATTCCTTAACTTGTGAATGAAGTTGCTTTTGTACAGCAGTGTGTTTTAACAGTCTTTAGTTAAGTTTCTTCTGATTATATAAATGCAAAGAACTAAGAAGCAGGCTTGGTTCTGGTGGTGGGTGTGTTTTGGTTTGTTTTTTTCAGGGGATAGAGGATGCCTGAAAGGAGGCAAGACCTTTGGGAAAGTGTTAGCTGTCGAAGCTTGCGTTAGTATCAGACAAGTAGAAAACTTCTCAGTTTAATTCTGTTCCTGTTTGACGCCTGGTGCGATTTCGTGAACTTCGGTGGATTGAATTCTGAGAGCGAGATCAGGATTGGCACCTCTGAAATCACTTAGGTCATGCTCCATAATTCATTTGCAAGCTCCTTTAATTAGTTGCAGGTAAGCCCAGGCTCCCCGGGGCTCGCTGCCTCCCCAGGCGCGGGCTCTGCCTGCGTCCCGCCGGGCTCCCGCTCGCCTCTCACCGCAGCTTCGTGTCCCGGGGAGCCTGTCCGGGGCTCTTCCCCCTCCCGTTCTCCCTTGTGCTGAAAGCTGAGGGGGCCGACTCCCGAAAGTTGCTCAGCGAGAGAGCCGGGCCGGTGTGTGTGTGTGTGTGTGTGTGTGTGTGTGTGTGTGTGTGTGTGTGTGTGTGTGTGTGTGTGTATGTGGGGGACAGTCGGTCCGTCTGTCCGTCCGCCGCGCGTTATGTAAGGGGCTGCGGTCGGGCTGACTGACAGGGAGAGGGAAATTCCTTGGGGGGGGAGGAAGAGGAGGGAGGGAGGGGGGAGAGCGGTGCTGCTCTGGAGCCGCTGCCAGCTCCGGCGGCTCCCGGAGACCTGGCGGGCAGAGCAGCTTTGGAGAAGAGGAAACAGCCGGGACGGGACAGAGCCGTAGGAGCGAGCGGGACGGCGCGGGAAAAGAGGGGCAGCGGCGACCGCGCGAAGGGAGGAAGGGGGGGCGAGCCCGGCTCTCCCTCTCGGGTGGTCGGAGAGGCAGGGGACAGGCTGCCGCTCCCGGTGCCCCGGTGCCCCCGTCGCCGGGCGCGGCGCCTTTAAGAGCTGCCCGCCGCCAGCCCCACGGAGAGGGAGTGACCTCTGGGCTTTGACAGCTCCCCTCAGAACCAGCAGCGCCCCGGCCCCGCCCCCCGCCCGCCATTGGCCGGCGGGCCGGTATGCCGCGCGCTGATTGGCTGCCCGCTTCCCCTGAGCGAACCTTTAGAACTCCGAGACACAATATTCTGTTACATTGTAGCAAAATGGCGACTGTCATTCACAACCCCCTGAAAGCGTAAGTAGGAATCAAAAATGTACATATTCCGCGTGGTTTAAATATGAAAAAAGGCGCCTTTCCGGCTGCCGGCTGCCAGCCGCAGCCGGCTGCCGGCAGCCTCCCGGCGGGTCCCTCCTCCGCCCTGCTTTCTACCCCAGCGACTCGCTGGGTTTTTTTGTGGGGTTTTTTTTGTGCAACACATCTCCGCGGCTCGCGCCGAAATTAACGAGGGAAGAAAATTGTTGGGCTCGCGCGCCGGTTAATTGGCGGCCGGGCATGGAGCGAGGCGCAGGCGGGGGGGGGATGGGGGTGCGGCGGGGCTGCTCACCGCTCCCGGAGCGCAGCGCGGAACCGAAGGCGTCCCACGGGGGTGCGCGCACCTGGAAACCCCCGGACGCTCTGCCCGGCCCGGAGGGACCGCTCCCCTACACCTCCCCGACGGGGTCCGGCGGGGAAGGACCGGCCCAGGGCAGCGGCGGGGCAAGCGGGGTGTCGGTGCGCGGTGCCTCCGCGCTCCGGCGGCAGCTCGGAGTTGCCTCGGCGAAATCTTTGAGGAGTTGGGATGACTTGAGGAAAGAGAGCGGAGCGGAGGGAGCTGAGGGGTGGGGGGGTGGGAGGAGGGGGAACGGCGCTGGCAGTCAGGGAGAGGGGCAGCAGGGGCACTGCGGGAGCACCTCGGCGCTTGTGCGGGAGAGGGGGCAGCAGGCTTGCGTGAAATGAATGACTCGGGACTGCCGGGCGTTGATTTGGGGCAGGAAGTCCGGAGATCTGTTTTGCATATAACAGGCTTTCGCTTTTCGAAGTGGCAAAGAGAGTTGATTGCGTTCCCATTTCGAGAGTGGGCACAAGCAGCCGAGGAAGGGCTGTTCGGACGGGGTTTGAGCCTCCGCTTGCGGGGGAAGCACAGAGAGGGAGCGAGCGAGAGGGCGGGAGGGGGGCAGGTGCTTCTGCTGCGGAAATATTCCGGGGTTCCCGGTCTGGAAATAAGGCTGGGTTAAGAGGGGGGCCGCGGGAGCCGCTTGTCGTCTTCTGGATCGTGTCCTGTATTTTCCTTGTGGTCTGCAGCGCACGCCGTTAATCCCCGAAGGCATTATGGAGAGTGGGATTTGGCACCGCATGTGGGGAGAGGAGCTGTCTTAACCTCTTTAAAACGACTTCTCTGCTAACGGGGGCAGCGCTCTTGCTAATAAAGCAAGGAAGCAGAGTACCTGGCGGTGACGCTTCGCTTGCACTTTCTGGCTGCGCTGAGTGGGTGTTTTTATACGTTTGAGTTTTCAGAGATGAAATTAGGGCTGCGAGGTTTTCCTTTTTTTTTTTTTTTTTTTTTTTTTTTTCTTTTCTTTTTTTTTTTTTTTTTTTTTTTTTTCCCCGACTCAAGTCTTCCGTCTGGAGTTGGAAAAACACTTGAAGGTTTTTTTCCGGGGATTCCTGCCTCGGTCGCTCTCTGCCATCCGGAGGGAAGGAAAGCCTAGAGCTAGGAAGGGGTGTTCACATGTTTATCGGCTCTCCTCCTCAGTCCAGGAGGAAAACCTTTGCTTTCATTTACCCATCCTCTCGGTACCACGTTACAGAAACGCACTGGAGCTCAGTTGTAGGGGATAAATCAAAGAAGTCCGAGTATCCTGTTGGGGGGGGGGGGTGTCGATGTGGGGCTGAACACGCTCTGAAAACGGCGGGGAAGAGCCGGCGAGCCCCCCCCGCGTTTGACGGCAGGTTTAATACTTGTGCAGGAGAGAGCAACTTCTCCCCTTGTCCCCTCGCCCCTGCCGTTGTTCGGGCACCCAGAAGCGGACCCCGAGGAGCACCAAGCAGCATTGGGGTGGTGGGGGTGTCCGAGCCGCACGGCTCCTCACCTGGGCTGGGAAAAGACACGTACGGTTGTGCCAACCGCGACTATTGCCGGTAGGGAGTAATCCCGGGGCTGGTGACCACCGGGACCAGGGGGGATGAGAGGCGGGGAGCTGCCGGGGAGCGGCGGAGGGAGCCCGACGGGGACGGGACCTCGGCTCCTCGGCTCGCACTTGGTGAGAGCGGAGCGGGGGGCATCCAGCAGCCCCGGGGACTCTCCCGAGAGGGCGGGTCCTGCTTGTGCCGAAATGAACCCGGGGGCCCGATCCTGCTGCTGCTGGAGTCAGGGAGGGGAGGATGAGGCCATTTATAATTAGCTCTCTTCTCTCCCCCTCGCCCCTGGGGGGGATAAGGGGGTGGGGTGAGAGGGGAGGAAACAATAGACATCAAGTGCTGGGTTCGCTTTTCTCCTCTGTGCTTTTTAAAGTACTGATGCTACGTGGAGGAAACAGAATTAGTGCTGGCTGTCTGACACCGTCTGCATTTTTTATTAACAACTTGGTTAATAAAACATTTTATAATTTTCACTTATTCTTTAAAGTTGCTGATCGGGGAACAATACACATGTAAATAAATTATGCATGGGATAAATTAGGGCAAAAGCAGTAGGACACATAATAGGGGAAGGGATGCAGCGCACAGTATTTTATCCTCATGTGTCCTTCCTGACAATGAAAGGGAGCTGAATGACATTTGCATTTCCTCTGTCTGCGTTTTGATCGTATCTCAAAACCCACAAACGCCCCCTACAGAAACTGGCCACACAAAGGTTTTGCTCTGACATGGGGGACAATGTAGGGACCGAGAAATCCTAGCTCAGGTATCAAGCAGCTCCCTGTGCGTGCTTGTGCGTTTAAGTGTGTCCAATATTCAGTTTATCTCCAGCACTTGGACACACATGTGGCCCTGTTCATGCTAGACTAGTCTCTCGGGATAATGTATTCCAGTGTACCTCAGCATCTGTGGGAATACATTACATAGACTTAGTGCTTGGAGTCCCTTAGTAATGATTGGCACCTCCTAACACTCAGTTTGCCCCTTTCTCCACCTAGTGCTCTCACTTTCTGGTTCTCTTCTGGTGCTTTCATCCCTTTGCTCTTCTCCTCTTCGCTTCCTCCGGTGATCCAATCAACCTGACACGACTGCCTATTATTTCTACCATTTAATACCTTGTTGTTTACCAACATGGTGCTACAGGCAAAAATGTCAGAGATCTAAGTTTAACAGATCTGCAAGGGAAAGGCAGCAGGTGTCTGGATAAATACGTTCTTCTTCATCTGTGGTAAAGGTAGTATTCAGATAGCTTTAATGGGACGGTGGTGGATTTGAAGTGCTGGATTTGCTGGGTTATTTTTTCCACCAGTCTGTGTACAAATCTCCATATTTTTTCTTTTCATCTTCTCTTTTTGATATCTGAATATGGAGATATTTGAGCGGTGCAGTTTGAGAAACAAATGCAGTTACAAAGTATTCTGAATTACCTCAAATGTCAGTCATAAATCTCAATGGACTTTGTAAACATTAATTAATTAAGCCTCTGAACACCCTTGTGAAGGAAGGATTATTGCCTTTGTTTCACGGGTGCCTAAACTAGGACAAGGTGGTTCAGAAACTTTCTAATTTGAAGATCAAGTCTAGAACTCAGCTGTTCAACTTCCAGTCTTAGCATCTAGTCCCATTTCCTCCATCCCTGCCTTATTAGCAATGTGCATATGGTACCATAACGCATTTAATGTAATTAAGACCTTGTAATTTACAAAGTCTTATCTAGAAGCAGAGCTGGTTTCCCCCCACCCCTTCCCTGTCTGTACTCCCACAGCTGACTTTTATTTCAGGTTGTCAATTAAACATACTCACTGGAACATATGTTAGGCTACTGCCTTTTCTGCATATGAGATTCCCCCTGCCTGGATTCTCAGCAGAGGAGCTGTTGCCTTCCAGTAGCTCAGGCTTGGAGTAGCAGTGCAGGTGATCTCCCTTTATTTTGGCTCAAGACAGCCTCTGGGACAAAAGAGGTTAACTCCAGCTCCATTGCTGGACTGGGTCACTTGTATGCTGACTGCATTGGTGGATACCTTTGATGGGCTTGGGGACACTTATTCCCTGCCAGGTGTTTGGGGACCAGATCATCACAGACTTGTGTGTGGAGTGCTGGAGCTGACCCGATAAACCCTGCCAGGCCTGTTCTGTCTCTGCATTCCCACTCCAAACACACAGCAGCAGTCGGTTTTCCAGTTGCTGTACCTTGTGAGATAAAATTGCCTTGACAGCCAGCTCCGACCCCTGGGCTGCCAAATGGCCATCCTTGTGTTGATGAATTCTGTGGCATGAGACACCTGTGAAGAAATGGTCTGTGCTGTTTCATGTCAGCCACAGACCAGCGTGGGTCTTGGGGTCTTGCATGGCAGTAGCAGTTCATTAGTGGTAACTCTGGCTTGAATTCAAGCTGAGGGCTCTTAACTGAATCGTCCTGTATGGCATTATGCATCCCTTAAAGAGCCCTATGTCCTGATTAGGTGCTGATGAAGACTGATTTATTTTTTAATTATTATTTTTTTAAAAATGTTTTCGCGTAAGCATCTGGCTGCTGATTTTTAATATAAAAGTGAAAGTATAATGTGCAGCGCTGCTTTCAGCAGGTGGAAACAATAAAATAGACAGACAGTTAGGTTGCCAGTTCAGTGTTTACAAGTGATGTGGAGGTGATTTTAATGTGGCTTTGCAGAAGGGAATTTTCTTCTGCTTGACAGAACAGGGTTGTTGGGCACATTAAATCCCATACCAAAATCTCTACAGCATTTCCAGTGTGGCTCTGTCACATAAAACCATAAATGAGCTCTAGTGTGACCCATTTCAAATCAAAACTCTTGTCCACGTGAAAACTGTGTTTCTTATATCTCAGCACCAGCTTTCAGAGAAAACAATGGATGAATATTATTGTATTTAGGCAAAGAAACATGAGCACTGAGCCAAAGTCATTGGGTGGGCAGAGAAGCCAAGTTAAGAAAACCTGTTTTGAATATGAGAGAGTCTGATGAATGCTATGTTATTCCTTACAGTGTCATGTCTGGTTCCATGAGTTGCTTGTGCATGGTTTGTTGCTGCAGTGCTTTTGTAGTTTTGTTTTGTTGGTGTTCCAGCCTTTCACAACCTGCCCAGTTGTGTGAGTGAATGGAGGTTGCACAAAATACATGCAGAAGGAAAAGTTTTAAAAACCTATTATTTGTGGTGTGTGAAAGCAATACTGAACTATCTGTGTTGTACTTCAGAGGCTCAAAGGTGTGATATTTTGGAGGGTGTAACAATTTCAGTGTAAGCACGTGTCCAGCGAGCTGGGTGAGTAGTGCCTGTTAGATTGGATTCACAGAGCCTGAGTGGGGAGAGTTCACCCAGAGCGTGCAGAAATCCAGTCCACGAAGCAAAATGGGGCTCTGTCTTCAGTCTGAGTCATGGGGAAGGTAATGTGGCTCATCCTTTGTGTAGCTTGATGAAAATTGATTTCTTCTGCTGCCTTCCTTGAGCTGGAAGTGTGCTATTTGGAGGATGCTCTCAAAAGCAGACTTTGTCCACCTTGCCTATCCGTCTTCTGCAATTTATGGCAGTCATCTGTGCCTCTGCTGTCCCAAAATGAGACAATGCAATGTCTCCATTGGTTGGGAATAAACCATCTTTTAGCATTACTGTTTGCAGAGCCTGGTGTTTTCTCACTCTGGTTTGTCTTTCATGTCAGAGCTGAATTTCTTTGCTTGGTAGATCAATTTTACAATCTCAGTATTTATCCTGGGCTCACCACTGTGTTGCCTGTATGTGATGTTGCCTTGAGCAAGAACCATCCCTGTGTTGTTTATCCCCGAGGACTTGTAGGAGCAGAATGAATCTGTTTTGGGAGTTGATGTTTTTCTCCCTTGGACAGACTGACCTCTGATCTAAGGATTCCCTGTCTGGGGTGACATACTCCCACATGCAGAGAAGCAGCACCAAGGCAACACTGCTGAAGGCCTCTTCTGAGAGCTTTGTTAGGATCACACTGCTCTCCTGGCTTTGCCTGGGCAGTTTTGTCCAGGATGTAGAGACTGAGGTGTGTTAGTCACTTCCTTAGTGCAGGTCCCAGTTTTAGCACTGGTTTGTTTCTCTTAAGCAAAGTTGTCTGATCAACACAATCTAGCAGAAAGAATACTTTTTAAACCCCCCCTTTTTTTTTTTTTTTTTAAACAGTATTTTTTTGTATGGAGGTGCTTCCTTCTTTTCTTTAAAAACTTCTCTACTGTTTGTGGAACAAAGAGTACATATACTGTACATATATATACAGTACATATACAAATACAGGACTAGTGCATGAGAAGCAAGGCACTGGTTTTCCTTTCTTCTTATGTCAAAAGAAAGAAAGGCCCAGTGTATGTCTAAACTGAGTGGCACATAACACAAATATATTTTTTTATCTTCAATACTGCAAATTATAAGAAGTATGAGACTTTTTTTTTTAATGTTATATACAATTTATTTCCCAGCAGTGCATATTTTAACCACAGAATCCTCGCAGGTGTCTCAGAGAAGAACAAAGCAGTGTCTCAGGGGCTGCTGGCAAATACCCTTCTCACACCCTCATCCCCTCCAGGATGGGACCAGCAGGAGTATGTCAGCGTGTGGCTCAGTTTTCAGGTTACCTGCCTGAGCTGGGTGTGGCCAGGGAGCTGCAATTCCAGCCTGATGGAAGCTTTTACTGGCACCCTGGCACTGTCTGAGGGGAGGCTTCCCAGGGAGTCAGTGGAGCAGTGAGAGGAGGGCAGGGATGGGTACTGATGAGTGTGCACTCGGTGGCCTTGATCAGCAGCGTGTGCTTGCCAAATCCTGAGTCATTAATTTTGCATTCTGCTGAGCTGTGGCTGGGAGAGAGTCCCCTGCTCAGGTGTTGATGGGGACACTGACTACATAGATGCTGTTCTTCTGGTGAGAAAGGTTGGAAATGTTGTTTAATATTGCAGTCCCTTCTGACAGAACTGGTCCAGCCTGACTGAGGTTCATCTCTCCATTTGTACAACACTGAGCTGGATCAGTCTTTGACATCAAATAATGCTGTCCTTGCTTTCTGATCATTTTTATGAATTAATATAGAATGTCAACTGTAACACACATATGAAATCTTTGCATACAAAAGAAAGGAACCCCCCATAACTTCTAGTCTCTCACCTTTCTTTCTTCTCAGATTCCCCCTTGTGATGCATGGCTCTGGCTGAGACGTTGTGCTAAATTCTCTACAAACACATAGCTTCATGCATCCTGCCTTTTAGGTCTCAAAAACCTAAGCACGTTGGAGGGTGCAAAGAAGATCAGGTGCAGCAGAGTGAAATAGGGCCATGCCCTGAGTTGGTTAATTCCAGTCTGCCCAACTGCATCAGCTGGCAGGGCTGATTTGATCTGATCAGATGTGGGCATGCTACTTCTGCCAAAATGCAAAGTACAGTGCTTATGCTGCTTTTATGCTTCAAGTTGGCTTCATGCTAGCCACAGGAAGATAGATTATGCCTGTTGGAACAAAATTTCCTCTTGAAAATGTTTTGGGGGCTTTTTATGTTTTGGAAGAGCCGGTGAACACCTGTTCAGTGCTTTGTGTCCATGTGGCTGTGAAATTTTGGGGCTGGTTTGAGGGTCTTTGCAGTTTCTCGTGTTCCTCTGGATCCACAGCCTAAGGGGATTGGTCACAGAGCTGGGAGAAGAACTGAAATGGCCAGAGTTATAGCCTAGATAGGTCACTATCCAGTGAATAGTGCTATGGGAAAACTTAAAATAGAGAAAGTAAGTATTATTTCTTTGAGGGAAAAGTAACTTCCATATTTCCATTTCCTTCAGGAACAGTCCCGAGGAAAGTAATCCATGTGTTTGTGACTGTTCAGCTGTTTTGATCTCAGTATTATTTTCTGAGAGACTCTGTTCAGTCGACAATGGGGGCAAACGTATTTTGTGATTACTTTTAAACCTATGCAATCAGCATAAAGAATAATGGAAAGAGTGGCTCAGAAGGGTGTTTTAGTACTGAACTCCTTTGGTCTTGACCATAAAACAAAAACTGCATCATGCTACCCTCCAGAGTATTCAGATAAATCACTTGCCAGTGTCCAACACTGGAAATTATGACATGAACCCACTTGTATCTACAAGTTTACATTGATCCCCTTTAATTTTTTTTTTTTTTTTTTTTTTTTACTACCAAAGGATGTTTTGAAGGCTGTAGGCTTTTGTGTTTTCTATGGATTCTTTATCCTTGAAGCTTTCAGTACATAAGCACATACCTATTGATGTGAAATACGGAATCAATCGGGAGTGCAATTTTAATTTAGAGATTAGTACCTTATATAGTAGGGGTCGTGGAGGTTAAGAGGCATGAAAGATGTGATGGGTGAGGGATGTTGGTGGGAAGACTCTGCAGTGACTTCTTGCTCCAGAGGTGTG
This sequence comes from Heliangelus exortis, assembly GCF_036169615.1. Classification (NCBI taxonomy): domain Eukaryota; kingdom Metazoa; phylum Chordata; class Aves; order Apodiformes; family Trochilidae; genus Heliangelus; species Heliangelus exortis. The sequence continues at coordinate 35,613,186 of NC_092426.1, read as the reverse complement.
GAGAATTACAGTTCTCTCAATTACAGCACTGAGATATTTCTACTGCTTCATCCTATCTGACTGACACTTAGAGTTTTGGGAGGTGCTTCTCCAAAAAAGGATGTGATTGTTAATTTTGGTGATATTAGTCCTCAGAGATCAAATGGCATCTAGATGAAAGTGATGTTAACACCTCTCCAGGTAAGAATGAGGGCTCTGAAGACTTCTTGCCTCTCTTTTCCTGTGTTGATACAAATGAATGGAACTTGGTCAGGTCAGCTGGTGTTATGTTGGTGTCAAATAAGTATTCTGAAGGTTGAAATCCAATGATAAAATGTTGATGGGGGAAATACGTGGAAAAACCATCTCAATTTCCTGTTACCAGATCTGATTTGTTTCTGTCAATAGCCTCAGCTAAATGTTTTATCTTCTCCAAGCTTTCCTCTCCCCCACCTCCCAACCTCTTTCCCCCACTGACCTCTACAGGCACAGTCCCAGCTGTTGATTTATCAGGGCAGGCAAGCTCAGCACTGTATGGAGATTGCTTTTAATTAACTCTCTTCATTTTTTTCCAACCTTCAGGGAGCAGCAACCCTTTAATTAATTTAATATTTTATCTGGATTTATACCCACCTTACGTATTGTTTGTTGCTCTACTTCCTCACATGTTCTTTCTGAACCCTTTCCCAAAATTAAATGTCTGTTTCAGGCCACTTGGACAGGATGAGGAGGAGAGTTTTTAATGGCTTTTGGACTGGGAGGATGGACTCTCCAGGATCTGTCCTGGTGTTTTGGAGGAGGATAGTGAGGACGAGGTGGTGCATCTTGGTGCTGTCTTGAAGCAAGACTCTCTTCAGTGTTCTGCCTCCAGGCACAGGGTTTCATGGTTGCAGCATGGCAGAACAGAGGCTCCTGAATTCAGTCTGACCCCTGACTTACTGTGCAGCATAGATAAGTCATGAGCTTATTTTCACAGTCAGGTATGGCTCCCATCTTAGCCAGGCTGAGTAGAGGAGGCACTAATGCAATTTTCTGTTGCTAAAATGTAGTTAACTCCCTGTGTGTCTATACAGGTCTCAAGGAGAGTCTCTCTTTACCTGCAAAAGGCAACTTTTGCCTACTGTGAGGAGCTCTTCCAAGTGACATTTCCTCAGACCTAGATGAAAGCAGCTATACAAAATTTCTCCCACATGGGATTTTCACTTACCCCGCAATGAGGATTTCAGGAGGTTCCTGAAAGAATCAGGAAAAGAATTAGCATGAAGGAGTTAGGAAAGAATTAAAGGAGAGGATTAGGAAAACTGTATGTTGTTTGTAATGTAAAGTGCATGGCATTTTCATGCCAGAGCAAGAAAATGCTTTATAATCATGGTTAAAGTAAGAATTCAAGTTGCTTTCATGGGACTGTTTTCTCCATTCTTCTAATGGGAGGAATGGCATGCATTGACTGGCTTGGTGATAGTCACACTGGTCACACCCCTAACTGTTGACAGAACTGGAGGTTTAGAAGCCATGGCACTTTGCTTTTGCTGTTGAGTCTTAGACAGTATATGAGTGATGTGATGAAAGTGGATGGGATTCCTTCTTTGGTAGCGTTTCCATGGCCAAGCTGAAATTAAGGGCACTGAGGAAGAGTGGGAAAGTGAGTTAAGACATCTGCCTGGCTCTGATGGAAGAAGTTTACTCATAGGTTCCATCAAACCATCCTTAATGGCAGTGGTTTATGCCTAGATTTGGTAAAGACACTGTTGGGGGGGAAAAGATTTTACCATGGAAATGACCCAAGTGGCAAATAAATAGTTTTGCATTTCAAAATATACACCTACACACCAGACAGTCTGCTCAGTACACTTCATGCACTGAATTCAAAGTCATTGGTGGGAGAACAGTTTGACTCAATTTATTTTAGAAGGCTACTTGTAAGTATGTGTAAGTGTATGGAAAGCCCCTTTGGTGAAATGGCAGAAGAAATGAAGAAGTTCCCAGCTCTGGTCCTTCCTCCCTGGGGACAGTCACTCTGAGACACCAGCTGAAAGGAGCACAGTCTTGGGTGCTACTTAGCAAAATATTGCCAGCACATCACTGCATAAGATCACCTATGTCATCTGGTCTGTGTTTTGTGTTTGTGTCTTTCCTACTTTCCCCTGGAGTCCTCTTTACTTCAAAAAAAAAAAATATTATTTGGGTGTATTTTTTTCCATGTTGTTGCTGCAATTCCACATTAACCAACTCCTGGCATTCTCATCTGACCAGACTGCAAATGTATCAGGTTCAGGTATTCATTCTGCTGAGCAGATCTGAAAGTTAATTCCCTCCTCCCCTATTATTAACTTTCTAGTTTTGTTTCCACAACCAACTTATCCACAAAGTCCTAGGGTCAGGAGAAGCTGTCTCTCCTGACACATCTTTTCCAAATTCCTCTCTGCTAAACACACGCCATGCAAAGTCAAAACCTGGCTGGCCCTCAAAGGGCAGCCTATTTCCCAAGCTGCTGTTTCCAGCTACCTCCATGCACCCCTCGAAGGAGGAAGAGATGAGGGGTGAGCACATTGCCTTTGGGAAAGGCTCTGACCTGAAAATGGATTGCAATTCCAGCTGAACAGTTCCTTCCCTTGGTAACAGAATTGCACGTCTGGGCTCTGAGGTCTTTGCATTAATTCCATCTCTGCTAAACTTTCCCAGTCAATTAACCATGTCCATCTCCTGCTCTAGCAGCCACATGTGCCTTGCCTGCTGCAGCAGGGTTTTGGAACAGTAACTCCCTGCAGCTTTTGCTGCAGTAGTTTTCCTCCAGCAGCTTCCCTCAAGCACGGTTATCAATCAGGACCTGTCAGGTTTTTCCCTCCGACCCATCCATTTTCAGGGCTGTAGGACTTTGATCTGTTTCTTTTGTCTTTGTAAGTACTATTTTTTTTTTCCAATAGGGGCCAGCTCAAATGCTAGGAGTTGGGTTTTTACACTGAGACAAAAGCTGCATGAAAACGTTGGTCTTAGTGTGAGGAGCTTATGCTAAACCTGGATATTTCTTCTGGTTTCTGTCACTTGGCTTCCTTGGGGTTTGAAATTTGCTTGTCAAAAAGGCCTCATTGAGTTGGCCAGGAGTTCCTGGGGGTTGTTCCAGGCAGCTCCTGCAATGCAGAGGTCTCCTCTGAATATCTGCCTTGCAAGGCTGGATAAAAGGGTACTGAGGCTGAAGTGTCTGGGAGATGCTCACCCATGGGATTTGATGCAGACCACCTTGGAAGGGAATTCTGCACACACCTCTGGAAGAATGGTTTGGATGCTGGCATTAAGTGCTCTCTTGGCAAAGCACTTAAGGGGCCATGACAGTGGTTTGAACATGATTTTCTTGCACATTGTTCTACCACCAAAGGTCAGGTTGGGTGAGAGTGCCTCTTAAAGCAAGAGGCTATGCTTAATGTCTGATCTTGGGTGTGTGGGTGGGCCTGGTCCTGTTTCTAGTGGATAGGTACCTATATCATAAACTTTGCCATCCCAGTTGGCACTAACTAATTGGTTCCTGTGTGGGTACTTTCAGATGATAAGACAAAGACCAAATTTGCCACAGAGGCTCAATTAATACAAGTGTGGGCTTAAAAGAGGGTTCCTAGGTCTTATGTCCAGTCCCCTGGTACCATGTCACATAATCCCTTTCATAAACTGAAAAGTCCTTGTCTTAAATCCCCACTTGGACTGTTTGTTCCCATTACTCCTCTTGGGAGGGTTCCAGAACCCACTGCTCTGATGGCTGGAAATAGCATTTTAATCCCTAGCCTAGCCCTACTTGTGACCAGTTTATACCCATTTGTTCTGGTGCCAGCATGGAGTTGTTAGTTTAAATACTATTGCTCCCTCTATGTCTTCCTCTCCACTATGATGCATTTGCACAACACTATTTTAAGCCCTCTCAGTCTTTGTTTTGATACACTAAACTGTCTGTGCTATCTTTTCCTTTCCTTTGATCACTGGGGTATTTAATGCCTTTGCCTTCTCTGCTCCAGTTTGGATTACTCACATTCAACTTTCTTGAGTGGAGTAGACAGAGAATTGTACCCTGTGAGTACTCAGGGGAGGTTTTGCCCTCTACAATAACTGTATTTTTAACCTCTCTGGGGACACCTTGCTTATGCCTTTGTTTGTGGTTGTATTGTGCTGGTGGTTCACCCTGTGGTAGACTGATGCTGTCTCTTCTCTTGTCCTCTCAGCTGTTGTTGTTGAGATGATGATCTCCAGAGCATTAAGTGCAATTTATACTGAATTCACTCCATCTAATTCTTCTTGCCTGGTATTCTTAATTTCATTGATGGCTCTTCTGTTTGTAGAAGTGGCTAAGTTGTTATCAGCACACATACTTCTTATGCCAAATCATTAATGGAAATCCTGAATAAGATCAGTCCTCAGACCAAGAAGTTTTAGCATTCCAGAAGCAATCTCCTGTCAGCCCCTTACTGTCTCTGTTATGACTTTACCTGTGTCCTGCCCTCTCTCAGTGTTTTTTTCAGGCAAATCACCATCCTTGTACTAGTCCTAATCTCCATTTTCAGTAACTTCTCATATAGTACTGCATGAAACACTTTCTGAAAGCCCAAATAATTAAGATGTGCAGAGTGTCAGGATCTTATGAAAGTAAGGTATTGAGTTACTCTAGCATAAGGTCTGGATCTTCCAACTTAAGTTTCCTTGCTCAAGAGTGGGAACCTCAGTTCAAGAAGGACAGGGAAGTGCTTGAAAGAGTCCAGCGCAGAGCTACTAAGGTGATTAAGGGAGTGGAACATCTCCCTTATGAGGAAAGGCTGAGGGAGCTGGGTCTCTTTAGTTTGGAGAAAAGGAGACTGAGGGGTGACCTCATCAATGTTTTCAAATATGTAAGGGGTGAGTGTCAGGGAGATGGAGTTAGGCTTTTCTCAGTGGTGACCAGTGATAGGACAAGGGGTAATGGGTGTAAATTGGAGCATAGGAGGTTCAAGTTGAATATCAGAAAGAATTTTTTTACTGTAAGGGTGACGGAGCCCTGGAACAGGCTGCCCAGGGGGGTTGTGGGGTCTCCTTCACTGGAGACATTCAAAACCCCCCTGGACACGTTCCTAGGCGATGTACTCTAGGGGGCCCTGCTCTGGCAGGTTGGACTAGATGATCTTTCCAGGTCCCTTCCAACCCCTAGGATTCTATGATTCTATGAACTTTGGACTTGAAAAATTGCATGAGTAAACTGGCTCAGTTACCCTTTTTAGAGTAAATTTGCAAGTTCTGTGTTCCAAAACAGTTAACAAGGGGTATTTATATATATTTATTTTGCTTGCTATATTAGTAAAATAATATAGTAGTAACTATGATTTGCAGTATCTGCTTAAAGAAGTTGCTAGGAGAGGTATTGTTTCATTTCACAGTTCTTGGGGAGAGGTTATTCAGAATTTATACCTTGACTGCACGTGTGTCTTTGTGGCTTCCACCTCAGTCCTCCCACTGAAGCATAGCAGTCCTTTAGTTCTTGGCCCATAGCTACATTAAATTTAATGTATATAACATTCTAACTGAAAAACAGCTGAACTTCCTTTGATCACTTTTATTTTTATGTCTGAAGAATATTACTATTTTTAAATAGCTTTTGCAAGTTCTAACACTTGACTTTGGCAATTCTCACTATACTTCCTGACCTTTAAGATCCATTTTCTTCTCTTGCTACTGTTTTCTGCTTCTGAAGGGTGTCTGTTTAATTTTGGTGTCCCTTTCCATGGTAATTATTCAGCCAATAACTTCTCCTCCAGTCTTTCCATATGAGTTTCAAACAATCATTGCATTTTTCTCTTAAAGAAATTCCCCAGATTCTGCTGTGCTCCACTTGTCCCATGCTTAGGGAGCAGGTTTGAAGCACTCAGGAACAGGTTTGAAGGATGTGGTGATGGAGATGGGAATAGTACAATTTTCTTCTTGTTCTTGGACTGCAGAAGACTTAGCTCTATTGAGATAGGGCAAGCAGGGGCAATTCCATGTAATATCATATTGTTTTACTTACTTAGATCATGCCTAAATGTGAACTTTTAAAAGTTCACCAGCGTAAAATCTCTGACCATTAAGTAAAAATCCAAATGAGCAACATAAAGTTGATTTTTTTTTTTCTTAAATGACCTTGTTCCATTTTTCTCTGATGTTATTGGTCTTATCTGGAGAAAACTGTGTGTATGCATAATATATGAGTATTTGTGTGTATGTACAATATCAGAAAGAAAGAATGTATTTACAGATGGTGTTTATCAAAACATGGTATTGTTCATTAATTAATCAGTCTTGGCATTTTAAGCATTTCCATATACTTCTTACTGATTTATAGCAGTACGTGATGCAACTCATTCCTATCAGTCAGTTTCAAAAACTCACATAAACAGGAAAAAATTTTACATATATCCATTTTTTTTTCTTACAAGAAGGCTCTGGGAACTTTTAAAATCTAACAGCACTCTTTGGATCAATGCATATCCCAGCAATCCCTTGCATAAGTGACCTAAAATCGTGTGATCAAACCTCTTCTCCCCTCCCCATCCCTAGAGAGATATTTGTAATTAGATAAAATGAGGACAGAATATGCATAAGTATCTGTTATGCTGGGATTCCTGCCCAGAAAGGAAACTAATGGCCTGAGCTGGCCATAATCTTTTGCACCCTGTGTGCTATTGACAAGGCTATGGCTTGAGATGTTGGGAGTTCAGGAGCAGATTTTTACTGCTGTCTTCTGGTAACCTTTCTAAATTGACTGTTTTCCAAAACAAGTGGAATTGCACAGCCTGTATTTTACTTGTCATTCATTGTCAGTACATTTGCCTGTAAGAGAGGGCCTGATTCTTCAGTCTCATGCCTAATGCAGTGGAAGTGAGTGTAAATTACTGCTTCTGTGGTTTGGAAGTGTTTCACATTCATTCTGCCCTCATGTAAATGACCACGTGAAGTGCAAGACAGTGGAGAACTGGGAGTGGAGCTGGTGGTGGTTCTTTTTTTTTTTTGTATTATTTTTTCGTCTAGCAATTACTGCTTGTCCCAGGTGGGGTTTTGTGGGCAAATTCATCTCTCTCTCTAATCAAACTAAGTAGCCTCTTTGAAGTCTGTGCGACAGGTTGTGTATTACTGGGATCCTACACAATGCAAGAGGATCAGATAGGTGGCACTTCAAAAATCTGGAGGCTGCTTTATGTAGTGTGGCTGTTTCCTTCTCTCTCCCAATGTATGTTGTAGGTGTCAGCTCACCCCTCACAGAAGTCTAGTTTTTTTTAAGTCCTCTCCTACTTTCGTGGGTTTTGTCTTGTGACTTTGCAACAGTGAAACACAAACCCTGGGCACATAGGAATCTGTCAGATATCCCAGTTGCTGGTAAATCCACTGATGAAAAGCTTTTCTTTGAGCAGGCGGGCAGCCTGCCTGCTAGGCTTCCTCTCTTGCCTTGCTTCAGTGTCCTTGGGATAAATGTCACTGAAAGTAAGAGAAGTGTTCTGATAAAAAGAGGGGCAAGGTCATGTAAAAAGCATGCCCTCCTGCACATTCTCAAGGAAGGTATCTATCAAGCATTTCCCTTGCTCTGCCCCGTGTAGCTAAATCAGGAAGTCAGACAGCCAAAGCCTTGCTGAAATATGATTCATTTTTTGAAATGATGTCCAGTTTGGCATCTTTTTGAGCTGAGAAAGTTTGGCTTGCTCTCCTTCTGCACTCACACTAATTTACAGAGTAGGAGTTTTGGGGTGACTCTCTGTCTTCTGTACTTCCAAGGCAGCAGGAGCTTCTATGGCTCGGCTGGAATGTGTTGTTTCAACACACTGAATGTGAAAAAAAAACTTGAGCTTCATACAGACTGTGGGTTTTGTTTGTACTCAGTCAGTGTGATTTCACTGAAGTCCAAAAAGTTATGCCAGTGTGAGAGACAAACTAAGTCTATGTTATTTCAAGACAACTGTACTACCAGAGAAAATTCTTTTTATTCCCCTTCTTAAACTTTCAGACTCAGTAGTGCCTGATGCTTATAATTTGGCAGCAAATGTTGACATCAGCAGCCACCTATGAGATCCTTAGTAGATGTCTGTAGCTTAATGTGCAGGGCAGGCAGCTGATGACTTCCTTAGTAACAGGGATGGGTCCTGGATCTCAGCACTTCTTGTGAGCTTCAAAGATTGAACTCGGGTCTGAAGTTAAATGTCTTTAATGGAGAGGTTCCAAACACCCACATGCTTTGGCAGAGCTCAGGGCCAAATTTTGTCTACCTAAAGAATCAGGGTTCTGTTCTTATGTAGATTCTTCTACTAGGGAGAAGCAAAGGAAGGCAGAAGACAGAAAATATGACACATTGGCAAAATTGTTTTTCAGTATTATGTTTTTCAACGTTTTTTCCATGAGGCGTCAGCACCTCTTAAAAATCACAGGGAGAGTGTACAGTTGTCAATGAGCCAGAACGGTTAAATGCTTTTAAATATTTGAGTTGGGTTATTCCTTCACCTTTCTTTCTCACCAGCATGTCTGGTAAAACTCCAGTAGTGAAACCACTTGCTTGAGGAGGGGGATGAAATCCTTTTCAGCAAATAGCAGCGGTGATATTTTAATCACATCACATCACAACACTGTTAACAATGGTTTAAGTTTGGCATTGAACATATATACACAACATTTGTTCTTTTAGACAGTATTGGTATTACATAGTAAAAATAGCCCAATTGCAAAACTCATCTGTTGCCCTTGTGCCAACTTTGTTCAGCTGGCAGTTGCTGTTTGAACTTTTAAAGCAAGTGATGTTTCATCCATATTTTAATACCAAATGTATGATTAATTCTCTGCTTTCAAATGATCCTCTTGTGCGTGGTAGTTACCTCCAAGTTTGAGTTACCTGCAAAACCACTTCTGTCAAGTAAGCTGTGCTGATACTGACTGGTTCCATACTTCAAGATGGTGAAGAGCAGCCCCTGCCTTTACATTTCCCAGTACATTCCTGCACAGGAGGTTGTCATGGGCACTTCACTTCACTGAGCCACTTCAGGATGGAGCTATTTGGAAATTGTCATGTTTCTGATGAGAGATTTGGAGCTGCTCTGAAAAGATCTGGATGCCATATATTTTTTGATTATTTGCTGCCTGTGAAGGATGCTTGTATAATTTCTGAGGTTATTTTAACTTCAGGGTTTTGATTTTTAAAAAGAAAGATACAAATCAAGAGGGCAAAAACAAGAGCGAGAGCATCCATAGATGAACACAAGTAGTATTAGAGAGGTGAGCAGCTGGGAGTGGATTTTATTTTAAAACCTTTTGAATTCTTCCTTATTTCTACTGTTACAGCTAAGCCACACTTTATGTTAGGAAGGTTGTTGTTTTCTGTATTTACTTCTTAACAGTTTCTCAGGTGGGAAACTGAAAATGGGTGGGAAAGAATCAACATGCAAGAGTTTGTGTAGACTGGAACCTGATCCCAGTGAGGGGAATCAATGGGCTTTCACACTGGGGAGGGCATCAAGGGGGAGATGCTTAAAGAGATCAGAGAGGAGCCAAAAATGCTGCTGATTCCTTAGAAGTACCACTTACCTAGGAGTTAGGTGGAGTGGGTTTGTTTTCTGACCCAAGTTTCACCCACTGTTTCCTTTTATGTATTTATAAACATATAAAATATGAAAGTGAGCTTGCTTGTCACCACCAGTGCTAGACCCAGTCCTTGTTTGTTCCAAGATACCACAAAAGAGTCCTGGGTTTAGCAGACTTTGCAAAGTTGGGGACTGCTGGGAGGACGATGAAGGTTACTTCTTCATAAAATCATAGGTACCCATCGGAGCCAGTGCTTATGTGAGACATTTCCTGCTTTAAGTTGGCAGCAGGAATATATAGCAATAATTCTTACACAATCCCCCTGCAGCATGCTGGGCTGGGGTGGCACCACCTCTGGCTGCATCCCTGCTCCCTGGGACTGCAGACGCCTGCGCTCCGAGGAGGCTCTGGATTTGCTGGCAGTGCAGGCAAAGCTGTGTTTGCCTCTCCAAGGATGAGGGGGCAAGGCCAGGGCTATTCCAGCTGTGGGGAAGGAAAAAGGAGGAAGAGCTGGAATGGAAAACTGGGAGAGGACGAGGCCTGTTTCTCCTTTTTCTGCCAGGAGAGTAGAGGAGATGGGAATGGCAGCTGGGGAACAGAACTTTCCTCCAGTGGCTCCCACTCCCACTCTGCAGCCACCAAGAGACTTCCTGGTTTCCAAATGCCTTTGGAAATGTTCTTCTCTAGAAGCTTTAAAAGAAACTAAGCTGCCTTGGGAAGTCCTCCAGAGGTGCAGTTGGGTAAGGCTCTGGAAAGAGGCTGGGAACAACAGGTCAGGCCACCTGGATCAGTAATTGGAATGGTGCTGCCTGACAGGGGCAAATGACCTGGAAAAGAAAGGGGAAAGGGAGGTGGTAAACTTAGCTGATAATGCTAAGTACATTCCAGGTGGGAAAAACATGAGGTTGCTGTGAATGAAGTGTTGAAGAAGGAGCTTGTGAAAAGGAATGACTGGGTTAATCAGAATGGCCACTTAGGGTCAATTTAGATAAATGTAAATTAAGGCAGGTGGGCAAAAAATGATCCCAAATTAACACATACAGCAACAGGGACAGAACTTGTTAATGACACTGAAAAGTTTTTGAGTTATAATAGAACTACCAAAATACAAGCCTTGTGCTCAAGAGTGGGGAAAGGTAACTATAAGGCAATAATAAGAAGAAAGAAAGGGAGACAGAAAGGAAGAGATGCAGGTTGAAAGTTAGGACTTACTATGAAAAGAAAGAAAACAAATGTCATTACTGTGATACTGTGTAAGTCCAAGGTTTGCTGCATTCTGAATACTGGGAGCAGCTTTGCTTCTTGTCTTGAAAAGGGTACAATAAGCTTAAAGCTGTACTGAGAAGGAAACAAGGACGATAAAAAGAGACAGTATGAACAACATGAAGAATTACTGAACTGATTTGGGTTTTTCCAGTCTGTTAAAGATTTCTGACTCTCTGTATGAGAGAGGTTCATGAGATCAGGAGCATCATGGAAGGGGCAAACAGTGGATGGATGTTCACTGTCTCTCTTGAAGACAGAAGCTAGAACATTATGTGAGATTATCAAGAGGGTGGTTCAAAAGGAACAAAGGGGAATACTTTTGCACTAAATATTAAATAAAGCTGTGGAACTCTTTACAATGGGATGTGTAGGGTATTAAAGTTAACCTGGGTTCAAAAAGAATCAGCTTCACAGAAGAAAAACCTTTCAATGGCTGTTGAATATCAAGATATCTGAATCACAGTTTGCCAGAAGATGAGAGGATATACCAGTATATTTCCTGCAGAATATCACTATATCCTGCCCATATTTTGTGGGTCTCCTTTGGGACTCCTTACTGACTGAAGTCTAAGACAGTGTCCTGGGTCAGATGGACCTTTAGTCTGACCTGGTATGGTCTTTTTTACATTTCAAGGGCTCTGGCACTGACATATTAGTTAGCAGTGTTGCAAGAAAGGCCTTAAGAAGTTTCAAAATAAGAGACTCAGAAATGCAAGATGGAATTATAATTACTGGAGGAATAACCAGAGCTTTATTTTGTTCTTTGCAACGTTTGCTCCTTCATGTCAACCCTAGGGGGAAATCTGTGTGCCAGTTCACCCAGGTCTTGCAACAACCTGAGACAACCTGTTTATTAAACATACACTTTGGCTGCTATACAGAGGAAATGGCATGTTCCAGACTGGTAATGCAGAGACTTGCATTTAGTTTCTGCCTGCACCATTGACTTTCTGTATATTCCCCAGTTAAATCCTGTACCTCATTGTCCCTTTGTTTCCATATGGAAAGAATAGAAAAAAATCCTCCACATCTCTCCTTGCAGAGCAGTTTTTGAGATTAATGTTTGTAAAGTGCTAAATAAATGGTAAAAGTTGTGAGTGAGTTGTGAGTGAGTGCAAAGTGTTTGATGCTGATTTGTTTAATGGAATTCGCTCTTAGGGAATTTGCTGTCTTCACTGGCTGTTCATAGGCCTCTTGTTCGGACTGGAAAGGAAGTCAACCTATATTCAAATATGTTCTAGAGGGAAAAAATCTGAATTAGTTGTTTCTCTACTTATTAGTTATTCATTGGTTCAGGGTCTGTATGTCAGAGCAGGCAGAGTTAACCCCTGGGAAATCTGCAGTGGTCTGATCTGACTAGAGGAAGCATTATTTTTTTTTTTGTCCTTCCTGCCTTGCTGCAGAGTTTCTTTTTGGCTTTTGTGCTCTCAGTAGGTCACTGTTTAGGGGATGAATTTTCTAGTCCTGTCTCAGATCCATGATCATAGGTGACCCTTTTGGCTCCTGTGGCCAGTTGCAGTTATTATTTATGATGAAAGTCAGCTGATGGCACTTACACATAAGGTGGTTGTCCTCTCCTCATGCTGTGCAGTAATATACCTGAATCCTGATGAGAAGACAAGGAGATGCTCTTCTTCCCAATTAAATCTATTAGAGGCCCCAGAATTTGCTTAAATTAAGTTTCAGCAGGGACGTGCGTAGCCACAAACACAACAAACTCTGCTCCTACCCTTCTCTACACACCTCGTAAAATTAGAATTATTTAAATGGATTATTTAGGGTTTTCTCTCCTTTGGACCAATTAAAATCTGTCAGAAGAGGTGACCTGAATCTGCTTGCTCTCTGAATCTCTGGGAAGTGGTTTGACTCCTGGCTCTTGTTGCTATTTCATCCGATTGCTGTTGTCTTTACGCAGCTCTGGTGTATCTGGAACCCATGGATATTTCAGCTCATCCTTCTCTTTTTTCCCCTCTCAGAAGCCCTGTTTGCTTCCTTTTCCAGGGGAAGAGGCCTTCTAATTTGCTGCTTTCCCACACTGGGTTTCCTCCTCAGGATACTGCCTTTACACAGGAGTGGCTGCTGTGTCAGTGGAATGATTAACAGGTGCCTATTAGGCACTTGATCAAGCATCTGTAGATGTTTCCAGGATACTGTACACATTGGGTAAAGGACATAAAATAATCCATCTTTTTCTGTGCACTAGCTTGGTATTAATGTAGCTTTCTACAGTCAGGAGGAAGCTCGGATGCACTCCTCTTATGTGTCAACATTTGAGTTCTTAGACATCATGTTTTTGAGAAATATTTGGAGATGAAACACAAACTTTGGCAGCACAACCAAGAAGACCCACATGATTGCCTTTTATTACTGGGCTTTAAGTGCTGGGATTGCATCAGTGTTCTACCTCAAAGCAGTTATGGGTCAGGGAGTATGGGAGAGGGCCCAGGTGGTTGTGCAAACCTTGAAGTTTCACTATTAAACTTCCAGACACTTGTGAAATGGAATAGCTTGGACAGGGGGGGCTCCTATGGAGAACTTTGCTGCAGTAAAGGAAATTAGCAGCCCCTGTTAGTTTATCTGCTTGGTGCTTGTATGGAGAACAGTCCTGGTGGGTATGGGGGCAGTCACAGTGTGAATGCAAGTCTGCATTGGAAGTCATGAAGGCAAAAGATGTGAAATTGCATCTTGATATGCATGAGCAATATTATCAATGATACTGCAACTCACAATGATATTATTGTGTGTTTCCAAAGTTTCCTGATGGGTTGGCAGGTGGCTGCTGGGAATACACATGTGGATTGTGAGGAGAGGCTTATGGTTTAAGAAGAAACAGCATCCATCAGTTAGCAGAGGACCCTCTGCAGGTTCCAGACTGAGTTTCATGGCATGGAGCACAGACAACACATGGAGTGGTGTCAAATGGTAGTTGCCATACTTTTCCTCCAGTAAACTCTGCCCACGTGAAGGAAATGATCAAGTACATTTGTCCACTTCTCTGCATCTACAATTGCAATAGTAAATTATCCAGATTTAATACAACACCCATGTATTTTATTTCAGTCATGCTATTCACCCTGGAATTCACTTGCACTTACACTCTGAGGCACTGCGTGCCAATTAAAGCTACTTGGATAAAATGGTTCTTTGAATGACATCTCTCAACTTGATGTGGTTTCACACTCCCCCTATGTAAATTCTGTGTGAAGGCCACCATGCCCTCTTTCTCTCTGTATAGGTGTAGAGAGGTACCTAAACACAACTTAGCAGAGAATTTTTCTATGCTATGCAAACAGTAACTGTGCAGAGGGCATTCCCCCAGCTTGTGCTGCCAGTGATGATGCTTAGAGGGTGGCCTTGTCTCAAGTTTCCTTGTTAACTTCTGGTTGTCTGTGTACATTGTGCTGCCCAGTGACGAGAGGCACCCAGTTATGAAGTAAAATAACTGATTAATATTAAAAAACAAAACAAAACAGAAAACCCACAAGAAAACTCCCACTCTTGTTTAAGGTGTGTCACATTTGGACCTGAGTGCTGAGAGTTATGCCAAACACTTGAAGTGCCCATGAAAATGGAGCAAAATGCATTTAGTGCTCAAGTAGAAAAATGAACTCTTAATTCAGTTATTAATATTGTAGGTTATGGGGATTTTTTTACCTGAGTTTAACTTTCTACCTTTCTCTGTGTGTAATCCCAGTTCTAGTTATAGTTAAGGATTTCTCTACCTCTTGGGTATCTGAAAACTATCTTCTGGCAGTTTTAAGGTAGTGGATAACACTGTGAAAGTGTTAACCTTAAGAGTCCCCTGCTGCAGTTTAACCCTTTTTTTACAAAGGGACAGTCCTCCAGCCAGACCTCCAAACTCTATCCCAGTTTGGCTCACTTGATATTATCTTTAGTGGAAGAAAATAGAAATATTTCTAGGTATTAGGATATCTGGTTCTTTAATTTCTGGAAAGGTCAAAGTGAGATGGAGGATAAGCAAGCCCTCAACAGACTGAAATGATGAGTTGCCACTGCTGAAGCAGGACAACAGGTCAGGATGGAGAGAAAAATGTGTGGAAAGAAAATGTGTGCATCCATGTCAGAGGAAAGTACTGCAGGTGTGAAGGCATCCAGTCCTTTTGAAGGTTCACAGCATTCTGACTTGAAGTAACCAGTATTCCCATGGGGAAGGGATGCATGCAGGTTTCTCCCCTCACTACACTCTTGGTTTTCCTTTAATTGTAGCAGCAACTCACACCAAAACCATAAGGTCAGGTATCAGTTGTCTCCTTATATGCTAAGGAAGATTTAGTAGTGTGGGGGGGGCATCCTTTCGGGTTGTGTGGAAGGTGTGAAAGCAGATTTAAAGGGTGGCTGCCAGGTGTGGTGACACAAGGAGGCCCAGAGAGGACCATCACCTGGCTTCTGATACTGGTGCTTTACTGGAGGAGGGCTGATAGGGAAGGCTCTGCCTGAGGAAGTAACTGGCAAAAGAACATTGGGGAATGAATAGGAAGTGTGGTAGAGACATAGTAAAGGTAGGAGAGAAGGTTTTGTTGGCCAGACAGAAGGGAAATGAAAGCAAAAAAAAAAAGACAGACTGCAGTACAAATTAAAGAAATTTTCTTTAATTAATTCCTTTAAGAATTACTGTTAACTAGAAATCCATATTGTAAGTAGCTCCCGTTAGGCTGTGACTGCGTGCACTGACTGAGCAGTTTCTGACCCAAAGAACTCACTTCTGGCAGTTACCACTGGTTCTGGTCCCTGCTAAGTAAAGGGATAATCATACCTTGGCAAATGAGGAGCCAATGGGATCTTCTTCTTGGTGGGATGTGACAGGAGCAATTGGCTGTCCACAGTGCTCCTGGGAGAGGATGACTTGTGGGTCCTGGTGTGATACCCTCGGGTGTATTTCTGGGATTTTGGATGAGAAGGCTCAGATCTGGAAAAACAACAGCAGGACCTCCATTCCAGGCCCCATACGAAGAAGTGGCAAGGAAGAGTTTGGGAAGGGTTGCCA
The DNA here is from genome assembly GCF_036169615.1 of Heliangelus exortis. Taxonomy (NCBI): domain Eukaryota; kingdom Metazoa; phylum Chordata; class Aves; order Apodiformes; family Trochilidae; genus Heliangelus; species Heliangelus exortis. The sequence goes on along the minus strand of NC_092426.1, from coordinate 35,597,393 downwards.
TGGGAACAGTGGGAGGGCACTCATGGCACAGGGCAGTAAAACACAGCTTCAGCAGCAGGTGCCAAAGCTGGTGACATTTGTAATCCTGTTCCTGAGGGGAGGTGTGAAGCAGAGACCCTTCTGTGCGTTTGGGTTTTCAGAGACTGAAGGAGCATCACAGCTCAGGAGATCTGACCACTTTTCCTCCTGTTGGGAATGGAAGGAGATCCCTTTTCCTCCCACTCTTCCCACTGGAGAGCAGAGGCAGGAAATGCAGTGGCAGCCTCGCTGGAAAGGGCAGGAGACAGCGTCAGGGATACCTCTGCACCAGGGCATTGAAAGATGGAAAAAAAATTGCACAACTGCCACGTTGAAGCTTGTGGGTTACTGTTCTGGAAGGAAGCAGAAGCAAGGATCCTTTTTCTCCAGCTCATAAACTTAACCCTTGGGTTGCTAAGGAGGATTTGTCATGGCAGATCAGACCTGTTATCTGCCTCACCCAGAAACCTCTTTCTGGCAACAGTTTTCAGAGCTGAATTTTTAGTGTCTTCTAGGGGTCTTAAGTGAAAGCTTTATTTTGAGAGCTCAACTGCTTGAGCTGGAGACAGCGTATGCTGTCTTCAGAGATGCTGTTTGCTTCAACACATTCCCTCTTCAGTGTCATTCCCACTCCCACTTCCTTCTCTTGGGGATCTGTAGGGACCAAGAAATGTCATCCCATTATTTATATTGCTCATGGGTGCAGAGATGATTTTGTGCCCACTGACTCTGTCAAGGAGGTCCCTTGAGGAAACCTGGGAGAGTAATCCCAGTCAGTTTGTGAACAGTTGAACTGAGCTGACCACCTCTTCTCACAGGGTTCTTCCCACAACATTCTTCTTCAAAAACTTAGGGTGCAAGGCTTGGGTAAATACACTCTGACCTGGATGAAAAACTGGCTGGATGGCTGAGCCCAAAGAGTGGTAGTGAATGAAAGTAAACCTGGCTGGTTCCTGGTCAGAAGTGGTGTACCCTGGAGCTCAGTGTTGGGGTCTCTTCTCTTTAGTATCTTCATTAATGATCTGGATGAAGAGATTAAGTGCACCCTCAGTAAATTTGCAGATGACACCAAACTGGGTGTCTGTGTGGATCTGCTGGATGGTAGGAAAGCCTTATAGCAGGACTTAGGTTGGATCAATGGGCCAAGGTTAATTGTATGAAGGTCAGTAAGGCCAAATGCCAGTTCTTGCACTTGGGTCATAACAACCCCATGGTGAGCTACAGACCTGGGGAAGTGTGGTTAGAAAGCAGCAAATTGCAAAGGGACCTGGGGGTATTGGTTTATAGACAACTAAATAAGAGTCAGCAGTGTGTGTGCAGGTGGCCAAGAAGGCCAATGGCATCCTGGCTTCCATTAGGAACTCGGTGGCCAGCAGGAACAGGGAGGTGATCATCCCTCAGTACTCAGCTCTGGTGAGGCTGCATCTGGAGTGCTGTGTTCAGTTCTGGGCACCTCACTATAAGAGGGACATGGAAGTGCTGGAGAGTGTCCAGAGAAGGGTAAGGATACCCTCCTGAGAGATCCAGACTCTCATTAAGAGCCTGGAGTCCTATGAGGAGCAGCTGAGGGAGCTGGGGTTGTTTGGTCTGGAGAAGAGGAGACCCTAAAGCCCAGCTACCTCAAAGAAGGGTGGAGTGAGGAGGGACACAGTCTCTTCTTGGTGGCATGTGACAGGAACAGAGGAAATGGATGCAAGCTATGCCATGGGAGGTTTAAGCTTTATATTGGGAAACATTTTTTCTCTGGAAGTGTTGTCAGACACTGGCCAGGGCAGTGGTGGAGTCTCCAGTCCTGGAGGTATTTAAATGGTGTGTGGACCTGGCCCTTAGGGACATGGTTTAGTGGTGAACTTACAGTGATGGTCAGAGGTTGGATTGGATGATCTTGAAGGCCTCTTCCAACCAAAGACATTCTGTGACTCCCTGATTCTCCCCCACTGCTCCTCTCAAACAAACTTTTTCCTAAATATCCTGCAGTCTTTGTGTGACCTGGAAGCATTTGGTCATAAATGCCCAACAGCAGCTCTCAGCATACACCCTCACTGTCAATGTATCTGCACTAAAGTAATCTGGGTAATGCCTTATTTTGTGCTTTTTTTTTTTTTAAGTGAATTGATCAGTATAAAAGAGGACTTGGTAAGCAAGCTTCAGCCTCTGTCCTTTTCCAGATATGGTGGTTCATTCACTAAGAAAGTTTGAAACCTGTCACATTTTGACCAGGTGTTAACTACAGCACAAGGTGTGCCAGGAGGGGTGAGACCCGCCTTGGGCTCTGTTAGTATATAAAGTGTTGACTTAAGAATCAACTCTTTCATGTTGTCCCAAGTGTCCTAAATTTCACCCTTGTGCTCTCATTTTTGCAGCAGTGAGTAGCACATCCAAGGCAAACATACTCTTTTCTTTCACATCCTAGATACAAGACAAAGGGATCTGAGTGGCTGTGGTGCATGCGACAGTGCTCAAACAAGGACAAAAAACCCAACCCGTGACTCACAAGTGCATAAAAGCAGAGTGTAGGCATCATGCTGCTCATCTTCAGGGGGGAAGAATAAAAACAGTTCAGTGTCAGGAAAGGTTTTGTAGAAGGCTGTCCCTAAGGACATCCTCCTCCAGTTCTGGTTTGGGATGGTGCTTGTCTATTGCATACAAGAAAACATACAAGAAGATGCTGTGTAATTTCTTGTAGGAATTTGGTGGATGACTTTGTTCTTTCCCCTGTCCAGGACAGGGCTTCAGAACTGGCACTGGACCTTGTGCAGAAGGCCAGGACAGTTCTGTAGAAGGAGATCCCTGGTATCCTGCACGATGTGGCTCAGAGACTCCTTCCTCTGCTGCCACTATCCTAACACCTCCTTAAGAAAGGAGCCACAACCTGCCCTAGATTTGCTTCTGTTTACAGAACATGGTGGTAAGGAAACACCTCCTTACAGTCACTACTGATATACTACCAGGAGTTTCACTACACACACTGGAAATTTGGGTGGGAAAGTAGTTTCAGGAAAGCAGCTCTATTTTCAAGAACCGTGCTGAGGAATTTTGTGCAGCCAGTGAAGAGACTTTTCAGGCTTTATACTGAATCCAGTGTGGATGGGACTTTGTATGTTTAATCACTGCTGTGTGACTCTGTGTGTGTACTGCAGAACTAGTCAAAAAAGTGTGTGATTATGATACACCTCATTGTCCACTCCTCATGCCTTGAATTGAGGTGCTCGAGAGCAGCAGTTCACATCTTCAAAGCACTGCACCAGTTTTCATACCGGAAATTCCTGTGATGGGGCCAAGTGATGTTATTCCCATTTTAAAAATTAGGGGATTGAAAGAGAGAAGGAGAGAGAGAGAGGTGAAGTCACCGGCCTGGGACTTTATAAATATTTAAGTAACATTTAGGTGTTTCTGGCCCTTATGCTTGTATTAAGCATGACAAAACATGCAGAGGTCTGGATATTATCAGTGTAATCTTGCAGGTATATATGTATTAAAATTCCTTATGACTGTCAGTCATCTTGAGGACAGTCTGTTCAAAGCCATACTGAAGCATTCCTGAGCCAGGGTCACCTACCTGCATCATTTGATGCTCCCATGCAAGCTAGGAAACCCAAAGAGATAACCATAGTCTGAAAGGTTATTAAGTTTTTTTTTTACAGAACAATGTTGAACATGCAAAGCAGTTAATTAATTTTTTTCCTACTGTCCTGAGAAATCACAATCTCATGTCATGAGATTGGAGAGATGAAGACCTTCTCCTGTGAGGAGTGGCTGAGGGAACTGGACAAGCTCAGGCTGGAGAAGTGACAGCTTTTTGGGGACCTAAGAACAGCTTTCCAATCCTGACAGAGAGAGCATCAGGGAGATGGAGCCAGGCTCTAAGCAGCACTGCATGGTGGGAGAGGCAATGAATAAAAATCGAAATGAAAGGTTCAGAACTGGTGCAGGGAAAAGCTTTTTCACCCTGGAAACAGGCAAGCACTGAGAGAGGGTGCCCAGAGAGGTTGTGTAACCTCCATTTTTTAAGTTTTTCAAGACCAAACTAGACAAAGCTCTGAGAAACCTGGTCTGACCTCAGAGCTGACCCTAGTCTGAGAAGGAGGTTGGACTGCAGACCTTTGAAGGTCTCTTTCAACCTGAATTATTTTTGGATTATTATGCAATATTTTGCCTTGTGTGCTGCAAATCAGTGTTCATCTTGAGCTTCTAGAAGGCTATGAACACTATAGAAAGGAGGCTGAATGGAACAAACATGACAGCAGGGATGGCAGACAAAAATGTCACCTATTTCTGAAAAGTTTCTGGGTCTCTTCTGTTGCAATGGAGGTACAAAAATAACAAAAGAGCTCGATGTAAAGGTTTGGTGACAGTCTTGTGCCCTGGGACTAGCAGTGTGAAGAGTTCCTTTTAGCTTTCCACAGCTATAAAGAAGTAATCTCTTTCAGATGGTGCACATAATTCCTGCTAACACTAAATGGGTGTAGCTCTCCCCTTCTCTCTCCTTCCCACCAGCAGCATTGCCTTGGGGTGACTCTCTTACAGTTCAGGGATGTGAGAAGAAGGGGAGGGGGGTCCTCAAAGTTCCTTTTTCAGGGTGGAGCACAACAGTGTTTACTTAGAAGCCATGTTACCTCCAGTGACCATTGTTTGTGGTGTATGACCCACACTTTTTCAAGGAATAATTTCTTTTCTAAAATGTATTTTTGACTAGGGTAAGTGCAGACTGTCTAGGCCACACGTGTTTGGTTTGAGGAATCTGTAATACACTCTGGAGAGAGAATTAATGGGAAAAATATTACAGTTTTGCAAATCTTACATTTTGAGAACAGACTATTAATCTCAATATCCTTTCCTAAGAGGAACATATGCAGAATCATAGAATGTGTTGGGTTAGAAGGGACCTTTAAAGGTCATCTAGGCCACCCCCCTGCAGTAAACAGGGATATCTTTAATTAGATCAGGTTACTCAGAGCCCCATCAAGCCTGACCTTGAACATCTCCAGGGATGGGGCCTGGGCCCCATCACCACCTCTCTGGGCAAACCTGTTCCAGTGTTTCATTACCCTCATGGCATGGGAACATCTTAATGTCTAATCTAAATCTATCCTGCTCTAGTTTGAGACCACTGCCCCTCATCCTGTCACTACATGCCCTTGTGAACAGTTCCTCCCCACCTTTCTTCTAGGCCCATGAGTATGTTTACCTCTGTTAGAGTTTCTTTGCTCAAAACTTCAATTTTGTTGATTTATGTGCACTATACTGTGTCAATACAGCTACTCTAGGTGAGTGCTGGAAGCAGTAGTTTTGTGGGGGACAGCATGCTGTATTTTTCATTTTTGACCACGTATTCTGAAGTGCCAAGACTTGCATGTAGTGAAATGAGGCAACCAGGTGCCACTAATTGCCAGGTGGTGGGCATGAGCTTGTGTTAAGCCCACCTGTGCTTGATCAGGGTGGGCCCCTACTGCACATGAGCAGGATTAGGGGGCCAATAAAGCTCACACCTGAGGAAGCCAGAGGGAGGTTACCCACTTTTGGAGCAGTAGCACTGATCCAGGCTGGTCAGCCCTGAGAGCATTAGACTCAGAGCACTATTCGTGAGTTTCTCCTGGAAAACCTGGCTGGACCTTGGAGCACCGTGCCCTAAAAGAGGTTTGTCTTGCTACACTTGCATTTGAAATAGTTGTCCTTGGAAAAAACTGCCCTGTATGGAGAAATAAAAAGTCAGACTCTAAGAAAAACATAATGGTAGAAAAAAAGAGGGTACAGCTACAGAGCAAAATAGTTGAGCTAGCTACACTGTAGGTAGCAAATGCAATGATGGTTTCTGCCTGGAGCTCCAAATTTGGAAAGAATTTGATGAAATCCTTATCACAATTCCCTTCCCCTCTACCCAGCTTGGTGTCACTTTTTGAACATGTTGCTTAACTGTTCCCATCTTCTGTGAAAGCAAGGCTTTTAAACTGAAACAGAACCTCTGACCCTCTCACCTGACACCTGGTAAAAGTAGATAGCATGAGGCTCTCCACTTATCTCTGAACACCTGAAACTGTAAGAGGACACCTCTCCTTTGCGAGGTTGAAGCTCCAAAAAGCTTAGTGAGCTGTCTCTCTTTTCCCTTGAACTCAGAGAACACCATTAGGACAGGAAAATTGAGGCTGAGATGTAAGTATATACAAGAAGAGCCTCCTTCCTCTTCTCTGTCAAGTCAAGTTGGGCAGGAAAATCCTTTTGACAATCCAGATTAAGTGTTTCCTGAAAATGTTAATGAACTCTGCAAGCTGCCTGGAGAAACTAGCATAAGAAGCATGCCCAGCAGTTAGATTTCAGGCATAATGAGTCAGAACACCCAAGTTGTGTTTGTTGCATCCTTAGTGTCCTTGGACAGGTTGTTTAACTACTCAGTGCCTCAGTTTTGTTTCCTATATAAGGAGAACAATAAATCTCTCATGCACTAAGGGAGTGTTTCAGGGTTAGTTGATGAATACTTGTGAAAAACCTTAAAAGGACCTATTGAGAGACAAACTAATTATCTTGTGCATCATTATTACCTGAGATTGCTTCTATGTGTGGCCAGGTACATGTATGCACACAGCTTCAGGTTCTGTCTGCTGAGGGCACCTGACCAGCAGCAGATTCAGAAAGGAGTTCTTAGATTTGGAAGGTGGAGAAGTCTTCTGCTAATGTTATATTAATTGCTTCAGTGGGAGCTGACATTTACTGAGGTATTAAATTTAGGCAAGGAGGGGGCTGATGAAGGAGGAAAATAAGTACTCCTTCTATTTGGTAGTTGCAGGTTCTTTGCTTTATCTACAGCATGCTTACAGGCAAGATCTTACAAGACTCCATCATCTTGCCTTAAAAAGATCAAGGAATCCTTCATTCAAAGGAATGAGGAGATATTTCATGCTCTACCAGCCTTTTAAGCCTATGGCTTCTCTCCAAGGGAGGTGTTTCTAGTGATGTGCCTGCTTGTCCACAGGACACAGAGCTGAAACACCTCTCTCCCCCTCATCACAAATGCACACCAGCCATGTAAGAGGAGGTCAGTGGCAGGGAGAGCTGCAGGGAAAAGGCAGAGATGAATTTTGGTGACTGTAGTTTTGCAATAGATGTGTAATAGATGTTAATAGAGCATTGTGGACTTTGCTTCAGTTCAATGGTGTTACTGATCTTGGATGGGAAGGCAGAAAGCACAAAGGAATGGAAGGTGTGGTTGAAGGTGGGTTCTTTTAGTAAGGCAGCTTCTTCCTTCTCTGGATTTCCCATGTATTTTCAGTTTTCCTGCTTCTGAGACCTTGACAAGAAGTGGAAGCCCTTACAGAAACACTGCTTTTCTTTAAAGTGAAAGTTTTTTATATTCACATGTCTATAATCAGAGACTGCCTAAGACCCATATAAATGCAGGACTGGCCCTTCCAATTGAAGAAAGAGTTCTCTGAGCTCTCTTTACATGGTTGCTCAACAGCAGAATGCTCTGTGCTCAACTTGGTTGAGGTGGGTAGAGGGAGCAGGGAGTTTTTGGGACAATTATCTGAAAACTAGAGAAGACTGGGTAGTTTTTTCATGGCCTGTTTTGAAATGATGTATGACAGTTCATCAAAACCAATCCAGTTCATAGAACACCTCTGATTTTTAATTAAATTTCTAAACCAAAGAATTGGTTTTTTGGAGAAGTTTTGGAACATGTAGGAACATCCAATTTTTGTATTTCCTTAGGTATTTATTTTAAAGTGAAAATTACTTAGTAATTCAAAAGACCTCAAAGGTTAAAATCAAAGTGAAACACTGTACTTGACTTAAAGGCATTTTTAATATATTGTCAGGTTTTGTGCTTTTCTGAGATTTTTAGATTTTTGTGCTGTTGTGGGAAAGAACAAAAAATCTTAAGATCACCAGAAATGAGAAAATAATTTTGCAACCAGATTAATAAATGAGAGGTGTGAATACAAGAAGTTCTGATTGTAGTTCTCTGAATGTCTGTGCAGTGTTGAACAGATCAGAAGCCTACACTGGAACTGGGACTACTGCTACTTAGGTCCACTGGGTAGTGTAGCAGTATGGCTAACCTGAAAATTGTGGCACAAACAAATGGTTTTCTGTTCTTCAGGAAGGTTAAAAATTATGTTTTTTTTTTTTTTTTTTAATGGTGCCTTTTTGAATGCCTTTCTTTACACTTAAGGTTTTGAGTGTACAAGTTGGACTTTAGTGTACAAGTCCAAGGTATTTTCTGCAAATCCAAGAGTTAGAAACACTTTTGTACCTATGAAAGCTGTGACTGTGTATATCACGTGGCTCTGGAGCTGAACTTTGAGGAACAACACCACATGGCACAAAATGTGAAATTAAACCATGAGAACTGGTAAGAGCTGCCTTGTGCTTTTTGCAATATTGCAATTGAGTTGAGATCAAATGGCAGCTTCTGAGAATCAAGAAAGAAATTTGACCATTCCTGAGTTCTGTTTAGGGACTGACTGACTACACAACAGATATGTGAAAGTGAATCCTTGCTTATAAGGCTCCCTGAAGTTGCAAAGAACATGATTTGTAATGATTTTATTAGCTGGCCTTTTCCTTCTGTGATGACAGCCTATCTCAGACTGGAACAAAGTGAGGCTTTTTCTTGTTTGCCAGAATATATTTAACTTTCCATAACTTATTCACCTGGTTTGGAAGCTAGATTGTTTGTTTTTTCAGGAAAGGTGCCTGCTTTTGCCCCACTTTATGATGGGTAAACAAAAATGCAAGGAAGATGAGTGGCTGATACAAGGTCACCCACTGAATTATCTGCTTAACTGAGTTTAGCACTGTAGACCAGTCTGACCCGTGGTCAGGTGAATGTGGACCAGCAACATTTATCCTCTTCTTTCTCCCTTTCCCCATTCCTCTCATGTAAATCAGTGTCCCCCATAGTCAGGGATCCCTTGCTTAGATTCTGACGTTTTGTCCATAAAGGCAGCAGAATAAGGGCACGAATTCATGGGATGTTTCCTGACATTTCCAAGCCCAAGTGAGGGGCTGAACAAAAACTAGCTTGAATACTGCATAAGGGACAGAGAGCCAAGGCTGGGCAGAGAGGTACCATCTTCAGCTAAATCATTCATGAACCAACAGATCAGTTACATCTTCATCACAGGGTCTGGGTTCATTGAAGCTTTCCAGTTGTCTTAGAATGAAAGCCTCTAGATAAGCTTTGCAGGACAGAGAGGGGGAAGCTGTAGGCACTCAGCAGAGAGCCCTTTCCCTTTTTCCCAGTTGCATCTAAACACAAGTGGTTAGCATCCTTTTCCTGCTTCTCCTCGAAGGTTCTCTTCAAGGTTCTCTTCAAAACATATGCTCTGTTGTGTGTACCTTGGTTTACAGAGTGGCTGTTTGAGATTTGGTTCACTGGGGAGGCCGAGGTGAGGAGCTGGTGTTGATGTAACAGGAATAGTGCCCCTGTGCCCCTTTTAGGGGCAGTCTGGATCTCCTCACTTGGTGCTTTTAGCTGTTGGAATGGGACCTGCCCGGCTGCTGCTTTCCTGGCCTGATCCCTGCTCCTTCAGGTCACCCTTTCAGATAATGTTTTCTGTTAGGCAGATCAAACAGTATCCTGTTTTATCTGCTGTGCTTTATCTCCTGTCATGAAAATCAATTCTCCCATCTCTGTCTGAGAATAGACTACTCCCTTGTGGAATGCCTCATGCCTTTCTCCCTCAAACTCTTATTTTAACTTGTTTATGGTTTGGCCAGGTAGTTTGTTATATTACCACATGTGGTTTATGCAGCTGGGCCTCTGAGAGCAAAAGAACCTCCCAACTAAACCTGCAGCTTAAATATTTTTTCTCCACCTCCTCTTCCTTCTCCCCTCCCCACCCCCCACACTAGAGAAAAAAATCCAACTAATCATCCATTGCATCTATTAAAATATTAGTCTGTGGGATACTGCATGCAAGAGCAAATCCTACAGAAACTTCTTGCACCTGCAGGGGAAATGTTCCACTTATGGTATGAAGGCTGGCAGAGTCTTCATTGGGAATAAAATTTAAATTATTCTGGTCGTTTTGCCACATCCTGTTTCTCTCATTTATGCATGCACTGTTTTGATAACCAGTAAATAGATCTCAGTTTGTGGTAGCTAAGGGTCTAGACTTGAATCACAGCACCAGTATCTTGCTCCTTCAGAAATGCTTGGGGTCTGTCCTTCTGCAGAGATTGGGGCCAGCCTCAAAAACTGGGGCAAGCCTTAAGTTTTCTTTCTGGTGTTTCTCCAGGTTTCATAACTGCTTCTGAAGTGTTTAAGAGTAACTGAGAAATGACAAGCTGCAGAGTTTCATTCTCTGTTTAGTCAAATGACCTGTATCATCTTTCTCTTTCTTTCTTAAGTTGCCATCCTTTTGTTTCGTGTGAGATATGAAGTGGTAGGAGAGAAGCAGTTGGTATGCTTCAATTTCCTGGCTCTGCCCGAGGGCCTTCCCTTGTTAACTCTGTTTCTAGTGTTAGGGCTTTTTTGGCACACGAACAGTCCTGTAGATTGGACTGTTCCCTTGGCTGATTTCAGCACTTTTTGTGTTTACATCCTGTATTATCCCCCTCAGAGCATAGGTGTTGTGAGACCAGAGAGAAAACTTGATTTTAAGAACACTGTCAGTGACTACAAAAGAAATCCCCATGTGGACACCTTGACTTAAAACAGCAGCCACACCACTTCCAGCAATCTTCCTGCTGCTGTGCCCGAGTACTGAGTCTTGCTCTGTGGCAGCCCATGGTGGTTCAGAGTGCTCCTTCAATCTGCTGCCATATTTGAATGCTCTTGTTGTCTCCTTCACCTCTTCATAGAATCATAGAATCATAGAATCCTAGGGGTTGGAAGGGACCTGGAAAGATCATCTAGTCCAACCCCCCCTGCCAGAGCAGGGCCCCCTAGAGTGCATCGCCTAGGAACGTGTCCAGGGGGGTTTTGAATGTCTCCAGTGAAGGAGACTCCACAACCCCCCTGGGCAGCCTGTTCCAGGGCTCCGTCACCCTTACAGTAAAAAAATTTTTTCTGATATTCAACTTGAACCTCCTATGCTCCAATTTACACCCATTACCCCTTGTCCTATCACTGGTCACCACTGAGAAAAGCCTAACTCCATCTCCCTGACACTCACCCCTTACATATTTGAAAACATTGATGAGGTCACCCCTCAGTCTCCTTTTCTCCAAACTAAAGAGACCCAGCTCCCTCAGCCTTTCCTCATAAGGGAGATGTTCCACTCCCTTAATCATCTCAGTAGCTCTGCGCTGGACTCTTTCAAGCACTTCCCTGTCCTTCTTGAACTGAGGGGCCTGGTGCTCTTCTGCAGACTCCAATAGCTGTTGGATTCAGAACTCAAAGAGCCACAAATGTAGAAGAGGATAGATCCATCCAAATCTTTCAAATTTGTAGTGAATAAGGGACACGCCAAGAAGATGCACCAAGGCCCATTGCTTGAATGGACTTTTATTTGACTTCTAGATTTGTTTACTCCAAGTATATTTAATACTGAAAAAGTGCATGTGGTCTGCTTTGGAAAAAGTGATGGTGCTATCTGCATTGGAAAGAGAGATGCAGTTTTACCTTCAATTAGTAAACCCATGCAGAGCTCAAATATGAAGGAGAAGCTTCATATTCATGAAAACATGTGACTTTCTAGCCCGTTTTAGCTGCCCAAGTGAAGCAGTGAGTGGAACTTAAAGTTTGCATTAATCTGATAACATGTTAATAGTGTAAATGTTTTGTAGAAAGCTTCACCGTGGAATAGTGTTTTCCTAGGGAAGTAGAGAGGTAGAAGATTACAAATCCAGTTGAATAACTGGTAGGGATTTCAGTGGGAAACTGGTGGCTTAATGATGCTCCCCTGCTGGAAATTCCAGTCCAGGCTCCTCATGTTGTGCAGCTGGTGTGCAGGCTCAGGAGTTTGTGTGCCTTTGGATCCAGCCTGGGGGGTAGAGGCCTAATCTTGAAATTGAAATCCAGTTAAAATTAATATGTGGTTACTCTCAAATCTGAAGAATGACCAGATTGGTGTTTGTGTGGTCCCGTCGCACCTGTTGAAAATGGAGTTTTTCCTGACATTTGACAATTTCTGCATCTTTCATATAGTGTATGTTAAATTGAATCAGACTTTGGCCCATGCAGGCTGTTGTGCTTCCTGAGACAAATGGAAAAGGTGACTCTTTTAACAAGAGACTTACAGAAGATTTTCGGAGGACCCAAGCAATAAGCAGCTCCTTCTACAGGCTCATAACCTCCTTGTGTTTCTTTTTCTTGTTCTGTCTGAAGATGCTGAGCACCCTAATGTGCTCCAGCCATTTAAAATTGCACACAGAAATACCTGGCTGTCTAGTGCAGAATGCTGCAGCTCCCACGTGGTAGCTGGGAGCCCAACACCAGGTACAGTTATCAGTTATTTGCTATTTGCAGATAAGTAGCATCCAGAGTAAGTTTGAAGTCAGTGGGATTGCTCAGGTGAGCAAGACTTAGGAGCAAGATTTTGGGGTGCCTTGCTCTCATCAGGAATGCTTGAGCTACTCAGCTATGTGAGTCTAATAATATTTGGCTGTGTGTGTGGAGAGTTGTGTTCTTTCCATTAAACAAAATGTGGCCTCTACAGGTTCTCCTTTTCTGGTGTAAACATGATGTCTACACTGACTGGAGAACCTCTGGACTAGTGTTGCTGAGTCCAAATAAAGTCATGGTGACAAGGACCCTTCCCAGGAACTTACTTTGCCAAATTCATAATGCAGCAATGTAAGAAAATGAACTCATTGGACCACATCCTCACAATTCTTGTAAATCTTGGTCACTTTGCAGACTTTGCTGGAAGTGTGCCAGAGTGCACCAAGAAACAAATGGGATCATTCTCCTTTATTCTCTACCAGCACCATGCATATATAATATTTTTAATATTTATATGTGATTGATGCTCCTCCTTGGAGTAAATCCTTTGCTTGCCTAGTTTTTTCTTCATTGGCATGGCTGACCTCCTGCAAGCAGTTCTGCAGGGTAGGGATGTGGTTTGTTCCCAAGTCTCAGTGTGTGTTGTCCACCCCTTCCCCCTCCTTCTCTGCTTTGTGGAGCAGATGGTGCTGATTCCCGTGGTAGCTCTTGGTGCAGCTGAGGTCTCTTCACTGATGCCTCCACTGTATCGTGGAAACTCCATGTGGTCTTTTTGGAGAAGAGAACACACAGTTGATTATTGTCTTTTTTTCCTCACTTTTAAGATCCTGTTAGGTTTATATTTCTTTTCACTGTTCTCTTCCACCTCCCCTTCCAACCTGTCCCAAAGATCTTTGGTCTGAAACTCCCTGCAACTTGGGGAATATTGATTTTTCATTCCTGTTGTTAGTTATATTATTTTGCATTCCTACAGACACCCACCCACCACACATTTACCTTTGTAAACATCCTCCCATTTTCATTGTATTTACAATTTTTTTTCAAGCAGAAATGCTGAGTCTTTACCTATATCAAAGGTCATTATATTGTTTTCTCTTTCAATTTAGAGGCTGTAGTACCACTAATTAGCATTTTTAATTAGCCCCTTCCTCCGTGTCCCTTTTCTCATCCTTCAGTCCTCCCCTTCCCTTGTGTTACACAAAAGGATGATTGCTAAAAACCATCTTTTTCTGCACTGGGCCACCAATGTCCCCTGCCCACACCTCTCAGACTCCTTGTAATATTTTTTTTGTCTCCTGATATGATTCCATTACCTGTCTTCAGGCATTACTCTCCCCAGACCTTTCTGATTTTTTTTTGAGCCACATTCTTTCCTCTTGACAATTAAGTCAGTGGTTTGATACCGATGAAATCAAGAAGAGAATTTCACCTCGTGGATCTGATTCCTTCATTTCCTGTGCCAGCTCTCCCCTAATTCATCTTCCTGTGTTGCTCCAGCATTCTCCTGCCATAAATGTGCATTTTTTGTATCATGTAAGGATGCCTCTCCAACCCTGTGCATCCTGCTACTCAACTTTCCTCCAAACCACTCACAAAATCCACTCCTTTTAGGCTTGCCTTCCTTTGCTGTTCTCCACCCTTGCCTTTTACACCAGATATGATGCCAAATCCTGACACTACTGAAGTCATTTGAAACGCTGCCATTTGCTTCACTGAGATGAAGACTGAGTTCACTGTCTGCAGATTTAAATATTATGAATGGGGGGAAGTGGAGAGTGAAGTGACAGGAGAAAAAGAATCATTAAGTTCATTACACCCACTGAACAGATCCTGTGAGCTCTCACTGGTGTGGTGTGTGTCCTGCTGTGACACTGTTTTTTGTCACCTCTGCTTTGCTATGCTTAATATAGATTGTAAATTCCTCACATCATGCTCTTTCATTTCTCCTTCATGTGGCACACCCACCTATGGCATCGTTGCCTATGTAGTAGCTCAAGGAGAAGATGTAGCCTTCTGAAAATTTTACCTAGTTTAAACGATTTGAAAACATAATAATAAATAAATCACCTTTCTGTAATACCAAACAGGAAATCTCTGAGCAGTGGTCAGGATCTCAGTGGAAAATCTGGCTTCACTGTGTGACAGGACAGACAATGACCACAGCAAGGGACAGGACAGAAGCCTGTGGAGGAACATTTTGTTTTTCAGCTTTGTATCTATGCCAGGCTGAGGAGTAAAAATCCTTAAAATTATTAATACAGGCAGATGTAGTTTTCTTTTGAAAATATGCACACAGAACCTTGGTGTGGTCTTTAGCAAGTACTTGCCCTGGTTCTGCATTATGAGAGGACAAACAAGTCGGGTTTTGTTTTTTTTTTTTAAATGGTATTATGCATGGTCTCATATATCCTGTCAGCCTCTCAGGTGAATCCTTAAGGGAAGCTGTCCCAGTGACATAATGTTTCAGAGGAGCTGTTCTGTAGAAAGCAGTGGATTTGGTCCAGGAAGCCCTAATGATGTGCTGAGTGGTGTTTATGTCCAAAATGAAGCAGGGAAGAACTCTGCACAGCTGGAGCTCAGGCTGGAGGTGGGGGGTGAGGCAGGATGTTTCTGGGGAGCTGATGACTCCGCTGTTCACCCTCTTGTTCAGCAGTCAGTGAGATCCAGAGAGATGTGTTCCAGTTTCATCAGACTTTGATACTCCCTGATAGCAATGGCACAATGGATTCAGCTTCATCTGGCAGATACCACGAGCTAATTTCATTCTTACTGGAGTCACTGGCTAAACAATGCCAATATTCCTCTCTGACGTGTGTGAGTTTACTTCTTTTGCCCTCCTTTTTTTTCCTCAGCTTTAAATACTGAAGACCTGGTCCTCCTCTTGCTCCTGGACTTTCCTGGTCTAATTCCTACCACTTGCACAGGTCTCTAATTTTAGAGAGGTGATGGAAGAAAAACAGAGTCTCTTTCATGTCATGTGACAAACCAGTGGTGGCATGGTTGGTACCCTGGGAGAGAGCTTCTCTGAGGACCAGCTAGCAGTGAAGCTCTGCCTGTCTCATTGCATCTGTTTCTCTGATACTTGTACAGGACTCTTTTGAGACAGTCTCCATCACTTCTTAATTAGCCTGTCACTCCGGGGAGTGAAAGAAAAAATCATTGAAAAAAAAAACCTGGGAGGGGAATCTAATCTGGCTTTCCCAGATGATGGGGCACAGCACAAGGCTGGCCAAAGAAATATGTATTTAAAGAAATTTCCTCACATTTAGACATTAATGGTTGAATGATTGCCTTGTATTCCTTAAAGAATCTCCTATGTAACTGACCAGATTCAACAAGAATAAGTGTAGAGTCCTGCACATGGGGAGGAATAACACCATGCACCAGTACAGATTAGGGGCTGACCTGCTGGAAAGCTTCTCCATGGGGAAAGACCCTGGAGTCCTGGTGGATAATAAGTTATCCATGGGACAGCGATGTGGCCCTGTGGCCAAGAAGGCCAATGGTATCCTGGGGTGCATTAGGAAAAGGGTGTTCATCAGGTCAAGGGAGATTCTCCTCCCTCTCTACTCTGCCCTGGTCAGGCCCCATCTGGAGTCCTGTGCTCAATTCTGGGCTCCCCAGTTACAGGAGGGACAAGGATAAACCAGCAATTGTCCAGTGGAGGGCTACAAGGGTGGTTAAGGGACTGGAACATCTGTCTTATGAGGAAAGGAGAGGTTTAGGCTGGATGTTAGGAAATATTTTTTCACTGAGAGGGTTGTCAGGCATTGGAATGGGCTGCCCAGGACAGTGGTGGAGTCACCATCCCTGGAGGCTTTTAAAAGGAGTTTGGACCTGGTCCTTAAGGACATGGTTTAGTAGTTGACTGTGGTGTTAGTCAAAGGTTGGACTGCATGATCTTGGAGGTCTCTTCCAACCTAAACATTCTGTGATTATGTGATTCTATGATTTTGTGAAAGGCTGAGAGACCCGGGGCTGTTTAGTCTGGAGAAGAGAAGACTGAGAGACCATTTTACTAATGTTTACAAGTATCTGAAGTTAGGTGTCAAGAAGGGGCAATGAACACAAACTACAAAACAGGAAGTTCCACCTCTACCTGAGGAAAAACTTCTTCACTGGAAGGGTGATGGAGCACTGGAACAAGCTGCCCAGATGGGTCATGGGGTCTCCTTCTCCAAAGACTTTCAAGAACCTGGCCGGACACGTTCCTGTGTGACCTGTCCCAAGTGATCCTGCAGAGGGTCGGACTCGATGATCTCCAGAGGTCCCTTTTAACCCTTACCA
Organism: Heliangelus exortis; assembly: GCF_036169615.1. Taxonomy (NCBI): domain Eukaryota; kingdom Metazoa; phylum Chordata; class Aves; order Apodiformes; family Trochilidae; genus Heliangelus; species Heliangelus exortis. The sequence continues at coordinate 35,580,700 of NC_092426.1, read as the reverse complement.
TGCTGATTCCATGACTAATTTTCCATCTTTTGCTAAGGCAAATGAAGTATATCTGGGAGAGTCCAACCAATCAACCGTTTCTGCAATAATTCCTCCAATCCTGTTCTTTTCTGTGCTTGAAATCCTCCTCTATCTCACTCTCAGACAAATCTTTCAGAATAGAAACCTTCTGTTCTGACCATTCTTGGTGTCCTGTAGTCTAGGAAATAATGGGAAGCAAATTTCAGGCAGGTATCTCAGAACATCTCTTGTAAGCATAAAGATGCTCATAAGAATGCTGGGGAAGGAACACTGCTGTTGGGGATCTGCATCAAGAAGACCTTCTGCCAAATGCTGTCCTTTAAGGATACTGCTGTAAACATGGGATGGCTGCCTGGGAGTCTGTGTGTCCCCACCTGATGGCCTCACGTGTACCTGAGAAACAGCTTCACTCACTGTCCTTAGGATTTCATCTGGAACAAAAGGTACCACAGGAGTAAGTTAAAAAACCAAACCAAACCAGGCTGGGATGTCCTGCTGTGTGTGAGAGACAAGAGATTTAGCCAGAGCCAGGCACAAGCTCCAGAACATCTTTGTACCAAGGCTGGGAATGGCCACTGTATTAGTCATATGCAAACACAACTCTCTTACTCTGCAAAACAAGTGCTGAAGTCTTAGCATGTACCTTGTTTTCCTTCTTAAGGTCAGCTGCCACTTTAATTTCTTTATAACCTTTTTTTTTCTGCTAGAAAAAATTTCTCCTGCTAGAAAAGATACCTAACAGTTACACTGTGTGAAACATCTTTGTTTTGTTCCTATAACATGTATTTCCTTCAAACTATTTAACTAGAGAGTTCATCTTTGGCATAACAGACTTCACTGGAATAACAGCAGAGACAAATTTTGTCTCTAGAAACCAAGTAATGGATCAAAGATTTATAATTAGAACGTCTCGTACCCTGTGGTCCTGTAAATGTTTTCCACATCAGAAGCAAGGTCTTCATTAGGATAAATGAGATAACATGCTTTACTTCAGGCTTGTAGTAGTCATGCAGGCTTTTTTTCCCTCCCTGTTTAAACAGATTTAACTGAAATTAATTCTTGTTGCTGGATTTTCAGATCTGTTGACTTAAATCTCCTTTCTGATGAGCCTCTCCAATATTGTCAGCAGGAATGGAAACTTTCCCACAGGCTGTCCTGCCAATCTGCACCCATCCTAGGCCTTGAATATGTGAGATAACTGGATTCTTCTTATTCTTTCAGCTAGAAAGCAAATTCTTAAGCAGTTGATTTAAAGAAAATCAATATATTGCTCATCTAAAGAAAAATGCAGCCATATAGGAAGACACTGAGTTAAACACACACGTTTTAACCAGTGTACTTAGTCCAGAAATGGACATCTTTTGATGAGTGATGTTGCAATTATAAGCTGCCTGTGACTTCCTTGCTTCCAGAAATTACTGCTGCCCCAGGCTCCTAGCAGACCAGTTTGTCTGCAACTGCTTTCATTCCAGGTGAAATCAGTCAGTTTAGTTCTGACCACCAATTTAAAGTATTTAAAGTAACCCTCGTTGTGTTGCTTGATGCAAACTAGGAACCTCTTTCAGCAAAACTGGGGCAATAACCTCTGATATGGTGGTGCTGTAACCATTATAGCTAAAGCTAGGTGAGGACTTGTGTGCATAGCAGAAATTAGTACCATTTTCTTAGGTAACTTGCTCTTCAGACATGATTTTGGCACATGTGGTCTTGAAGAAAGAAACTCACTGTTGTAAAGTTGCTCATGGGATCATTATCTGACTGGATTTACACTCCCAAGACACTACATGAAGATGCAAGTTTGATTAAACTACCTCAAAATATTTCTGTTTTTTCTCCCACCTCCTTTTATTTCAAAATGTGGCTGAAACAAGACATTTTGTTAACTTTTGCTACAGATCTAAATGTCTCATACTTCACAAGGATGGTGTTACTTGCTAGTAACTCTTTTTGTTGATGGATCTTCAGTTATCTATGAACTACAGAGAGCAAAATACAACAATCTAGGGGTACGTTAAGCTGTACCAGTTGATGGTAGTCAAGCATCTAACAGATGAAATATAATGTATAATTCTATGTTTTCTCCTCATTTGTCCCACTGGCACAAAGAAAAGAAGTTACATTCAGAGGCAATGGTGGAAATTCTCATTATTGTACTCTACATCAGGACAACCCTTAGTAAGAACAGTACAAACAAGTTCAGATTTAATTAGAAGCAACTTGAGCCTTTGGTAGAATTGAACTATCTTGGACATATTTCTGAAAAGTAAAAATTTCCTCTGCTATCACTTTTACAATCTAGCTTGCAAAAAGGAGTAAAAAAAAAAAAAAAAGCCAAAACAGAGTGAAAATGCTCTTGTGGGATTGTGGGGCTGCTGGGAAGGCAGATGGCTCTGCTGTCCCAGGGCTGTGCTCAAGTGGAATCTTTCCTCAGTTGTGCCAGACCAGGCAGTTTGTGTCCAAATCACAACTGAACCCATTTGTGAGTAAGATTCCAAGTTGGTTGGCTGCAGAGCTGCAAGAAAACTTCCCAAAGCAGTGGATTAGCCCTGAAACAATTAAGCCAGCTTTGTGTGCCTGCCCCAAATGCAATTTGAAAGAAGGATGTTTACTTGGGTTCACAGAGCTTTCTATAGACTGGAATTTAGTTATGCATTTCCTATATGGGGCTTATTCACCCTTGAGTATATGTACATTATGAAATATTTATAAGGATGGTTACAACATGGAAACATGTTGTCTGTTTCTGGCTGTACAAGTTTTGGAGGAAGAAGATGGAAAAGTACTCTGAATTTGAGAAATTAAAGGGACAACTAGTAAGAAACTCGAGTTCAGTAGAAGAGTCAGACACTGGACTTGCCTTACACTTGTTCTGTGACTGTTTTTCTGGTTTTCATATACTTTTTCTCTCCTCTGTTCCATAGGAATGGTGTGCAAAGTTATGAAACCCAAATATAAGCAAGGAATAGTCAAAACTGCACTGTTAGCAAACAGAGGAGCATTAGTTTTGCTTGTTTGGGGTTTTTTTGGTGGTTTGTTTGTTTGTTTGTTTTTTCCCCTAGTGTCTTCCTTACAGTAACATTCAGCATGACTTATTTTAACAGAAGGTTAAAAACCTTCTGATAAGAATGTGCCTTTGAAGTTGGTCCTGTTCCCTTTACTGAAAGCTTTATTACAAGAGACCTCCAGCCTTACCATGAGAGGCCTGGCACTGCTGTGAGGTTTTTCTTGTGGATGGAACAGAAGGTGAGTGCTTTTCCCAGGAGAGTTCACAGCCTAGGATGAGTATTACAAAATTACCACACAACTTCTCCTCCTTCTCCCCCTAAGAACAAGTTTCTCTTTTTTTTTCATGAGGTCATGAAACGCTCATGCATTCACTGCTGAGTTTTAGTGGAGCGTGGTCTGCCCCTGGTGTGCATTTTACTCATGTGATAAATTCTGTAGGATCTCCAGCAATTGTGGTGTGTCAGGACCTCTGCTTCAGAGCTGATTTGGACACCAGCATTGTGTTCCACTAACATCAAGTTTGGGCTTTGGTTCAAGAGTGACTCACTGAGGGCAGCACATTGCTTCATGAAGTACCAGCTCTATCCTCTGTACTGCCCGGGGTTTCAAACAAACTCACAGAAACACAGCCCTGCTCTGAAATAGGTGCCCAAGGAGTTCATAGTACAGCAGGGTAAGGAGCTCAAATGTTGGGGAAAAGTAACAATACCAGTGAGAAATCTTTTATAACTGCAGAGCATCCCAGGAGATCCTGATTTGTTCCTGGAGGCAACAGGGCTTTGGCAGTCAGGAACTTGTGCTGGGAACCCCTTTCCTACCAGTGACATCCCTGACATCACTGCTGGTACTCGGTGGTTGTATCGGGTGCAGTGTGAGCTGATCCAGAAGAAGCTAAGGTTCTGTCTGTCTGTCTGTTTGCTCGTTGTAATGCATGACAGAATATTGTTGAGGCTCTCAAGAGGATTGGAGAGGAATATTTATTTATTTATAGACACACTGTTTGCATATCACAGCTTGGTGAAAGGCTGAAGTCATTACACTTGAACTGAACACGTGACTGTAGCTATCTGCATCACACTGGATGGCTGTAGGCCAAGGTGGTTGGTGTATGTGTGTACTCTGAGCTGCAGTTGTGCAGCTCCTGCCTTTGCCTCTCTGCTGAAAGTTAATGTCCCCTTAGTGTGTCAGCTGAGCTCCTCCTTTTAGATATCTCTCTAAAAAATAAATTAGATTATCATAAATAGCTAATAGAAGCAGCAGGTCTCCTTACTTGAGTTCATCTCAACTGGTGAAGGTTAGGGGATGCTTGCACAAGCCCCCTGGCTAGTGGCAAAGTGGCCGAGGTCTTGGAAATTAGGTGGGAAGTAACAGGCTCTGTGTACCATGGTGGCACTCAGAGGACGAAGGCATTTCCCTTCATAGCTCTTATTTAAATCCTCTTTTGCCTAAGTAGTCACCACTGGCAGCAACATTAATTGCAATGTGGAATACACTGTTCGTACAGGTTTCTTTTGGAATCCCAATTGTGATTTAGTATAATGGATTTCTGTGGCATGCAAAGGAGGAGAAAGGGGGTAAAAAGTCAAAGCAGAGGCACTTCTGCTTTTAAGCAGGGGGAAGTTCCATCATATCCTGCTATGGTGTATCCAGCATGAATCCTACCACAAGGGTTATGCCTGCTGCTTATGAACAGCTTGTTTTGAAAGACAGACCCTTTTTTGCTGGTGAGTTGACAAATGCACAAGAGTAACTGTGCTCCCTGTTGACAGGGTGGCTTATGAGTGGCATGCAGACCATGCACTTGGGAAGAATTTCTGTGTTGTCTCACTAAACACTGCCTCTTGCTTTGGTGGCTTTTCAGTGTGCCTTCACTTCAAGGTGAACAGGCAACCACATTTGGACTTGTGTCAAGGTTAAGCTCTTAATAAGAGATCTAGCTATGTTTTTATTATCATCTTTGCACTTGGAAGGATGTTAATGACTTGCCAGCATACCAAGCAGAGAAACTGGGTAGAGTGGGTAGAAGGATGTAAGGTTGGTAGTGGAGGATGAAAGAAGAAAGTGGTAGAATAACAGTGCTGCAAGAAGAAATAGCAGGAAAGTTTAACTTTATTGCCTTGTGGAAAGTCCAAGGTGGCAGACACCATAATATTGCCTTATGTGTTTCTGGGAAAGCATTCTTGTCCTATTCAAAATGTCTTCAAGATCACATATAATCTGCAGGCTGGATGGCAGAAACCTTGAAGGTGCTAACAGGAGTAAAATGAGCCTGAAATAGCAAGTTCCTGACTCCTGAAGGTGAGGGTGAAGATCCTTCAGAGATGTTGGCACAGCAGAGACAACTCCTATGAACTCCTTGCTTCTATTTCTTTCAAAATATGAGAAAGTGACTGGATCAGTGAAAGATGTGTAGGGCTGACTGATGCTCTAGGTCCATTAAGGGGTTTAAGCAAGTGCTTCAGTCTTTTTCTCCATCTGTCCCTGACCATATAACCCAACCTGGATACCACCTTTCCTTGTTCCAGGTATGGAGTAGAGACCAATTGCACTTAAAACATTTGAAATTTTTTTTTTTTACATCATTATTTACATTTAGTGATTATGCAAGAGCTTGTGCTGGCATAAGGGGGAGAGCAGTGTGAGGGTAGGAACAGTGGCAAGAGGAGGGAAGAGGACAGGGACATTTATTTAAAGGTCAATGCTAGATATGGCTGGCTTAAACTGTGGGACTGTGGCACAGAGTGGCCATAGCAGGCAGGGAAGAAGATAAAGCATGTCTGGCTGATTAAAATAGTGCAGGTGTTAAAGTTAATGTAGCAGGTCCTGTACTTGGGGATGGTTCATGTCCTCCCTGTGCCTTTAGTTCCTCTATCAGCAAAAGTGCAGATAACTCCCTCAAGGGGCTCCTGTGGGGTTTAATTCAGTAAAGCCCTCAGGAGAGGAGGTTTATAGAGATAGGCAGTGTTTGTAGATTGTAACCAGGTGCCTGGGCTGACCAGGAACTTTTGCAGCACTTACACTGGGCTGGGAATGTGCAAGTTTCTCCAGCCTCGTGCAGACCTTTCAGAAATGGGGATCCCAGCTTTAGAATGATGGGTTTGTGCTGCATGTTCTGGCCTGCAGCATTCAGTGACAAAACACGTGAGTAAGGCAGTGTGTGTTCAGAGGGACAATGCCTGCAGGGGAGGAAGTGCTGCCCTCTCCTCAGTGACATTTGCTGCTTGCAAATTTGTCCCAATATAAGTGGTGGGGAGTTGACTTGCACTGAGCCTCTACCTTTAAGCAGACTGCATCAGGTAGAACCTGAAAGGGAAGATGGCACAAAGCAATTTATCTAGCAGCCCCTCAGCTGGGAGGACACCAAAAGGATGTTGTTTTAAAGGTCTTTAGTAGTGAAATTTGCTACTGATTCTTTCCTTTGGTATATGCCCCCAGGCCCTGTCTGGTCCTTCAGAAGGGAGAGAATAAGCCACAGTGACAGCGGGGAAAATTTGTTGATGATCCTGAGGGGTATGAAGAAGTGGCATTTAATTTTGTTTTGAATAAGGACTGTTGAAACATTAAAGACAGTTCACAGAGATCTAGAGAAGGGGCCTACCTGCTTCTTGCTTTCTTGTAGCTTTGCTTTTACTCTTGGCTTTCCCCACTAGAAGCTCACACTTGGAATAATTTAGTTGAACTCTGTTTCTGTTAAAGAGGAAAAAGAGAAAACATTAGGTATCCTAGATTTGGAGCAAAAAGCTGAGATCTTGGTTTTAAAAGAAGAATGGTTCTTCAGTTTGTTTCCACCTCTTTCCAACACTACTGATCAGTGATGTCTCAAGGGATGTGCCATTTTGCTTTTTTCATGTACTCTCAGATCAGAAACTGCTCTTGAACTTAATGTTGACTGTCATAGAATCATAGAGCTGTTTATGTTGGAAAAGATCATTGCATCCAACTATGAATTGACCACTGCCAAGTCCAGCACTAAGTCTATCCCTAAGCTTCACATTTACACACCTGTTAAATACCTCCAGGGATGGTGACTCCACCATTTCCCTGGGCAGCCTGATCCAATGCTTGATAATCTTTTCAGTGAAGAAAATTTTCCTAATATCCAACCTAAACCTCCCACGTAACAACTTGATGCCATTTCCTCCCGTCCTATCACTTGGGAAGAGACCAATATAATAAATTAACTTCCTTCTAGACAATTCCTTTTGTCACCTGTTACCTACCAGCCACAGAACAATGCCCTTTTACCTTCGCTTGGTCAAGTAGATGGGCCGTGAGTGTGGAGGGAATGTCAAATACCATATATTTGTCAAATTGGTATTTTGTCAAATACCAATATTTGGTGTACCTTTATTTCTGGCTGTTCTTTGACTTTACATTTTAGCACTTTTTCTTTAATGTTCTGATTCTTACAAGAACATCAACTCAAGAGATAGTTCTGCTTCAGAACAGCTTGTTACCTCTATTTTAACATAGTTACTGATATGGCCTTCCCTCAGAAAAAAAAAAACATTTTAGAATTTTCCCCCAAAGTTTTTTAACTTAACATCACCTGAGAACACTTACTCTAATGGCATTCTTTGAGCAAGTTTTGAGTATGGACAACGGGTGAGAAACAAAAGCTCGGAAGTTCTTGCAATGGATGGGATGAGAAGTGCAGCACACCCTGTATGAGGCTCCTGCTTGGGGCTCTGCTGGACAACCCATTCCTTACTGTGCTCCTCAGCCAAACCTGCCTGGGCCCCCAGTTTAGTAGGAATGCCAAGCAGTTGGTCAGCACTTTCAGTCCTGGAGGTTTTCCACATTGCAAAGCCTGTGGTGCTTCTGGGTTGGCTTCCTCTCTGGTTCTCATTTGATGTAAGTCAAAAAGTTATACAGGGACAGAGTGATTTCTGCTGAAAAAAAAATAGAAAACCTGAGAATAAACCTACCAGACATTGCTTTCCCCAAAGCCAGAACAGGGGCAAGAGGAAGAGAAACTACTACTTCTAGGAAATCAAAAGACATTCATCAAAAGGCAGTCCTGTGCATCCACCTGGCAGGAACACACGAGTTTATTTTTATCCTGGGAAGCTGTTTTTGGATCTTTGAAACGTAACCCTCGTTATGGCAAGTTCGAGGAGTTTGCTGAGTATCAGACTGCTGAGGAATTTGCTTTGTTACATTTTTGTCTACTTCCTTCTGCTCCTCTCCAAGGAAGACAGCTTTTCAGGCTCCTGCCCCCTCCCAAAATGCCATAGTAACCCACCAACTTTGCCAGAAAATGCTTAGCACATTAGCGGGTTTAAGTGTCATAGTTGTAATCACTCAGAAGGCTACAGAGCTGCATAGATTTCATTCCAGCCTCCTTTCCAGCTGGTGGCTCTTTGACAACACTCAGTGGGCAGAGTTACAAACTCAGGGAGCCGGCGGTACAGATGAAATATGAGTTGCTGCACGGAGAGGAGAGTTGTGGATGTGTGGATGTGGCAGAGGGAGGAGGGTTATGAGATCAGCTGGGTGTCTGTAGTGAGAGAAGTGTGAAATGGCAAGGGCAAGATTTCCATTACATAGTGTCCAAATAAAAAGTGTTCTTGTTATTGAGGTTATCTGTTCTAGAGTGAAAAGAAAAAAACAAAAAACAAAAAACCCAAAAAAAAAAAAAAAAAAAAAAAAAGGGGGGGGGGAGGGACCAGCACAGCCCCATCCAGCCTTCTCTGTAAATAAGCTGGATTTATGCCTTGTTGTTTTGGCTGCCTTGGATGATCCCTATCTCCTCTAATTGCCTCTGTGCCAGATTCTGCTCACAGCTTCAGGAGCCTGACATCAGGAACCATTTTCCCCGAGCCAACGGAGTTATACTGATTTTTTTTTCCTTTTAACCTTGTGTAAATGAGAGAATGTCTTGGTCACTCTCTGCAGCAACACACCTGTGAGCAAGAATGGAGGAGGCCCCATGCTGCTGACTGGAGCCAGACAGCTGCTTATCTCTCTTGCAGATGTTCCTGTCCTTTTGTCTTGTTAGTGTGAAGAGGCATGATGGAGCATGGGAATGTGTCATATCCTTTCCATTCCCTTCCCTGCTGGTTTGGGGCAGCCAAAAATGAGAGAGGGGACTAGGGACCCATTAACAAAGTGGATGGGGCAGATGCTTAATAATCTCCTTTTTTATTGAGCATGGGATCTAACCTTTTTTGGCTGTGGCTGCAGGCAGGGCTGTGAATGGGGATGCATGCAGAGAGAATGTGTACCTGTACTTTCTCTTCCCCAGATCACCAGACTGCTACAGCAGCTTTCAGACTGTCTGCCGGGTTCAGGCAGAGCCCAGCTCTCACTTGCCCCTCCCAGGACCTTGCAGCATCCTGGCTCAGGACCTGCTGCTGGGTTCCAAAGGCTCAGTGCTGGCAGCCACACAGCTGATGCCTTGCTTCTTCAGAGCAGGTGGCCCAGTCCCAAGTTGCCTCCAGTCTGGGAGCTCCTCCTTCCAACAGGGAGGCCGGAACTTTTTCTGCCATGCCAAACAACTTCCTTCTGTTCCCTTTGTCTTTTGAGCTCCACAGGAACCTCCATTCCTTCTCTGACAGAGATGAGATGCTGCTGCTCATCTCCTGCACTCAGCTGGGTGATCAGAGGTGTCCTGCTTGGTGTTAAGTAGGGGTTACCACACACATTGGCAGAGGAACTCTTCACATTGGCATCTCCTGGCTATGGAGCACAACCAGCTTGTAGCTAAGAGGAAGGATGTCTGCTCATTCTGACCATGCTGCATGCTGGGAAGCTCCATCAGGAGCACTCAGCCTTGGGTGCAGCTGTGGGCAAGTGACATGGCAAGATCCTGCAAGGACTCATCTTTCTTTTGTTAGGGTTTTTTTTTTAAATCTTATCATTTGGAGGCACAGTGGGCTGGAGTGGTTGAACATTCTGTCTGGAGGAAACAGGACTCAGTTGTTTCTACAGGGAGGAGCAGAGTCCAGCTAAAACAAGCAAAGAAATGCTTGTATCAGGTTTGGGGTTTTTTTGGTTTTTTTTTTTTTTGCATACTCTTACATGGTCCACTCTGTGGAGAGTAGTTGCTTACACCAGGTTGTCACAGTTATCCCCTCTAAAAAATCAAGAAGGAATAGTCAGATTGTGCAGAATTGCATAGACTACTCCACTCTTTTTTATTACTTTGGGACAAGAACGAAGTGTCTAAAGCAAGGTGCTGTCTATTGCAATATCCAGAAGTAAAACCCCACAACTCCAAGTCTTTCACCCAGTATTTCCCCACCACTGAATAATACTAAAAATGCAAGGGGTGAGTTTTAAGCAGGTGTAGAGCTGTGCCTCACTGCTTCCTGCGTTTCAGTGCCTGCTGCTATCTGATTGGAATGAGGGGGCAGGTATTGAGTGCCTGTGTGCCCTGTGCCTTGGTTACACTTAATTATGCATTCACTGAGTAACCAGCCCCTTGGTTTTCTTTGTCCAGAGCTGGAGCAAGTCTCTGTCCACCTTTACTCCTCTCCCACTCATTATGTATGTGGTGCAGTAATGCTCTGGGCTGAGTTCCTTCTTGCACCAAATCCACCATTCTGCTGAAGGAGGATATTGCAATGCTGGAACCAAGTGCAATATAAAGAAGCCAAGTAATGCATGAAAAAGGGAATCGTGTTTAAATCATCACATCAAATGAAAGAAAAACCCAAATAAATGTGAAGAGAACATGAAATTTCCTCTTTGATGTTCTGTGCCGGGAAGGTTTCAGTCTCTTTTTAAAGCTCCTCCTCCACCCCCTTGCTTCTTATGGGATTGTATCCAATATTCCAATGTTCATGTAATGCCTTGACTTTGCTATCATTCTTCTCGGGATAATTATAGGTTAGTATAATGTACCTATTGTTCTGTTCCACAAAGCAGCACTGTCATACGAATGGCAGGGGTGGAGTGGGGGGGATCTCACTGTGTTCTCCTGCATCCACACTGTGTCTTTAATTAGTGTTCTCCCTTGTCTTTCCTTTTTTATTTTAATTTTTTTCTTCCCGTGGTGAATGCTGAACACTTACCCTTCTCAAACTGTAGGTTCCTTTTTCTAGTCACACTGGTGCCCTACTCGGTTTTGGCTGAGTTCATTCCCATCATAGCAGGTTTGCCTTTCAGATGAAAATAACATGAAACCAAGTTTATCAGCTATTGGTGTTTACAGAGAAAGCACACAAACGACTCTTTCCCAGATCTTACCAGTTGACTCCCCTATATTGTCTTGCGTGCTTTTTTTCCTAAATTCAGAAAGAATTAAAAAACCTACCTGGTGCCCAGGGGCTCCTCTCTGCATTTGGGCCCTGCTGCACAAGGCACCACATAAACATGTACTGACACAGCCCCTGACTCGGAGTCCTCACACGTTTTCCATAACAGCATTTGTCTTTGCCCTCCAGGTGCAGGTGTGGAAGGCTGCTGCTGAGTGTTGTAAAGTGTTTTTGGTGCTGGGGCTTCACTTGTGTTTGCTAGAAAAGGTGCTGAGTACCTTTATTGGGTTCTTGAGAAACATCAAGGAAAGGCTGAAGAGCTCAGTTAAATCTCCGCTGTTCCACACAGAAGATAAATGTTGGTTTGTAATTGGTGGAGAAGCTGTGTAATCAGTTACTCACTTTCTATTGTTGCAGCCTCTAAGACAAATAAAAGTTGGAGCTGGTGCTGTATTTTAGCCAGGAAGGCTGTATAAGCAAATAGGTTCATCTTGATTAGGTGCTGCTTATTTCGCTGTGAACTACTTTTTGCCTTTGAGTCCAAAAGGTGGTCTGGAGGGATAGCTCCTGACCAGCCTATCAAAGGAAAATTGTAGTAGGGTGTTTTTTCATTTTTCAGGACTTCACACAACTTCTTCCTCTTTGAATATGGGTGTACCAGAATGATGAAATGGGAAACCTCCAAACTACTGCTTTTTAAAAGCCTATTGTTATAAAGGAGGGAATTACGGATTTCTGAAGAATCAGGGTTAAAAAAAACTCTGCTAGTAATGCATATGCCTCAAGTGCACGAAACTTCCCTGTTATAAGAGTGGACAAGAGCATGTTCAGAGGTCAGAAGTCCATCTGCTCTTCTGAATTTCCTGGGCTTCTCTTTGCTCCCAGTGCATGCAGATAAACCACACAGTTTTTACTTGAATGTCTCTTTTAAGATGCTCTGCATGAATCTGGGAAAGATAGGAAGGTGCATCCAACACTGTCATTGTGTGGATGTTCCTCCAAAGGGAAAGACTTCTAGTGTAAAGCATTTATAGTTGTTGTGGTCTTTGTACACCTTTGCACACTTGCAAATCCGGAAAAGTGTAGTGTCCACCTGTGGGTGTGTGGGGTGATGGAAAAGGGACTTGGTGGATGGAAGTGGGCTCCTTACTCTGCCCTGAGAATGCGTTAAAAAAAATAAAGAATTAATCCATTTCAGAATGCTAATTTGTAGAATTGTGTCTCCAAAACAAAAGAACCAACACAGATGCACAGTTTGGCAAGCTGCAAATATTGAACGGCCAACCTCTTTCTCCCTGATGTAATTCCACAGACTTCCAGGGAGTTACACCGGTGCCCTTAAAATGCCTTTGACCAAAATTTGTTGGTTTTTTGTCCTCAATAACGCTGAAGGGTATTTGATGTTTTAGAAATGGATGAACTCTCATGTGTTTGTTGCAGCAAGCTGAGAAACACAGGGGCTGTGTGAGCACACACACGTACGTGCATGCGCACGCGGGCTGATTGCTTTCTGGGGATGTTCCCAGAACTGAGACATTCTTGCCAGGAATATCTGCAAGCCAGCTCTGGCTGTGTTGTCTGTGTAGGAGAAGCACGGGGATGCTCCTCACAACTTCTACTTGCCTTGTCTTTGCTTATTGTATTCCTCCGTTGTATCCTGAAGTGGAAACCACAGGTTAATCCCAGTAAAATCCTGTAAATGATTGCCCCTGTTGGACCAGACCCAGAAAAATTCCTCCTGCTGGCTTAAGCGTATTTACATACCACAGGTCATTACGAGTTGGCATTCACCTTTGTATTCATTCCCATGTGTCAAAGCAGAGATATTGGTCCATTTTGCTTTGTTCCTCAATATTTATTCTAATTTCTAGGTTACCTTTTTTTTTTTTTTTTTAAGCCGAAGGAGTGATCTCCATGGGTGCTGACATCTGCTGCAATCATTCTTACTGACTCAAAGGAGATCTAGAGAAGGAGAGGGAGCAGTCTGGCTGCAGTCTCTTGTTGTTTCTCTTTCGTGGGCCCCCACCCTGCACCCTCCTGGGCCTGCAATCCACTAACTAGCTCCTCCTGACTCCAGCTGTCATTTTTCCTTTTTATCTACTCCTCTCTCAAAGAACCAAATGTCATCTCTTGTTGTTCCCTTAGCTGGGGTCAGAGCCTCCTTTATGTGCTGTACGCTGATCAAGGATTTTTAACTGGGAATGAGAGTGGTAATCAACTGGGGAAGGGAAGAGATTAAATCCAAGAATTGCCAGTGATTGCCCCACGTGAAGAACAGCAGCTAGCACAACACATGCTATCCTTATGCTCTTATGATTATTTTATTCCCTTCACTGACAGTAAAATGCTACCTGTAGGAGAAAGGTAGGACAAAGTCCATCCTTGTTTAGCCCCGTGGAATTCAATGGATTCCCAGTGGGGTGGAATTGGGAAAATTTAGCTGTATAGCGAGGAGTGACTTGTTTTCAGACCTTCTCATTGAACAGTTTCAAGAAAGGGAGAAAGAAAATGAAAAATGTATGTATTTTCTAAACTGAGGACCCATTTTTTTTTTAAAAAAAAAAGGGCAGCCATTTTTATTTCCAGTCGTGACTTACAGCTATGAGGAAGTCACTGGAGGGTGTAGTGGGGCTGTGACTTCTGTTGTGTCCTGATGCTTCCACTTCATCAGCCAGCTTCAGGGCTTGCTGGATGAATAAAAGTGGAGACAGGAGGGGTTCCTGGTGCTGCTTCAGTTTCTGCCCACGGTTTATTTTTTGGGTTTATTCAAGACAGATTCAAGCTCCAGGGACCGCAACAGATTGCAAACTGTTAAGTTTCATAGGCAAACCTAGGAAGGAAAAACAGCTAACAAATGGGCTAAATGATGAGAATTGCCTTTGGATTGATTAATTACTTTAATTTCAGTAGCCTAAACCTTCTCTTTCAATATGCTCTCTTTAAAGTCTTGTCAGTCCCTCTAAAATGTCTTCTGTTGTTACAGAGCCATAGGAAGAACAGTACAAAATGTCCTGATTCTCCTTTTGCACTGATGGAAGTCAAAAGCACTCTGAAGTGTGCAGCAACTGAGTCAGCCCTCTTCCAGAAAAGCATTTTCTTCACAAGAGAAAAATAGGCTGCATTTAGATTTTTGTTTAATTAAGGGAAACCTGGCTGGTGGAAAAAGAGATTTCACTGAACTTAAACTGCCAACTTTTGCTTGGATGTGTGTAGACTGACTAACATGGTAGTATCATTCTATGTTTATTCCCTAGGTATTTGTCAGTGTGTATGTCAATTATTTCAAAATCTGTTACTTTCTTAGCAATTCAGCTCCTAGAAGGCAAGTTTTGGGTGAAGTTTTCAGTTTTATAGCTGAAATTTCTGACTCTGCTGGCTGCAGAAATATCTGCATCTAAAATAATCTTCCAGTTCAGAAACAGGACCCAATTCATGATTTTTTGAGTGGGTTGATTTGGAAATACTGTAAGTACCAGGTACAGGTTGTAGCTGGAATACAGGAAGTAAAATGGGAATATTGAGTTAAAAACCACTTCTCTACCATAGGTCCAGCGTTAAACTTCTTGAGCTCGGACTTCATCCCCTTTCTTCCTATTTTTCCAGTTAAAATAGGAGATGTGCCTGACTCAAGTTTAAGTTGGAACCTATTAAACTTTCAGTCAAATACTACATTGTGAAGCTCCTGAATCTGGAGAGATGTGGAGTTGTGCCTGACCTGATTTTTCCTGCTTCCCTCTACCATGATGTTTCAGCTCTAGCATTTGGAATTGGCCTTCATGGACAGTTTTGAGGTCTGACCATCCCTTGTAAGCATTGTGATTTGGAAAGAAGGATGGAATAGAAATCCAGGGTCCTAGAGATGCTTGTCAGCTCTTTGCCTTTCTCTGTAGCATGGGATATGGATCAGTTCCTGGGACCGTCTAAGCACATTTATCCAATGAATCCCTTGGAAAGGAATTTTCCCTTTCCAAGGAATCCCTTTCCAAAGGAATTTCCCTTGGAATTGTGCATGCCCTAGACCAGTGATGTGATGACCTTTTTATCTTTCTGGGGCAGATTATAGTACTTGAGAGTCATGGTGTTTTTTTACTATAGATCTTAAGTTTTTTTTAGAATACAGAGAGTTTGTACCCAGTTTATTTGTAGAGCTCTCTGTGCTGAATACCTTGTACATTATTTTCTGGTGTTGTGGGAGACTGGGCTCCATCTTTCAGTTTGTAATTTCCAGTCCTTTGTTGTTCAAAGACACACAGTCCCTGATGTGTGCTGTTCCATTTACTGCTCCCTTTGTGCTCTTTCCTTGCCATCTTTCCTTCCTTATTCAAATCTGTCATTCCCAGTGCTGTTGCTGTTTTGTTCAGTGGGTGCCATGGTTAACAGTTTCCCCACTGGACTGATTTGGATTGACACCTGCCTTTTCAACCCAGCAATCTTTTAACAAATCCCTCAGTATAGAGGCAAATACCCACACCGAAGCTATGACCTGATCCTTCCATCTTGTGCAGTCTTCTTGTTACCTTTGCAAAATGAGAGTAAAATACTAGGAGGAATTGGAATGGAGTCTGATGAAGTTATGAAGTCAGTCTATACAGGCTTCTATGGCAGCCATGGGAAAATAATGTTTATGAAGTTCAGATTCAGGCCTGGTATTCAGACTGAAGTTAAAATGTAATTTGACATAATTTACGCATGTCTGCTGTACCTGTTGTAGGAAATGAAACTGTTTTTTCTGCTTCTGCATTTTTTCTGTGCTGTTGCTGTACTCAAATATATTGACAAGTGTGAGCCCATGATGCAAGATATTACTAAACTAGTCAGTTTGGTTTGGGACATAACATAAACATGTGCCACAAGTGACTAAAGAACATATAACCATGAAGGAAGAAGATAACTATATTTTTATCGCCATTTTTTGAACACTAGCAACTCTCTAAAAGGTGGATATTGTTAGAAATTGATCCTCCTCTTTATGCAGAACCACATGTCCTGAGAGTCTTCTCAAGTATTTTGTCAAGATTTTCTCTTTTATGTAGGTAGAATCAACAGAAAACACACAAGCAAACAAACCTTAGCAAAAGCATAAAGATTCTGGAAAGTGTCAGATTTTGGATGTTAAAAAAACATCCTCAAAAACATGTCAGCTTATAGTAAGTTCTAACCATTCCTGCTATCACCTTGGATCCTCTAGGAATTTTTGCCACAAGTGCTGGCCA
The DNA here is from genome assembly GCF_036169615.1 of Heliangelus exortis. Lineage (NCBI taxonomy): Eukaryota > Metazoa > Chordata > Aves > Apodiformes > Trochilidae > Heliangelus > Heliangelus exortis. The sequence goes on along the minus strand of NC_092426.1, from coordinate 35,564,259 downwards.
GATGCTGCAGCACTTTTCATCTGTTTCTCTACTTTTGGATGCACCGGGCAAAACTGAGAAACTTCATCAGCTGATGGGCAAAAATTATGAAGGCTAAAGTGGAGTAGGAGCTCCTTAGTGGGAGTTGATGGAACTTCATCTGAGATTTTGCTGAGTGAAGACACAGATGCTGTCTGCTTATCAACTGGCTTCATACTGAAGGCTCATTCTCCCTTTGCATCCTCTGTACTTGCCCCTCCTTCTTCCAGTCTTTTGGCTTGCTAGACCAAAGGAAGGGGTATAAGAGAGAGAGCCATTGGCTTATTATTTATACAAGTGTATACTTTTCTTATTATTTAATTCCTTTCCCAAGATGTCCCAGGAAAAGCAGGAAAACCCCCAGCTTCATTGCCCCCACAAGAATTCCTGGAAGCAATCATATCTAAAGACATAAAATGTCAAACAAACACCAGGCTTTCTTTGCATTCAAAAACCAAACATGAATTCCTTATAGCTCCTCCAAAGTACAATATTCCAAGTAATCCATGGCAGCCTTATGAACAAGAATCTTCATGTGGCAGTGAGTCATTGGTGAGTGTATGCAATCTGTCTGCGTACAGACAGCACTATAGATCAGTGATAGTCAAACCTGAGAAGTTTGGTTCTTGAATGGACAGAGAAGAAGCAGTGTAATCACCAGGGTGTGGTAACCTTATGCTGTGCCCTAATGTGCTGTCCTTCATGCTTTGTCATCATTTTTGCATATTGGTGGCAAGTTGTTAGTAGATGCCTTAGTGCAGTGTCAGATCATCACACCACGATTAGCTGGTAGAATTCTGCAATTGTGCTTTCTTCCTGCTGCAGGTGGAAAGGGCAGCTTCCCATCTCTCCATCTTTCTGCGTCTCTCTTTGACTACATCAAAGAGCAAAGAACAATAGCAAGTGCTTTGAAATATTGGCTAAGCCTTCTTGTTTGTTGAGCAAAGAGAGGCTCTGATTAAGTCTGCACATTCTTGCAGAACCCACATGTGATGCTTTAAGGAACTCAAGCATTGTTGAGCTATGTGATACGTTAGATTATTTTCTGGCTTCTGCAGAAGTGTCCTGTGTTTCACTGAGAAACATGTTGCTACCTCCTAGTTTTTCTCTTTCTGCTGAGATAGATTCGGTGTGTAACTGTTTTGTGTTTGTCACACACAAAAACATCAATGAAAATTTCTCTGAAGGGCTTTCTCTTGTAACTCTCACCAAGATGAGATTTTTTTTTTTAAGTACTTAGTGCACATGGCTTGTGGCTCTCTTTGGAGAGGGAGAGTTTATTTTTGGAGAAAAAGGAGATAATAATTCTGTTTTCCATGTGATAGAGTCAACAGTGTTTCTGTCAAATGGTAGAGGTTCTTAAGATAACCACAATGGAGAACCCCTCGCTGAGGGCACAGGAGACATTTTACCTGCTTTGTGCTCAGTAGCAACCACACCAAGTTGATTCATTTCTGTGTGATGGTCCTCAGAAGCAGAGGACTTCCACATCCTCCTTATATTGGGGCCTTTTTTGCAGATCCTTCCATTTTCACTGCTCTCAACTCTTCTCAGTGGAGGGACTCTTCCCTTCCCCCCTTCCATTGCCTTGGAGCTGTTTGACTTCTCCTGGTGAATGTCAAGTGCTTTGGGCCTTCAGCCCTAATGGATGGGGGCAAAGACTTGGATCTCCCCCTGAGACAGAGCGGAGCCAGCAAAGAAGGGTTATGTTAAATTGTGTGGTGACAAGCCTTCCTCCTCCCCTCCTCCCTTTTTGTTCCCAGAGGATAGCTGAGGAAGTTTGTTGTGCCAAACGTTTGGAATGTGGTTTTTCTCCTCTTCCTCCTTCTTCAAAACAGAAAGAGAAAACTTTATGCTGTGAACTGTGTTAATAACAGGAGCGCAGCGTTGCTGGGCCGAGGCACCGATTGAAGTTTAATGAGGGGAGCAGAGCTTTCTCTTGCCCTCCCCACATCAAACTCTTTCTTACGGTCTCGTCCTGTTCAGATGGGAGTACAGGAGTGCCAGGCAGAGCATGTGCATTGGTCCAGAGTTCTCATGGATCTGAAAGCAAGCCATGACTCCTTTAACATATTGCAGCCAGAGTGAGGCAATGGATGCTCTCCTAGGCCAAAGTTAGTTTGGTTGCCAGTGCAGCAGAAAGAGAGAGATTCTTCTGGCTGCCTGTCAGAAGTGGCTGCAAGCCCATTTGAGGCCAATCTACACTGCAAAGGAGATTTGATGGTCCATGTACCCTGACCATGCATGTCTGGGTTGATGAGAGGGTCCCATGTAGGACAATGTGTGATTTTTTTTTTTTTGATTTTTTTTTTTTTTTTTTAATTCTTGTGTCAGGTCTGATATTTCCTCAGAACTTCATGGTTTCCTTATGATTACCAGCTGGCTGAAGAGATTTCTCATGACATTCAGAACAGAAAATAAGAATCCTTCTTCCTGTCTCAGCCATGGTACTGGGAATAAATTCACACCCATTGGCTTGTACAGGATGTAATGGAGTCCCTTACACAAAAAGCCAACCTGGAAGGGCCTTGATCAAAGCATGGATGACAGTGTAAAAAAGCACTGGCTGTGATAATGGATACTTCAGCAGATACTGACAAGTTGATCTGGAATGGCTTGGGGGAGAATGCCAAAAGCAAAAGCTTCTTTTTGGCAGTGATGTTTCAAGAAGAAAGGCAGTGGGAGAACAGTAGATTAGGAGGGTAACAGAAAGGGAGTTTAAATAGAGGGCCCTGAAAGCCTCAACATTTTTTAAAACTAATACTGATTGGCTCTGAAGTCTTCTGCAATAAAATAATAAAACTTACTCTCAGGTACTTCTCATGGTGGTGTAAGACCAGTGGTCATACTTCACTTCTAGATAATATGATATTACTACAGGAGCTATTTTCACCTGCTGATAATATTTTATTGCTTTCAAGCTCATCAACGTTTGTGTAGCATTGAAACTCTCATTTTTATAAACTTTATTAGCACTTGTTGATGCAGCACTGGAAGTCTGGGAAGAGCCAAATGCTTTTGCTTTGAGAGATGGGATGAAAGCTTAGAGGGCTTGGATGGTGATTGCATGAGCAATGCAGGTCAGGTTACTGGTGGATTCCTCTTGCAAGATAAGTGAGAGCCCTCTGAAAAGTAATTATTGGAAAGCATAAATTCCTGAGATAACCTGTCCAAGAAGAAATACTGAGAGGAGCAGAGGCCATGTGTTAAAGGCTGCCATTACTCCAGGGCAACGGACTCACCTCTTCCTCTTGTTTTTTTCTGTAACCTCTCCTTGCTGTGACTCTCTCAGCTCTTTTCCTTCAGTCACTTATCAATCTTTTCCTGGTCCTGTTTGTAGACTATAGTGATTCTCATCTCTGTTCTGTACTAATTGTGGTGCAGAGAAGTGGAGACTCAGGATGCAGCTTAGTTCCACGTCCAAATTCTTGTTCAGTAACTGTCTTTGCTTGTCATTGTCATTATCACTGCAGTGTTTGGGTAGCTTTTAGAGCACGTCAGGAAAAAAGAAAGATAGTATTTTTTTATATCTTCTATTTCTTTAGCTGATTTTTCTATAGAAGATCTCCAGCTAATTTTCAGGGATGACACGGAGTCAGCTTTGTTTCTGAATGAAGAAAATTGCTGGATTGCAGTTGGGGAAGGAAGTCTTGAGGAGTGAGAAAAACAAATTTCAGAAGAAAAGATGAAGCAAAACTGGGAAATAAGAGAAGTGCCTTCTCTTTCTCTATGGCTTTGTTATGCAAACTCACTGTGTCTTGCCTGTAATGTAGAGATAATGATATCTACCCAGATCCTATTTCCACTGGTTGATTGATTAATGACTGTCTCATGATCCCTAGATTACACTTTTGTGACCTACAGCTGTAACTACTGCATTGTATTACATTCCAGAAAGAAAATGGAAGTAATGTGTTAGCTCTGGCTGGTTCCAACTAGGAAAACATGATAAACAGACATGAGCAGGCTTGCCCACATCTACCTGCTTCTGAGACCTCATTCTAAAAGTGCACTGAAGCATCTGCTGTCTCTTCAGCTGTCATCTCTGTTCAGCAAGATGTGCAGGTATCTGCCCAACTTAGAACTGACCTGCACACTCAGTAAGGGGCTTTGCTGACCTGATGCTTGGTCATGGGCTGGGTGTCATCAGGAGCGTTTGAAGACCTCAGGGGATGCCCAGAGCCAAAGATGGATCTGAGATCTGCCTTAGATGCAGATGTGCTGAACAACTGGAGTCTTTAAGAATAGTGAGACTTGCCAAAAGAGCAGCAGAGAGGAACTTTGTTGTGCAGTGATACACTTCTGAGGGCTTTGCTGATTGCTAAGTGAATTACAAGGCTTTTCTATTTGCTTGAACTGTTCTACAGTAATAACCACCTCAGCCTGCTACTTGAGTTAAGGTGGTGCTGAGAACAGGAGGCAAGCTGGAAGAAAAACACAAGTAAGGAATGATGGTGTAGAGGGGAACAACCATCACGCATTTGAGTTTCTGAAAGCTCGTTGTGGTGAGTGCTTTTTTTTGACTTCATCAAAAAATTCCTCTTCTATGCTGCATAAGTATCTGTACCAACATGTGCACAGGTGTTTGAAACATCAGTTCCTCAGAGTTAAAGCAATGTGTCTGTTTCAAATGGGATGTGCTTCAGGTGCAGAAGATCCTGTGCCTACGTCTTTGGCGTAGTTCAAGAGTGCTCTCAATGCAGCACTTTCTTAATGCTAAAGAAATTATTATTGGAGGACACACTGCATCTTTTTCACCACTTTTTTCTGACTTTTACTGTTCCTTTTTGAGGACTAATAATGATACTTCATCTGAGAAATGCCTATAATCTGCCCTACTTCCATTTGTGGGTAGAAATGGGGGAAGGAGGTGAGAAAAGGAAATCTAATTCACAGTCCTCTTGGGAATTCCCCTATATAGCATGAGTCAAGTATATCCCTACTCTATGTCTGGTGAGGTCAGTAGATTTATACAAAGAACAGAATGATTGTCCTTGCGTATTCAAGAGAAATAATAACTCAGAGAAATATAACCTTAATTATCAAGGCTAAAGATGACTTTGTAAAGACAAGAAAATACGATTTTTTGTTGTAAGTGTTTCATGTGGTTAAAAATTATTGACTAAGAAGAGTAGATTTTTGTGGGTTTTTTACCTGTGCATTCTATTTGTCATATGTGTCATGACCGAGGAACTGGAAGTGCTACCCATTCAAGATTAGTAACTTTATCTATCCAGGATTGACTGCAGCTGATTTTTTTTTTCCCAAGATTGACCTTGGAGGCAAGGTAAACACTAATAATTACATGGTTTTATTCTAGATCTATGTAAATCTCTGCTTTGCAATTTGTGTGATCATTTTCACCTGAACAAAGTGGGTTCTTTCCTGTAATGGACTTTTCTTTGCAGCAGAAGATACCAGGTTCCTACAAAATAGACAGATCATCCAAAGAATGTGAGCTCACTAACTCTTTCTAGGCAAATGAGAGGAAGTATCTAAAATATTAATGTAATTACAATTCTGTAAGGGGGGGAAGCTTGTCTGCCATCTAGGAGTATTGAATATTTCTTCTGCTCTTCTACTGGCATGTTTATTTCAATGCCTTCTAAATTTTGGCATCTGGATTGAATGGCACTCTGTTTGTCTACTAAACAACTTCACAAGATGCAGGGGAAATCCCAGCCTGAGAACTTTGAAGAGGGTTGACAGAGTTCTTTCAGCTCAGGAGCATGCTGTAGAGCTTAGACAGTCACAACTTTGACATGGCTAAAAGCACGCAAAATGCTCGTGCTCTTTCCTGGTGTCTCATTGCCTGTTGAGATGTGGTAGAGATCCATGGCTTCATGAAAGATGAGATATAGAGGGACACATGAAAAGGAATGCTCTTGTCATCTTAGCTGGTGTCATCTGGACTGACATAGGGAAAAATTCCTTCCATTTGTATATGCTGTGCCTCCTGAGAGGGCTGTGCTGACTGAGTTGACAAGGCTGTCACCACTGATGGTGTGGACAGGTTTTTTCCCCTTGCAAACAAACAAATGTGCTCCTTGACTGACCCAAGCTTCTTGCACTGCTGGAGAATACCTCTGGTGGCAGAAGGGGCTTTGTGTGCTCACCCTCAGCTCCTCCAGGCACTGCCAGCTGGAGATTCTCAGTCAGATCCAATGGCCTCGTCTGGAGCACATCAGGGAGCATCACGCAGGCGTTGCTACTGGCAGGAGGGGCAGGAGCAGAAAGGTGTAGGAGACAAGCAGTGAAAAGCAGCAGAGTAGGAAGGGACAGGTGATATTTTTAGCCAGCACAGCTAGAGCTGGGAGAAAATGTCAGTTGTTGATCTGAGCATCTTTCAGTATAGGCAGTGCCTGAAGTGATGCACCCCATGCATCAGTGAGGTAAGTGTGGGGTGTTACCCATGGCCTGAAGGGGAACTGTTCAATCTACAAAGGAAGTCACAGCAGATATATTTGTAGAACTGTGGTTTGCTGGCTTTTGGGTGCCAGCTCTGGTGGTAGATTGTGTTTTTTTTACCAATCTACCTTCCTCCTGGATGTAGTAATGCAAAAGGTAGGGTCCCGGTGGGAAATCAGGACTGGGGGAGTTGGATGGATAGATTTGTCTTTCATTACATCTGGCCCCAAGCACTAAGCTAAAAAGGCTTCTGGTGACCCCCAAGCCCCAGCAGCTTGAGAAGCTTCTTTAAAAAATATATCTATAAAAAAAAATCTCTTGAATGTTGTCATGTCTAATCTAATATTGTTGGTGAAGTTTTTGTTAGCTCATTCCCCTAGTAATTGGAGAGAATTTTTGACCTTTGGAGGAGGTTAGGACCAAGCTGAATTCTGACTGCTGTCTTTAGATACAAAAAAGGTCTAGGTTACTAGCTTTTGCACCTGTTGTTCATTTAATTGGATGATGCTGCATCTCTTTAAAACAGAAAATCTGGCCTGAGAAAGAATAAATGCTCTGAGGTATGCCCAAGGAGTCTACCTCTGAGATTAACTTAATTGGTCACTGTGCTGAGTCTAATAGGGATTGTATGCAGTGTCTGTCTCTGGAAACACCTTAACCTTGTGTGGTACCTTTCCATGGAAATGAAGAAATGAAAGAGGAAAAGGGGGCAAATTACTGCAAGCACCATCCTGTAATTGTTTGCAGTCCATTCTATTTGAATGGGGCTGTGGAATTAATCTGCTGAAATACCTCATCTAAGCACACATCATCTTGTACAGATACCTGTTGTATCTAGCTAGTTTCTCTGCATGGTAACTGCTGAGTAAGGTGGGCATAGTTTTCCCACTTCTTTGGCTTTGAGAGCTGGGAATGCCACTGCAGGCCTTGCATGGAGCCATGCACAGCTGCAGGAAGAAGAACACCTTCAGCTTTGGTGTTTCTTCCTGCACAAAGATGGAAGCAGGTCTCAACCTTGAGAGCCAGATTTGGCCTGCAGGATGCTGTCAGCAAAATACCCTGATGTACCACATTCTTCTTGGCAGTATCAACTTGTGCTGTTTTGTTTTGGTTTTTTTTAATTAATTTTTTTAATTAATTATTTTTTTAAAATTTTAAATGGAAGTGCTGGCAGAGCTCTCATTATTTCACAGTACTTGTGAGGATGAGGCCAACCAGATCAATTTCCCCCCAAACTGTAAGATATGGCTACTTTTTTTGTCATTTTTCTTCACAGACAGATTTTTTTTTATGTGTGTGTGAGATGATACCTGTAGTTTCACACTGGATTAAATTACAGTTTAAGACTGTTTCCAGTGCAGTGAACTTAGACTGGGTTCTCTGTCACAATTCAGCATCACACAATGATTCAAGCAGTGAGAAGCCTGGCAATTCTGTCCACAAATACCAAGCAGGGATTTCCAACCCACCAGGGGAAGTCTGCTGATTATTGCCTGGAAAAAGGAGATTCCTTTGCCCTTCTACATGTCGGGGATGGGCTGATGCTGGGTGCTTAGGGCAGGGTGCTGAAAACTGCACTTTCACTGATTTAGAATTCAATCTAGACTCGGAGCTCAGGGCATCTCCTTGACTCCTGTAATGTCTGGGCTGTGCCAGTGCTGACTCAGGAACTTGTCATCAGCTCTCTGATGGCTCCTAATCTCTTGCACCCCCATGCAGTCTATGCACCTGGCACAGTACTTCCCAACAAGTACTCCAAAGCTTGCCTGTTTTGACCCAGCTGTATGAGTTTGCCCAATGAATGGCATTAACTCCCCTTGCAAGCCCTTCCTTTCATTTGCCCTTCAATCATTGCTGCTCCAGCAGCACTGTCCCTGCTTGCAGCTGTGTACTACTTTGTGGTCTGTGTTGTGGACTCTGTCTATAGCTGAAACAGTTCTGCTAGCTGTTTGTTTTTTTGTTTTTTTTTCTCTGACTCCCATGCTGGGGAAAGTTATACAGGCCTCTTTTTGTCCATCAGGTGAAATTATTCAGTATGAATAGATGCCTTAATTCAGATGAAATAGATGCCTTAATGACTCTGGCTCTTGGAGAGTCTAAGATAGACATGTGTTTGTGGGTCTTTACAAAGCTGCCAAGTTTATGCTAAAAAACTGAAAGCCCAGAAAGTTTGAGTCATCCTGTGGCCCATCTGGAAATCCTGTTTTGCCTTTGCTCACATTCACACCCTTTACATCAGTAGAAGATGTCATGCAGGGACATATACAACTGACCATCATGAGAAAACTGAATCTGCACATTCCTGGCCTTTTCAGCTTGCCCTCAGAGTTTGTGGTAGCATTTTGAGCAATCTGTTATTCCTCACCTGACGTCAGAAAAGCCATTCTGATTTTCTGTAGCCAGGCTACCCTTGCTTTCAACAGTGAGAGATTTGGGAGAGTGCCATCTGCATGAGGGGGAAAAGCGACATAAAATTTCTCCTCATCAGCCTAATGGCTGGCATTGCTGCCTTGGACTTTGTCATATTCCCTGGAGACTTTGAAGAGATATTAAGTAGAAGTGGTGGAAGAATTGAGTCCTGTGGCATTCTTGATGTCAAGGCTCACGGAGAGGAGGAGCAGCTGCCTGCCAGGGGCCTCTTGGGATCTTCTGGAAAAGAAGGAGTGTAGTCAGATCAGTGCAGTTCTCTCAGCACTTGCCAAGAGCTGTTGTTGGACATGCTGTAGCTCTTGGTCTGCAGTGTCACAGGCAGCTGATAGCTCAGGTAGCATCTGCATGATTCTTAGTTTCTGTCCATCTTTGTGAGAAGACCTGAGACCCCTCTGGTGCTTCATTTGCAGACTCATTCATAAATGTCTCCAAAAAGGAGGGTGCAGAGTATCTTCAGGAGCTGCCTGGCATCGCTTGTTTCCTACCACTTCTCAGATCTTGGCCAGTTTGAAACTGGATGGCATTGCTACTGAAGAACAATTTCTGATTTAAAATGTCTTTTTCAGCTGTCCTCAGTGTTCCTCACATTAACAAATGATCTAAAATATAAGAAGAAAGGCTAAAAGTATAGTAAATGAAAAGTCCATTGTCACGAGGAGAGCAAGTCCCACTCTTTTTGTCATGGCTGGGGACCAGTGCAAACTTCAGAAGGAAAGGTCTGTTGCTTTCTGTTTCATGATTAGTCATTTCTTTTTCTGCTATCATCTTTTTACTTGCCTAGCCATGTAGTGAGCATGGGTTTAGAGGGAAATGACTAGAAAGAGCCCTGGCCTCAGGAACTGGAGACAAGCTGGACTCATACTCAAAGGATCTGGTAGAAATTTCAGAGCTGCACTTAAGGACATCTGGTTCTTCATTATGCAAGTTTTCCAGGGGCAATGTGGGCCTCTAATCCTAGTTGGACTTGGCTAGTAAATGTCTTCAGTGAGTGCTCTTCCTTCTCTGGATCCTAACCTAAACTCATGATGGGCACAGCAGGAGGGGTGTGCTTGATTCTGCCCATTTTGCAAGAAGTGAAGTGCACTTGAATAGCATGGACTTTGAAGGATGGGCTGGAAAGTAGTGATGGAGAGCTGCTTTGCTGCTTTCAGGGCCCCTCAGGACACCTTGTCATCAGAGAAATGAGTGTCCTGAAGCAGCAGGAGTGAAGCCAGACTCCTGGGCTTTGTTGCTAACTCACAGCTTATAAACCAGGCCAGTTCTTGTTGGTTTTCCTTTTTGTTTTTTTGGTTTTGTTTTGATTTTTGTTGTTTTTTTTTTGTTTTGTTTTGTTGTTGTGTTTTTGTGTGTGTGTGTGGTTTTTTTTGTTTTTTGGTTTGTTTGTTTGTTTTTGGTTTTTGGGTTTTTTTTGTGTTGTTTTTTGTTTTGGTTTTTTTTGTTTTTTGGTGGGATTTTTTGTTTTTGTTTTGTTGGGTTTTTTTGTTTTGTTGGAGTTTTTTTGTTTTGTTGGGTTTTTTTGTTTTTTGGGTTTTTTTTGTTGTTTTGGGTTTTTTGGTTTTTGGGGTTTTTTTTGTGTTGTTTTTTTTGTTTGTTTGTTTTGGGTTTTTTTGTTGTTTTTTTTGTTTGTTTGTTTTGGGGTTTTTTTGTTGTTTTGTTTGTTTGTTTGTTTTTTCTTTCAAGGCATGCCTAGACACAGAGGAGTCATGGCACTAGGTAGTATACAGAAAAGCAGTAGGTGGGAATCTTCTCAGAAATCCTGTGTCTAATCAGATCAGGCTAACAAAGTCTAAGAGAAGGGAAGAATTCTTCTTTGCTGACTTTGTTATTAGCTCACCTAATTCCAGCATAGAAAAACTGCATTTTCTTCATGCTTTAAGTGACAGTGACCTCACGAAAGTCACAGGGGCTGATCCTCTGTTCTGATGAGTGTTGCCATGCCTGCAAGGCTCTGTAGAATTGCACCAGCCTCATATCTCTGGGTGGACCCATGGGCTGGTGGTGCTGGAGGCACTCACCCCCCATTCATCCTGTGCTTCCACTGCTCCTGCTCTGCTGTTTAGTTTCAGTTCTGCCCTTTTTCACCAAAAAACAAGTGTCCCTAACTCCTCTGAGCCATATACCCCGCCTATGCAGCCTTGCAGAAGATTGTAATAGCATAGGTTGTTCTTTTCCAAGCCAGGGAGCTTTTATCAGTCAGCCAGAACCAGGTTATTTTAGTGTCCTCGGGCTGGAATGTAAATGCAAAGCCTGTGTGTGTGCCAGCAGTGTCACTGTCCCTCCTGTCCCAAACGTCTGGGATTTCACCTGTGGCCCCTGCACTGAGGGGCTGTGTGATTTTTGCAATTTTCTGACAACTTTATTCTGTATTTCCAGTCGTGCTGCTTTCAGGATGATTTGCCTTTCTTGGCCAGCAGTTCTTGCCTTCCCCTTCATGTTTTTTTTTTTTTTTTCCCAGCAGCTTTGAAATCTCCACATATGCTGATGATTTTGTGTCATTAGTATCAATCTAGATAAGTCTGGGTGACCTTTCACTCCGGTGTCCAAAGGGAAGAATCGACCCGTGCAGTCAGTCACAGCACAGCACTGACTCATACATACTTTTCATAAAAATAATGCAGAAATTCCCCATAGTTTTTACAGATATTTTTTCAGGAGATGAAGTTTAAGTCTTCCATAGCAACGCAGCTTGGGAAAACTGTGAAGCATGTAACATCAGGTAATTAATCTTTCTGACACACAATATACTTTTTACTGTTAATGTTGTCCAGTTATTTTTTTCTCTTCATGCATCTCTCTTGCTTAAACTCAGCAGATCCATTTGAGTTTCAGTTGAGCTCATGTGCTCCCCAGTCTTATTCCTGCCCTTGTCTGTTCCCAGCTCCACTGTAAACCTCCTGGGAGAGGGCTGGGTTTTGTCCCACCTCTGGCTCCACAGTGATGAGCACAATAGGACCATACTTTCCTTTTTTCTTTTTTTTTGGCTCCAGTTCTAATATTTTCTGGGTTTTCTGCATAAGATACAATATGCTGCGTTTGGATATGTAGCACTAAAAATAATTTTTAAAATATCTCTAAGTTTAAAGTTCCATAAAAAACAAACTGAAATTTGGGATGAGTGAGAGCTGCTCCAGTGAAGAGTAATGGTAAAAAAAACAACAACCAACCACCCAAAAATAATTGCAGTTTTCCACTGAGATATGACTGTCATAAGGAAATATTTTTTTCTTTACTTTCCTTTATTTCATTATTTGCCACTTCTAAAAAATTCCATTCAGAATGTAAGTCAGTGTAGCCCTCAAGGTCCCAGAATCTGAATTCTGACCTTTCCAGACAGTACTTAGGGGATGGGGTTTTTGGACACGCTTGCTGAAGTGGAGGCAAGGCAAGCTTTCTTATAGTATGGAGGTGACTAAAGAGTTCTCCTAAATTACTATTTCTCTTTAAGGCAAAAGATGCATATTTAAAATCTTCAATGAAACAGCAAGACTACAAGATTGTGTCAAGAGTGGATTTGACCCATTTAATTGGTAGTTTCTCTCCGATTAGGATCTCAAAACCCCTTTTCTCTACTAGAAAAATCTGAAAGTTAATCTTATATCTTACCTTACAGTGTCATTTAAAGCCAAATATTTAATGTTCTAAAAATGTATGTTTATTGTCAGTCTTAGAAGAAGGCAGAACCGAAGTTGTCTTCAGACAGATCCTATACCTGTATATTGGTTTTGTTAATATGGATGCTTTGTGGTGTGCATATTCTGGTGACTGGCATAGTTTTTAACATAAAGAAAACCTATGCAGTGGTGGCAGTTTGTTGTCACACAGCTGTGCTCTTCCTTCCAGTAAACTCGTTGGAGTTAGTGATCATCCCTGGCTTAATATAGGGGCAATCTGACATAGCCCTGTGGAAGCTCAAGTGTTTGTGGAGAGAGCTGTTAATCTTTGATCAACTGGAGTCTCCTTGTTACTGACTTTGATTACACAAGTGTACAACTTTAATTACAGCTTTTAATAAGCTTTCATTTCTTCCTAGTCACATTCTTTGTATAGCAGTGCAGCTTATCTTTTCCTTTCTCCCCTGTTCCCCTTCCCTCCCTCACTGCCTTTCTATGGAAAAAGGGGGTTGAGGTCATTGCAGGGGATGTGGTGTCTGGAGGGATCTGGCTGTATATTCTGCTGTGGTCCTGCCTTCTGCAATCCAGAGAGCTGCCCTGCAATGGTCCCCACACTTGCTCCTGCCCAGGACCTGGTGGGCAGCAGAGCTGTGGGGCACCACAGTCACACAGACATTTGCTGCTGCACAAAACCCCTGAACGACCCCTTAGAAAGTCCCTGTAGCCCAAGGATGTCCTCAGTCCTCTGGGCAATTCCTGCTTGGAGAGGACTCTTCCCCCTGCTCTCCACTGGGGATACCCTGAAGTGCAGCAGAGGGCAGTGGGAAGCTGGGGGGCTCCAGCATCCAGCCCCAGGGCTCATTTCCCATCCAGGGGCTCAGCATGATGGGTACCCCCTGCTCATGAGAGAAATGGCCTGGTGAAAGCTTTGTGAGAGACTTACAGACTTGTAATTGTTAATGATTGAGGGATGGCTTGAAACAAGCAGAAGGAAATGGTTTTTACACAGGAAGCATAATTCAGCTGTGGAACTCGTTGCCCCACAGTGTCTTAGGGATGACAAAGATAAGTGAGTTGAAGAGTTGGTTGGATGTTTTCATGTTAGAAAGATTTGTCAATGTCTGCTAAACATAATATTCCCACCACTGGGTAACTTCTGGCTCAGGGAAGTTCTGATCATCAGAAGTGAGGAGGGGAAACTAAAGTCACTTCCCTCCATATTTTCCCTGGTACAACCAAGGAGTGACTTAAAAGGTGTGAGTCAGAAAAAAGACACAGATGGTAAACCAGAGCAATTTGCACCAATTTGAGATTTTGAGGTGTGCAAAAGGATTATACTTTTAAAATGCCAGTTGTGCCTACAGAAGAGGGTAGCAGGAAAAACAACTAACAGTATAGGAAAGGGAACCTCTTTTACCTCTGTGCATACATCCCTCTGCCTCCCTTGCTGTGTGTGCTATATTGGTTTTGCACACTAATGAATATGAGTCAGAGCAAGTTATGCTATATATCATTCTACTCCTATTTTCTAATAAACATAACCCTGATGGGTAGTTTTCCTAGCTATTCATATCATGACTGAATTCCACCTTGAGAATAGATCAAGAATGAGGTTCAGCAGCGTGGCCCACCTACTTTGCAATGATCCAGCATGCTTTGCATCCTCAAAGTAGCTCTACTTTGATGCTTTTCCCTGCTTAGAAAAATTTGGAGATTGGATTTTTGGTAATCTCAAGCAGGTAGAGTTTTCAAACATTTCCCAAGGGAAGATGGAGATTCCACAGAATTTTTGAACAGGTAGTTATTTATGAAATAAGTGGCATTGTCTCTAGGACTGTTCCTCTCCCTGGGCTCTAGAGAAAAGCAGCATTTGCCATGCTGGATCTCACCAGTCACTACTGTAGCCTTCTGCTGTTGGTGCCCCAGGCTTGACTGTGGGAAAATCTGGAAGGGTTATGCCAAAGATGTCTGGTCTGACTGTTGCAGACATGACCCTAGTAAGTTGTTCGGGGGGGTGTTTTCATGCCTCAGAAGCACACAATGTCATGACCACGTCCTTTGTTATTGTGGGGTCTCTGGCACCAGAAATGCTGGAGTGAAGTTCCTCTAAACTTGGCTGGGTTTTCGGTTGCTCAGAATATCCTTGCAGGAGTTGCTGTAACATACAGGATTAAAATGACTGGTTCGCTGGGTTGGCTGGAAAGGGGAAGATAAAAAATAGAACGAGGTCACTGATGTGTACATTGCCTGATCCAGGGTCAGGGGCCAGTTTGGTTGCAGCATTTGCCCATTTGGTAGCAATGCCAGTGCTGAAAAGCTCTGTGCTTTGTTCCTGAGGGTCAGGGCATTTGTTGGCATTTCGGGGTGAGATCTGCTTCAGCAGCAGATTGTGTCAGCGAGCTTCGCACGTCTCAAGGGAACCTTTCCCTGCTGGTTTCTTTTCAACCCAACCTTATGCCCCCTTTTTCCCAAGTCTTCTTCAAAGGGGCAGAGCATCCTTCTCACTCTTTTTCTCACTTCCTTGTCTCTTTTGGCAGACTCGGGGACCAGTTCTACAAAGAAGCCATTGAGCACTGTCGCAGCTACAACTCCCGGCTCTGCGCCGAGCGAAGCGTCCGCCTTCCCTTCCTGGATTCCCAGACTGGGGTTGCTCAGAACAACTGCTACATCTGGATGGAGAAGAGGCACAGGGGACCAGGTTGGTAGCACTGTGTCTGTGTGTGCATGTGCTGGCTCCAGAGCCCTCATGGGGTTTAATTAATAAGAGCTCAAACCTGCTACGGGCCATACAGAAGAGAAGCTGCCTAAACCTTTGTGCCTGCAGGGGATTTTCTTTGGTCACTGCAGAGAGCTCATCCTAATTATTCTCTCTACCCAAAGAAGTGCCTGACATGGTAGTTTCTAAGGCTCTGTCATTGTAGCTCTTTTAATTCTATTGGTCCCAGCCTGTAGCAGAAGATACAATGGCCTGCTCGAAGCAGGACTGGAATTATCTTTAGGGTAGAGAGGTGGAAGTGGGAGTTCCTCAGATGAATGCTGAAAATAAGGAATTATATTGGGAAAGATATAAGGCCGAGATAAAATCCAGGAAAATCTAGTTATTGGAATGAATGCTGGTCTGATGGTTAGAAATACACCAGTAACTCCTGCTTCTGCTTTGCATAAATTTCTTGGATATCAGTTCTGGAGATGCAGTTTTCTCAGATGCAGAAAACAGTTGGTGTATGTCCTTAAAAAGCTTTGGCTAATTCCTGTTCCAAAGCTCAGTGAAGCTCAAGGGGAAAGAGCACTGTTATTTTTGTAGACTTTGGTCAGTCTTTCTTTTGTTAGGGTAAATCCATCTCAAATCCTTGTTTGAAAGGCAATGAACAGTCACCAGTTCAAAGATTGGAGATGTTACTCAGACAGAAGTCCTCCTGAACCCCAGTGGGAATTGTGCTAGAGTTTGGCTCAGTATCTGATCCGCCATTAGGTCAGGGAACAGATTTTTTGACAGCACCAAACTAGATTTCTTTTTTTTTTTTCTTTTTTTTTTTTTTTAATTTTTCACTGCAGGCCAGAGAATCCAGGTAGGGTGGGGGTAAGGGTGCATAGGCACTGAAAGCAAAGATTGCACATGTGTGTGTGCACACCATGCTGAAAAAAAACCCAAACAACCCAAACCACCAGATTTGGAGTTATGGGAAGGTGGAATCTTCTCTTACCTCCTTCACTTTTTACTGGAGGTGGAGTGGGAGGAACACATAGAGTGTTTCCCTCCTCCTTTTGGTGCAAACTTAGAAGCTGCTTCTGTTTAGCTGAAACTTTCCCTCTCCCTTTCCTAGGGTATACTGAAGGAAGGATCCTTGCATAGCTTCTATTCCTAAAACATCCAAAGTAGATTTAGGATTGTCTTGCAGTACTATCAGAAACATCTTTCTATAGTAAAATGCAGTCACTTCTGGTGCAGGAGACAACAGGTGTTTTACCAGTGTTAAAAATGCCCAGAGAATGTTTCAGCTGCCAAAATTATTGGGTTAATCTGGGACTGCTGAATGTGGTTTACAAGCTGGGAGTTGTCTGAGGTTCTGGGCTAACCCCTCTTTTGTAGGTTGCTTCATGACCACAGTTGAGTTTTTGTTTCAGCTGAAAATTCCCCATTCCAAAGAGATTATGTTTTGGCAAAACTAGCTTTTTTTTTTTTTTTTTTTTTTTTTTTACCCAAGGAATTTCTGGTTATGAGTAAGGTGCTGCTATTTTTATCCTTTTGAACAGTCATGAGCAGGCACACTTGCACTATATCTACGAGTAATGGTTTGGCAAGGGCATCTGCTACAAAGATAGACTTAGATAGTCTTGTATGGGCCTCACTGCTGTCTCTGCACTTACAGAAGAAATCATACAGCATCACAGCAGGAACTAAGAAGTCTTAACACATTGCCTTGCTCAGCTACAAGCTGTCTGGACTACCTTGAGAGAATTCACTGTGCAAATCTCTCTATCCTCAGTTTTGATTGTGAATTGTTTGGCAGTTTAACCTGCAGAAAGAGATCAATGTCATTTCTCCTGCAGGTCTGCAGTGGGGACTAATGGTTTGATTTTTTTTTTTTTTTAACAGAGAGTCTTAAGTGAAACAAGCCTCCTGCACCTGCATTGGCCACCACACCTGATGGTTTTGGTGTATTGAATTAGAATAATCAGCACAAGATGAAGCAACTCTCCTCCCCTGTATTTACTCTCCTCTTTCTTGATTTTTATTAGCTCACTTAGTGCTCCCTTGGGTGTCTTTGCATCATCTATTTCTTGTAGTATATGGTGGGTCAAAGCATCCCTCTACAGTTTTAACATCCCTGTTTTCAGGCTGTAACACGTGTGCATGCCCATACTGAAGGGCTCTGAAAATTCTTTACCAGCCACCCCTGGTATCTGTCTTGTGTGCAGTATTTACTGCCATTTACTATTCCTAATCTGAAAACCTGTATACAGGCAAATAACCGAGCTCCGGGACCTCTTTTCACTTACAGAGGGCTTGAAAAAGAGAGGGTCAGGATCTCAGCATATTAACATGGTTTCTTGCTGTCATCTTTGTTAAAGGAGTCAGAAAACAGCATCTTGTGATGAACAGTTCAGGGTTAATTTCACACAATACTGCACATAACTCCCTCCTTCTTTTCCTCTCCTCCTCTGGCCTTTCACACAAGCTTTGAGTTATAGCTCTCCTACACTAATGAGATAAACAACATAACTCACTGCAGGTCCTGCTATTTCCTCTCTAAGCAAATGGTTGGCACCTTCTCTGGATGCCCTATAAGGCACCAGAGGGAGAGACAACTGACCCAGGAGAGAAGACATTAAATGTATATATGCATTATTTCCATATGCACTGCAAGAACGGCTGTGGAGGGGCCGATCCAAAGTGTTCAGAACTGACCCTTTCCTTGTTGCCTCTCCTTTGTGTGAATAAGCAAAAATCCACACTTCACGTGAGGCAGTGCAGTGACAGACAGGGGTCAAGGTGGAGAGCTGAAGGTATCATTTGATGGGTTTGGATCAAGTGAGGGTCTGGTATATGTTTTAGGTTCATCAGATGGCTGCATGTTAATGAGCAAGGGTATTGTGAACAGAAACAGAGAGCTCACCTCAAGATGTGCAGAGATGGATGTTGGGTCATCCATCTCTTATTGATCTACCTGCCACCTGGAGTGGGCTATACATCCTCTAGGGAAGAGGCTTTCCCACCTCTGTCTTTTCAAGGATATTTGCTTTGTTTCTTCCAGCTTGGGCCTTCAGCATTTCTGGTTGGATTTCACTGGCCAGGGTGAATCCAGAATTGCTACTTCATAATAAGAGCTCTCAATAATCAAACCCACATTAACAGATTCTCCCCAGAACTGCAGCAAATCCTTGCTCCTCTCTGTCTGGGACAAATGCTGAGAGCTATGGTGCTTTTTTCATTCAAATGACTTCTCTGAGGAGGACTGTGCAATGGAGGGCTGATTCCTATTGCCTTGGTCTGGCAGGCACCATTTCAATGTTGTGAACGAGTTCTTGCACAGGACCTGCTGTGAAATGGTGAGGCTTCTTGCCTCCACCTCTTTAATGACTCACATCAGAGCCAGGCACAATCCACCTCATCATAATAGCAATTGTTTGCAGTGGTTAATGTTTGCAAAGCGTGAGGAAGAAGTGTCTCCAGACAGTGCTGCTATCTCACATTTCGATTCTCAAACCAGTCCAAAGCACCCTGCTCTGAAATGTGTCCTTCTTGGGGTGGCCATAATGCTGTGCAGCAATGATAGGAGGGTGTGAAAAGCCCCAGTTCAGCAGCACTCTGTGCCTTGGAACAGCCAGGGTGTCTGTGAATACTCCATGGCTTGGCCATACCCGGGCAGTGTGCTGTAGGTGCCCCATTTATGCACCAAAGCTTTGGAAGTGCATGGAAAGTGCTGGGGTCTGACCTGTCCTCAACAGACAAAATATTTCCAACCAGGAGCTTAGGCTTTACTTGCAGATTTAGATTGAGCTGTATAATTTTGTTGTCTTTTCCCCCCCACAACTATCAGGTTATTTTTTTCATTGTCCTCATTTGGTTCAGTGAGTCTGCTTTGTTCTCGAGCTGGTTCTCACTCTCCTGGCTGCTTCAAAAGGGCTGAGAGAACTCTTGGGCCATCCTGCTGCCTTTGAGCTGTTGTGTTTGCTGGAACCCCCTTGATGTTGTCCAGCTGTTTACTGTTGGTACAGTTTCAGATATGGTAACACCTCTCCTGTCTTCCCTCTGGTGTGGTCGTGCTAAGCTCTAAAGGCAATACCTGTGGAACTGCAGCCATACTCAGTGGCCCCTCTAAGACCAACAGCAACAGCAGAAGGATAGAAGAGCCAGACCAGAACTGGTGGATGGAAAAAGCATGGGAAACAGGGGAGAGAATAAAGTTCTTCCAGCTTTTCTGTGTCATGCTGAGTATTTCTCTGTGTCATGAGTATCTGGGGCAGTTGAGGATACTGTGAAGCACTTGCCAGTGTGCTTCTTAGTCCCTAGTAGTGATGCATTCACGAAGCCCTGCTGTGTTCTGAATACAAGAGAGAAAAGCATAGCTTGAACTTTGGCTGAGGGGTGTCTGTCAGGAGAGCCAGGGCAGCTCAAAAGCCAACAATGCCAAATGGGATTCACTGGAGCATGCAGTAATATAGGCATTACTGCTGTTTCTCCTTCCTCATTCAGGATGTTGGCATGAGGAGGTGATAACCAGAATGAACAATCTGTCTTCAAACAAAAGTCCAGATTTTAAGCAAAAGTACAGAGTCCAAATAGCCAGGCCTCATGGATCTTGGTTTGCTCCCACTCAGAAGACACAAATTTCCTGCCCTGCCCAGAGCATCAGGGAAGTGATGACAATTTCCATGTTGGAAATTCAGGCTTTCTCTCCAAAGGGGCCTTCTCTGCCTGCAGAGGAGATATTGCCCCTGTGACCCAGAGTAGTCTGAAATTTTATTTACCCTGAAGAAATTATTTATATGCAGCTCTGGCTATAGTGAGCTGTGTGGAGTGTGTAAGTGAGCCCTAGATTCTCTATAGGTCTGATCCCAAGAGCTGCTGAGGAGCACAGGATGCCTTGAATGCTTAGTTCTGCAGGACTGAACCCTCCCAACAAGGAGATGTTGGAAGGGCAAGAACAAAGATGCTAGAGACAGTACTTGTGGTTTACAAAGTGAAAAGTGACTACATTTATTTTTTAACTTTAATCTTCAGGCCTGGCCCCGGGTCAGCTCTACACGTACCCAGCACGCTGCTGGCGCAAGAAGAGGCGTTTGCATCCCCCTGAGGATTCCAGGCTGAAGCTGCTGGAAATTAAACCTGGTAAGTATTTGTTTGCCTCTTTCTCTCTGCTGTGCTGCAGAGCAGCTGGCATTCATGCAAACCTGGCATTAGAGTTATCTTTGCCCCTCTTCCACCATTTCTCTTTGCATCTGTTGCATCTTGCTTGATTTGCTCTAACAATATCCACCAAATCCTCTGCATTCAACTCATCCCTTACAGAAATGTGCACAACTTGTATCGAATGCAACAGGAGTGGACTCTGCCTTCTGCAGGGGTGAATCCTGGCCTCTCTCAGCAAATTCATAGGGCTGTAAAGGATCAATGTATGACTGATTATTGCCTCAGTGTATTATTAATACAAAATCTCACTCTGGCATCTGCTACCTAATCTTTCTGAAAAAGACTGCCATGTGTGTGGAACAGCACACTGATAAGAACTTTCATAATGGGGCTGGGGACTGTGGGTGTGACCAGATTATAAACAGCAAATCATAAAAACTAGTGAGCATATGGCAGATTTATACATGTATGTATACCTGTTTGTGTACCTTGCTGTCGTCTTCTTTTATTCTTGTTTTCCTTGGTATGCTTCCCCCACAATTAAACTGTGGGAAGTGATGAATCTGGATGCTGCACGTCCAACTATGAAGTAGTAGATGGTTGCTGTCTTTGGGGTCAGCTCTTAAAAGGGAACACACAAACAGCTGTATTTGTTTTTTAAGAGATGAGACACTGCCAGTATAAAAAGTACAGGAGAAACCCCAAAAATGTAAGTCAAGAATTTAAAAAAAAAACTGTTTGACTGGAGAAGGTGTCTGGGAACAGAGTTGTGCTCGGCAACACTGATGACTTTGCTTCTATGCAGTAGTCAGTGAAGAGACAGGAAGGGGCAGTAGAGACAATTTCTAAACCCAGTAAAATCAAAAGCAAAACTCATGTAGAATATGGCAGAAACAGTTAGGAGAAGTCAGCAGACAGATGGACAAGAGGAAGAAATGCCTGTAATCACTCATTCGGGTTTCAAACCAAGGACAAAATCTCAGCCAACAAATAGAACCAAGCCTTACCTCAGAGCTGGTCAGAAAGAACAGGTGACATGAGTCAGCTCACACACTGATGGAAAGGAGAGTGAACTCTAGGAAGTGGATGGTGTTGGCCCATAGAAATGTCTACCTCAGACTTTGTGATGATGCAAACACTGCTGTGCCTTGGTAATTTGGTAAGGTAAAGCAGTAGTGTGGAGCTTGAGTCTTCTTTGTTTGATTATACTGCTTTGCTTTATTCACTGAATGCCAAATTAGTGCATTCTACATGCCACAGGGCATGAAAGGCAATTACCACAAAGTTATCAGATAAGGAGACCTCAGCATGTCTGTCTCTGTGTTATTTTCCCTGCTATAAACATCTTTTCTACATCTCAGGAGTGCTACTTTTGTTGCATTGCCAGTGGCAGCCAAATAAGGCAAGTTATATTGCTCTACCATTTAAATCTATTTTCCAACCAATTTCTATCTAGTGATTAACTTTCCTTATCAGTTACACCACAAAATAATTTCACTCCATCTGTCCATATCCAGAATAGACTCAATAGCCAAAAGTGGGATTTTTCCCTTCTTTGATTTAAAAGCATAAAGCCTATGGAAAACATTTTATCTCCATTTAAAGGCAGCATTTGACAATTTGAGGAAAAGATAGGATAATTTGTTTTCAATGTGGACAGCAGAAACACTGTGTGTTTTGGAGGGGGATGCTATCACAAAGCCTAATGCTAAACCTAGGAAGTCACCTAATGCTGACCTCTTTATTCCTCAGTTAAAGATTATATGATTGTGTGGGGCAAAGTTGTGGCAATTTAAGATCCCTTGGGAAGCACAGAGATGACAGCTGTAGGACATCTAAAATAAATTTGGAAGACTTCTAATCTAAATGTTCCATAGTTTCACTCCACCTAGGGCTTAGCTCTCTTAGTCATGGCTTAGAGCAGTTGGAGTGCTCGTGCTGGGTTAATGTGCAAGTATCTGATTTTTTATATAGGAGGCTGTTGAATTGCTTGTATGTTATTTAACATATGCAGGCAATACAATTCTGCAGAATCAAATTATGAGTAAGCCTTTGTTTTGTTATGTTTTAAATTTTTTAACTGTTTGGAAGTAACTTCTAGCAAGACAACCTCTGTAACAAATACAGGAAGGGATCTTAGCTCCAAAAGCTGTCAATCCAGCAGTCTGAGAATAACAGCAGAGCATCCAGGCTTTTGGAGTGACCCAAATTGATAGCATTAAATTGCATCCAAAAATTTAAGACTTCTGTGTAACTGGGGACATACATATAGACCTAGGATTTTTTTTTTGGTCAGTAAACCAGTTCAACAAGTGGTCAGTAAGCAGTCTAACTATTGTCTTGCTAGCACTTCAATGGTGTAGAAAATCATTTAGTAATAATATAGTGTTTCTAGTTTCAGCCTACTTTTGCAGTGTTGGTACCTTGCAGGTTTGGGTAGTGCATGGCAGCTCAGTGAATGTGAGTTTCATACCAAAATCTAATAGGAAAAAAACCCACAAAACCCCATGTTCCAACCATCTCCTCCTTTTGCAAAATGCAAGTGCCCTATGATGTTTATCCCAGGGAGGGTTGCTGCTTGCTTCTTAATAGAACTCAGTGCTTTTATTGTCCTGGCCTGTTGCTTTTATTTGGTTTCAAGTGGAAGTGTTTTGTTTTGTGAATAGTTACAACCTAAGTTGTAAAGAGCAGAACACTGGAATAGGTGTTGCCTTTAGATGTCTTCTTTTCCTCTGCCACTGCACTCAGAGTTACATTTATGGGTTGCCCTAATAAAGCTTTCTGATCACAGGTCTAATAATGCTCATGTTAATACTGTTTCTAAGCCTCTTCCATCTCATCCAGTAGTCTGCCCCACAGATATGTGGTAGAAGTAAAGTAGGGCCAAGATGTTTGATAACTGCTTCAGTGACAATACAGCCCAAACAGACATCTCTCCAACTAAGGATGTGCAAAGCTGATTCTCTGCAGGGCTGGGCAGTGGTTTGTGCACAGCACTTCAGGGTGGAGCAGTGGGAGGACTGGAGGCAGCTCATGCTCCCACATTCACTCCTCAGCTGTCTCATCTGCTTGGTAAAAGAGCAAGAGCAGAGCAGAGCTCCTGCATGTAGGAGGTCTGTGAGTCTGGAAATGGGAGAGGGAGAGAGCTGGGCTGGGTAGCCTGTTCTTCCAGAGCAATGGGAAGAAAGAGACAACTGCCAGCTCTCCTACCATCTCCTTGAACTGCAGGTGTCACAAGTAGGGTTCTGACCCTCAGTAATATCAGATCAGCTGGGAAGATAAGGGTTAAAAATGGAAGAGAGATCCCTGCCTACACCCAAAGCCCCTTGAAATCTTAACTGCTCCTTGTCTTATATGCTTGTTTTGTAGTGCTAGGTTGTGTCATGATTCTGTGTTGGGTCAAGTATCAATATTGTGGACATGGTATTACCCACAGTTAACCCTGCTGACAGTCAGGTAGGACCCAAGCTTTGCAGTTAGGGAGATGAGAAGAGATAGGGTGTGTATGGCCAAAACTCCAGTGGAATTTAAATTGTTTAAATTGTTCAGTTTTACAGAACGTCTAAATATAGATCTGTACATGCATACACACAGAGCTTCAGTTCCACATGGTACCTGGGTGTAAAGAAAGTTTTTGTCTCAGTTCACTGCTGTCCTTTGGTTCTGGACTGGAAGCCACCAGTGTGGTGTCCCAGCAGGCAGCCCAAACACCCACTTGGAGGGTGTGGAGTTGAGTTTGTGTGAGCTGCTACTTTGGTGAGAATGAGCTGGTGTCCTCTTCCTAAATTCTGGGCAGTCCAGTGTTCAGCTGAACTACAGAAATGGTGCTTATTTTTACCAGCTGCTGGAGAGGTAAAAGTAAAGAAAAGTGTTTTTTATTTGCTGTGATGATAGAATTCTTTGAGGCAAATACTGATAACACATTTTTAGATGACACTTAAAACCATACCTGATCTCTTCTTAACCTGACGTATGGGATATACCTATGTGAATTTGCTTGCAGATGAGCAGAATCCTTACAGATAAGCTATTATCTCTTCCAGCCATCTCAATTTACCTTGTTGAGGCTGTGTCTGATTTTACAAGGTACTGTGTTTCTCCTGTGAACGGGTGAGTTCGCCCAGCTCCTGTGGAAGTTTCTCAGCTGTCTGTGGAGGTTGGTGCTCTTTATCAAGGGCTGCTTCACCAAGACAAAGCTGAGATGAATTTAAAAACCAATGGACAGAATTAGCATGAGTATCACTTACATGGTAGCATCTAGAGACTCAAGCAGTAAGTTAGATCATCACCCTGTTGTGAAGGCTTCTCATGCTCTCTTCTAGACTCCAATAAGATCTGTCATAACAGATCTTACTGTCCAAATATACAAAACATAGTAAAGGAAGTATTTAAATTCTGAAATGGAGAAATGAGCAATTAAGATGGCAAAAAACCTCTATGAAGGCTTAATTGGAGGTCTGTGGAAAAGCTGCAAATAAGCCCAAAGAAGAGCAAAGAAAGATCTCAGTTCTTCTGACTTCCACATTCTTTTTTCTTTCCCTTGTTACTATATCCAGTGTTGCTCAAAGATGTCAGAGCCTAAAAATAATTTAAAATACTTAATTTCATGAACATTTCCTTTCAGCATTTTTCTCAGATCGGCCAATTAATATTGACTAGTTTCACTTTTGATTTTAGCAATGTCTATACAATTACCTGTTGGTTCTTTTCCAGCAGTGTTGTTTTGCTATGAACAAAGTAAGGAGAGGAAAATCCCTTCTTAACACAAAGGGTTTGCTACTATTTAACATACATGGAAACTTCTTTGTGATTAAAGCTTAGGTTCCTGTTCAGTTATCAAACCTGCCTATGGCACCTCTTGGAGATCCATTAAGACTGGCTTAGGATCAAAACTGGCAGAATGATTCTGGTGCTAAATAAAAGTACTTCTGTAAAACTCAGATTAATTGGAACGCTATCCCTGAGGGGGGCTATAGTATCAATGTATCAATTGTTCAGACTTCTGACAGGTTTCTGCAAATTTACCAAAGCTACCTCTGTGTAGAGCTTATTTTAGTGTTTTTTTTTTCAAGTGCTTTTATAAACATTTGCTGTCATGAAACCTGAATTTGGGGCAGATTATGACAGCCAGCTGACAGGAGCAACTTTTGTTCTCAGATGACTTAGTGCAGATTCCTCATGTAAGATGGAGTTCAGCAGCCTCTTATCAACTGCTGTGACTTCTTGTTTGCCCTCTAGAACCTTAAAATTAAAATCTTTTGCCAAATCTGCTTTTTATTCAGGTACTTCTACATTCTGGAGTACTTTGGCTTTTAAAATAACTCTCCTCATATTTTACAATATATCCTTCCATCCCACGTCGCTGATTGTAGGTTTGGGTTGTTTATTATAATTATCCTCATCATCATTATTATTACATTTAAATTGTTTTTATAGTATTATCATTATTATAATTAGTATTGTGTTTTTCAATTTTATTTCCCACATGCCTGATTCCATCTTCTTGGTGTTTAGGAGTGGTAGGGCTGGAAATGGGCTCTGCACAGGTCTGCTGCAGGAGCTGGCAGTGCTGGAGGCCAGCAGAGGGAGCAGCGAATAATGCGGATTTTCCAAGGCCAGGGCCTGATTCTGGTTCCTGGAAACTGAAGTAATTCAGTCAGGAGAACTGACTGGATCTCTGTGGGTGTCAGACTGGGTTGAGGAGAGGGACTGAGCCTGCTCCACCAGCCAACTTTTTAAACAGATTTCCTTCTGTGACAGGAATAGCCTGTTTTTAAATTATTATTTGTTAGAAACCAGTTTTGATTTTGGTAGGTGGTGCCCAAGCAGTATATTTAGGTCAAGTGTTACACAAATATTAGGTCAAATGTCAAATAACATCACAGTGTGGATGATGATGAGCTTCATATTTGAAGAAGCTGCATGACCCACGTCAAAGAACTTGACTGAGAGATTCCACATGGATCCAAGAGCTTCTGCTTGAGCCAGAATAGATCTCCTTTTCACCCCTTCCCATCAATCTTTTTTATAATTTTTTTTAGAACCTCATGTAAATCAAAGCAAAAAAATACTTAATTTTTTGTGACAGGGAGGGTGGATAATTTTCAGTTCTTATTTGCTGTGTTACAGTGCACATCTGCACGCTGGCCATACTGAGTCCTCAGGCTGAGCTATCGTGTCCTCTGTGTCCCAGTTCTGCAGCACTTCAGAATCAAATGAAGCTTTGTATTCTGAATCCAAATCTGGGAGCAGGGATGCTGGAAAGTGGTTTTTTGTTTTTTTGTTTTTTTTTTTGTTTGTTTTGTTTTGGTTTGGGTTTTTTTGTTTTGTTTTTTTTGTTTTGGTTTTGGGTTTTTTTTGTTTGGTTTTGGTTTGTTGTTTTTTTTTTTGTTCTGTTTGTTTGGTTTTTTGTTTGTTTTTAATTTTTAGTTAGTTTGTTTGGTTTTTTAGGGGGGCTACATAGGAAATTTTGATGTGTAAGGGAGAAAGCATTCATCATGGCTGTAGGAATCCCTAAACATCCCAACTGTTCCCATCATTTCTTTAGTAAATTGGGAACCTATTGTGCAAAGAGAGGGAAAGTTCTTTTTTTTTTTTTTTTGCCTGCTCTAGCTTTTATTAATACCAAAATAAATACCTATTTCTGCTGGGGCTTCTCTTTTGGTTTTCTTATCTAGCAAAGTACATAAATATTGGCCTAAATTTAAGAAGGTGCTTATTCATCAGCTAAACCTGCATCTTCCAGAGGAGTTAATCAGTGCTAATGAATCCAAACAGTAGGCTCTGATTCTCCACTTATCTTGCCTTCAGATTGTTCACAGCAGAACATGGCACCACAGGCAAGAACTGCTGCTCTATGGTACTTACACATCCAGCTCTGACTCGGGTTAGAAAAAGTGACTTTCTGCCACCAAGAGAAAGTGTGGGACCCTTTCCCTCAGTCCTCCCTCAGCAGTGTGGGACCTCCAAGTGTACCAATTTCTTCCTTTTACACACAAATGTAACCAGACTCTGTTCCATCCCATCCACCATGTTTAAACTCTTCATACAACAGTGACCTTTCCTGGTCCAAGTCTCTGGCCAGTTAAAATTTGCTTTTCTTCTTTTTAAGTGGCACTAAGAATAGCAGAAAACCTGTCCCTTTCTTTCACAGACACTGAATCATGATGCAGAAGTCCTGCAATGAAATAACTTTGTCCCATTGCTGGTCTGCAGCAGAGGTGCCCTCTGTATTTAATGTCCTGCCCTTCTGTCACATCCTTGCATTACCTGTACCCTGGTCAGTTCAGTGCCTGTACCACAGCACCAGGGACAATGGAATCTCTCTTTTTTTCATCTCTTTTTTTCTCAGCTTCTCGCTATGTAGAATGGAGGTGCTTAAACATTTGTCTGTCTTAGAGAAGTGCCTAAGAGTTAATAAATCTTTCTAGAGAGTTTGGGAGGGGGGGGGGAGGCATTTTTATTTAAAGGAGTGTATGAATAAAATGTACCACCTGCCAAGGCTTTAACATTTTGGTCATCAGCATCAAAGCCTTGCAAAACTGGTAGGAAAGGGCATCAGCTCTGGTGCAAAACCTGGGCTTAAGTGTACCAGGACAGTGCTGAAAAACAAGTAATTTCTTACACACCCATGTGTACAAACCAAGAGACTCACCAGAGGTGAATTGTTGAGCAGGTTTTCACAAGGCTGGCTGTGCAGTGTGTTAGGAAGGGATCTCATGTTCTATGTGGCATAACCCTTCTTGCTTCATTTTGGCCACTGATGAGCTGGGCTGTTGGATGGCATGGCTGGAGGGGCTGAGGCAACTTCTCCTCTGAATCATGAACTGTTCTTGCTGGGCATTGTTATGTGTGCTAAGCTGAAAATTCTTGGACTAACTCAGCTCAGTAGGTTCAAGGATGTGAATATGTTTTGGTTTTTTTTCCCCCAAAATGGTATTTCGTGACTTTGCAGGTACGGAAATAAAACGCACTCATTTCTAGAAAAGCAAATAATATTCTATAAATAGTCCAGTTAAGAAAACAAAAACATTGTTTCTGCTGCTTAACTCTGCAGTCATGCTGCTAGAATTTACAGGATTAACTTTGTGTAAATAGTTTCATTTGTGGGATCTGGAACAGGTCACTACAAGTATTTTATATGCCCAGTTTTACCAGGAGATCTGTGTTGGTTAGCTAAGACTGCTGGTATGAATCACCTGGGATTATTCCTGGTTCTTGTGTGGCTGAGCCAGTTTGCATAATTAGGGAAAAGCTGCACGATGAAGCCACCAGCTTTTGGAACCTCTCTGGGTTTTGATCAGAAAAAAAAAAAAAAAAAGCCCATTGAAGCCGTAGCCCCCTGGCTCGACCATTGGGCTAAGGCAGATTTAGCAACTGAAAAAAATAGAGCCATTTTGGAAACTGTTTAATCTCTATCTGTCTAAGTTCTCCAGTTTTTTCCCCAAGATGTAGGCTCCACGTGCTGGCAACAAGGCTGTTGTAATTTCAGAAGCAACACAGCCACTCAGAGATGATTTTTCCTCTGGTGTGTAGTCTCAGCTGTACTTAGTACATTTGTGGAAACAGAACTAGGATGACTTTGGGTCCAGGGCATTTTGAAAAATGTTTTGGTCACTACAATAGGCCATTAAATAGAAGGAATAAGTTGTGCTTCCAGGGCATTTTGAAAAATGTTTTGGTCACTACAATAGGCCATTAAATAGAAGGAATAAGTTGTGCTGATGAACTCCTCAGAGCCTCTGAAGTGTGACTTCAGGTCACCTCTTGGGGCTCAATCTGCAAGATGTGAGGAAAGGTTGGAGGGCCCAGGCAGCTGAGCTGGCATTGGATTCAGATACCTGGGCTGCTTGGGAGGCAGTTTGCTTGTTATGCTGCCACTTTCTTTGTGTTCTCCAGCCCCTTGTGTAGCTTTTTTGCTTTTCTTGGCTACTGTGTGTTTGACCTACATCTGGCTGCTAGGACGCGTCTTTGGGAAGAGGTTTTTCAGCATGTGCCTCTTAAGCTGCCAAGGCTTGACTGTGAAGGCTGTGTCTCTAGGAGACATATTATTCCTACCAGAGAGGTGGAACGCTGTGGGATTTATCCCCTTTCTCTGAAGCTGACGTTGATATTTGTAAGCAACCACCAGGGTTGCTTATTTCTGAAACAAACTTGAAAAAGGGGGAAATGCGGGCAACCTGAGGAGAAGATTCTCTTCCTAGGGAAAAGGTGGCTTTGGGGTTCTCCAAGTAGGGGACCTAGGAGTGGGTTACACAAGCAGTTCCCTGGAGGCTTGTCAGGAGGAAGGGGGGTGGGAACCCCTGAGGAAGTGCCAGGGGAAATTCTGGGACCTGGCAGATTCATTTCCCCCCAGGCACAAATCATCATCTCTCCAGCAAAGGGGAGGGGTGGCTGGGAAGCTGCCTGCCCTGCAGGAGTCTGGCAGCTAGAGCTGGACCTGAACAGCTTTTGCTGGCAAAAATCCTGGCACTTTTCTTGGTTTAACCACCACCAACGCCTGGAAAAGAATAAGGCACATCTGCAAAAGGATTTTTGTGAAGTATGAGAATACAGGACACAGGATCTTAGGAGATTGGTATTTTTTATCTAATTCACTGCATCTATTTTATATGTTCGCAGGAGTAATCCTGGGAGTTCTCTGGTAATCACAAAAAAAAGGTTTTAGAGGATCAAGTCCCCAGGGCTTAGTCATGTAAGATGCCAAGCTGTCTAACCCCAGACACAGAAAGCACCTGAGCTTGGGCTTTAAGAACATGAGTGATCTTTTTGTAATTAATGGGACTTGTCACATGCTTAAAATTAAATCCACATGTACAGTGCTGGGTTTGACCAGACTTGCAGGTTTGGTATTCAGCAGCCTGCAAGATAGAGCACAGTGAAGTCATTGGGCTACTAAATCAACTGCATAGTAGAACCTCTACAGTATTTTATAGAATATTTTAAAAAATAGCAAAGAGATTATGGAATATCATTACATTCAAAATATGATTTAAAAAAACCTTTTATTCCATTTTATCGTTCTCCTGGCACATAGTAAATGAAATTGTTTTGCAGTATGAAATATTGTAACATTTATAGCAGGTGGTATTTTTCTGCTGTGTAATATAAAAGAATGAGCAATAAATGTTAATATAAAGTCCATTTTGATATCTTACAAGCCAATCTTTACAGATTTGCTGAGAGCAGAATGGAGACTGTGATGGCTTCTCCTCCCACATCCCTGTTCCTCCCACCACCTTCCTTGGTGGAAGTCTTCAGTCTGCCATTCCCATTCTCTGGAGTAAACATTTTATAGCCTCATAATAATCTTGTGCCTGAGAGATACTAAGTATGCTTTGACAAGATTACATTACATTTATATATTACTTATATTTGCATTTGATTACCTAGTAGTTTATTACAGGTATTTTATGCTTTGGGATTCTGACACCATTGGTGTTGGCCATGGTGTCCATTCTCCATAATGAACTCCTTTTTTTGGGGGGGTTATGTTGGTGCAATGCACGTTTGGAGGAGAATTAAGAATGGAACACATGGATATGGCTTTTCTGTGCAATGTTTTCCAAACCAGAGATCTCACTTAGGATGCACTTGGAGCATGGTTCCCCTCAAACAAACAAGGTAATTTAGGGCCAGGACATTACCTGTTGTAGGTAGGCACTAAAGACAACAGTGAGCAGCAATTTCCATCTGCTATAGCTATGGTTCTTAGTGTAGGAAAAAGGATGAAAAGTTTACTCCTTTTGATGGAAATTATGCACTTCTGAATGCATGTGATTGCCCTTGGGACGTATGGGGCTGATGTCTTAGGAGCACATATGGTCATGATTAATATCCTGTGCATGTCCTACAGAGCTGTAGTGAAAACATTTTTGTTGTTGGCCTAAAATAAACAGCGTGGCATGATGGGAATAAAAGACAATTTTTCAGAACTGGCCCAGTTAGAATGCTAAAACTACATTTAAGTACTGTAAGCAAGTGACTTATTTCTCTGTATTTTTGAGAGATGGTGAATTCACCTTCTTGTGAATTCCTTGGTGCAGTGTCAGTGAGTGACACAGTTGCAGATATGTGCTGCTCTGACAGAGTGAGGCTCACAGTTAATTTCTGGAAGGATGCTGTGTTTGTAACTGATGCCATGGGTACATCTGCCATGTAATGCTCATTGCCTAAGTGAGGTAACAGCACTGCAGGAGAACTGGAAACACAGAGGCTGTATCTGTGAGCAATGCTATAGACCAGGACAGTGTCAGCAAACAAAGATACCATTAACTATAGAGGAAGAAGTCAGGATTAAGTGCTTTGTGCCTCTGAAGCTGCTATGCTAGAGCTGGCACTATAAACCTAATTACAGTATATTCTTCCAGGGAGCTTTCTGTTAATATCTGAATGGGCAAAATAAAAGAATTAACCTCTGTCTGCTAAAGATACCCCAAGAACATCCGAACTCTCAGCAAGTGCTACAGATGGAACCAGAGCGCATCCAACTTTTTTGTTTTGCCTTTCAATCCTGAATCTTAATTAGTTCCCTACTGCTTTAGTACATGCACAACATTGTAATAGTTATAAGGATTTACTCCAATCCACGTTGCCATTTCCACAATTCACTCTTTCATACCAGTGGCAATTCTCTCCCCCTGCATTTAGGAATGGCGTAAAGAAAACTAAATGGCCAGGGGTGTAGCTGCAGATTGATGAGGTTGTCACATCATTCCCCTCACTGTTTTCTTCCGACCTGCACTGTGCTCTAATAGATGGATGATTGCTGGGGGAGGGAGTTGGCAAATCCCACAGCCAGATGTTCAGGGATGGACAGAGCGACCTTCTCAAGGAACCCAGAGGGAGTGTAACTGTGTCCTTCCCAGGGAGAAGGACGCTCAGGTGCCTCCGGCTGCCCGTGCTTCTCTCTCTTTTCAAAAGAGAGCACAAATGGGCTCAGCATGGCTGCAAGGATGGATGTTTCTCAGGGCCTGGTGGGAAATGACCACTCATCCGTCTCTTCACTGTGCCTGCAGCCATCAATCTTGTAGCCCAGCACAGCAGCTCCTTTGGCTTAGTTTGCTTCAATCTTAGATGAACAAAGGGAAAGGAAAGCTGAGCAGGGGGAAAGGAGAGAAGAGCAACTCCTCTCTCTTTCCCTGTTTTCCTCTTCCGTGGATTTCTCTCCTTCTTCCCCACTGCCATCTATTTTCACGGTGTTTTGAAAGGTGTGGAAAAGGCCCAGAATGTGTATTTTCAGGATCGAGAAGCTTACAGCATTCCTCTGTTAGCAGAGAGGAGAAAGGAGAGAGATACTGAAAAGGCACCAATCAAGGACCAAAGCTTTCATTTTTCTGACAATTTTCAGTTTCCAGAACAAGCCTGCCATAGTTCAGCTGCAGTAGGCAAGGAGATGGAATATCAGAGCTTTCCTCAATCTTTCTGTTTTTCTCTAGTGCTCCTCTTCATCCCTTCCTCAATGCCACTTTAGTGTTTCCAGGTGTGTACTTCACCTCTTCATTCCTGTTCCATTCAAAAAGCAATTAACAGGGCCACGTGATGGGGCTTTCTGGAGAAAGACAAGTACTGATGTCCAGAGCCATAATGCCAACAGTAAAAAGTCTGCTTGATGTAACAGGGCCGGGGCTGCCCAAGCTCATCCAGCACCCTTGGTTCCTACTGTGAAACTGGAGGTTATGACAATATCTTTGTAGCAGTTGATAATGCAGCCCATCAGAATAAAACCCATTCAGATTTATATGCTTGTACACTTAGCACTAAATTAATTGATCTCAGCACTGAACCCGGCTGGAGCAGTTTTTGCCTGAAATACTCAGATTTTATGTACTTGAAACCAGGCTGGAAGGAAAAGAGATGCGTGAAGTTACTACTTGCTGAACTCTCACAGCTGGGGTCTTTTTTTTTCTTGGGGACCTGTAATGGGGTTGCTTATTCTGTCTTCCTCCAAAAATTCTTGCCTCCAGATCTCATAACAGAACACATTTGGCTTATTTTGGAGAAGGCTTATTTAAGAATAGCATTGTTCTGATTAGCACTGCCCTACTGCGGTGTCTGACTGATTTATTAAAAAAAACCCATATTCTGCATTTACTTTTTAATTTTTCTGGCTGACCTCAATGATGTAAGCATCAGGTCTGAAAGAGCCATACTACTCTGCAGAAATATGGTAGGAGATTTCTCTCTCCCAGTTTTTTCTGTAGGCAAAGAACCGAGATTTTCCAGGCATGGATGAAGCATATTAGGAGATTAGAAGTCCAGTTAAGCACTGACACTTCTCTAAAGTGACTTTTCTAAAAACAGATATTGGACAAAGATGTGTGAGGAATCTTTACCTGCTTGCAACCCAAATGTGCTATCTGGGGTGAACAGACTTAGGCCAAGAGGGGGAAAATTTGTACCATCACGGGTTTAAAGAGCTACTTTGCATTCTGTCCTGAGGTTGTTTTTTTTCATTTGGTTGTGGGTTTTTTTTGTTTTTTTGGATTTTTGTTTGCTGGATTGTTTTGATTGGTTGGTTTTTGGGTTTTTTTGTGTTTTTTTTTGGGGGGGGGTGTTTTTTGTTTGTTTGTTTTTTGTTGTTGTTTTGTTGTTTGTTTTTTCCTTTTAACCATAAACCTAAAGCAGAAACCCTCAAGGAAAACATTTGTTAAGTGAAAACCAGTTTCTCCTCCCCCTCACCTTGCATGAGCAGGATTTACAAGTGGGCACAAGACCTTTCTGAATGGGGATGTTTTCTGTAGAAAACAGAGAGCATCATTTTCCAACCTGTGCATTTAATTGTGCCCCTTTTGAATCAATGGTTGTATTTTCTGCCACTGCGCGTTTTGCCTCTCTGCAAATTTTGAAAAAGACAAATCTTCTTCATGTTTTCATGACACAGCCAACCCCAGATGGCACATCTGTGTCTCGGGATGCCCTCTGGCTGGCCTGTTGGCAGGCATTCCCATGGCTTTGAAGGTCACCTTGTTTATACCTTGCCTTTTTCCCCCTCCCTATTCAGAGTCTTGCTGAGCCTGCAGGCTGGGCTTCACCATCTGCATTTTCTCTGGTGCCATTAATCTTCCTGTTTACCATTCTGTTATTAATTCTAGAGTTCACCTTTTTGTCTAAAGGCTTTATAGGCCTCTTGGAATTTCTTGCCTTTTTGTGGCAAGAGATCTGAGCATCTCAGTAGATGATTTGCTTTATTCTTTCCCATTTCTGAAAGGATACCTACTAGCATCTCTTGCCGTTTTTCTGTTACAAACCATCTTTCTTATAACAACATTTTCAATTCCATAGCTTCCTTTATGCATCTTACTGTATGAGTAAATATTATCCTCCTCCCTTGGAATCTGTGAATTTGCCATGGAAATCTACTATCTGTGGAAATAGTCTTGCTTTTCCAATGTTCTTCTTGTCTGTAAAAAAACACAAAAAACGTGTTTAAACCTGCCTTTACAAGAACCTGTAAGAACACCTTGCATTTTTGGTGCATTTATTTGAATGCCTGAATGCCTATGAATATTAACCAAGCCCTACCAAGCCCCAGAGGATGGATGAAGACTATCTCCATTTGACAGATGATGGAAAAGCAGAGGGTACCTTTGTTAGAGTTTGGCCCAATATCACATGGGGAGAGAGCAGTGGTGCCAAGGGCAGCACCTAGAGAGATTTTTTTCCTACTTGATCCCAAAATCATTGCCACTTTGCTGCTGCCTTTCTCCTCTGCAGTGCTTTATGTTTGGTATCTACCCAGCCAGGAGTGCTGGACCAGCTCTGCTTGGCACAGCCAACTTCTTCTGGCACTGCCCACGTGGATGTGGCTCTCTTGCTTCCCTGGGCTGCTGAGTGCTGTCAAGTGGGAGCTTTGCAGGATCAGGACCAGGACACCTGGAATCTGACTGAGCAGTGCTAATAAGCCCTGCTGGATCCTCACTGATACCTTCAGAGCTGACTGGGGGTCTCTGCCTGGTCCCCAGCACTTCTGGCTTTAGCAAGACCTTGCTAGTGCCTCATTGTGCAGGCACATGGAGCCAGCCAGAGCTGAGCACTGGGCTTGAGTGAATAACCCCCTCAGTCTGGGGCATGAGAAAGTGCAGAGAATCATTGCAGGACTCAGATTGGCTTTGGCAGCTTTATCAGCTCTGGCTTAGTGCTGGTTCTGCTAGGCCTGGGCTGAATTAATTGGGATGCTTGTGCACTGCAGTTGAGAGATAACTGCATTACAGAGATTTATCTGTTACTAAAGGTATCCCCTCTACTGTCTTTGATAAGGAAGAAGAGAAGCTATGCAGAATCTCACAGAATTTGCAGCAAGGTTAGGGCATAGCTGGTTTTATGCATGGTTTATGTATGAGTTTGCATTCAGTATGAGTGGGTTTATTCAGTGCTGTAACGTATGGAAATTGTGCAGTTGGTGCAGTGGAGGTCCAGTCCTTGTTGCCATTTGCAGAGTGTGGCCCTGCTGTGTGGTGTGGGACCAAGTGCTCTTTGCTGATAGCTGCCTGGGTACTGGGCAGTAATCAGATTCTGGTTCTTGGGATGGGTCAAAAGCCCCATCCATCCGTGGGGATGTCTATCCAGCCCCTTGCAGAGAGGTGGTCTCAATTATTCTCTTACTCCGACCAGGCCAGAAGCCCTGTCAGGGTATTGCCAAACCCAAAGGCATGGACTTTATAGTCAGGAATTTTCCCTGAACTGGAGCAGTTCCCCAGCCTCTGTGCCTTGATATTGCTTCCAGTGTTGCCTGATGCTGCAAAAGTCCTGGTGTGGTGAAAACCCATCTAGAACAGAAAAGCAGGGGTGAACAGAACACAGATGAGTGTTAAAATAATGTTACTGAATAGAGATATTTCTTTATGATTTGAGCCCTGAGGGTAGTTACCTGATCCAGCATTTAGCCTGATACTGTAATTTGGCAGTCATTGAGAAGCAGGTATGGTATATTATATGTGACAATGATCTGTGCTGAGAAATAAATCTGTAAAGAACTTCCAAGAGACTACTGACAGGAGAGTTGGGTTTGGGTTTTGGTGGGTTTTTTCCTGTTTGTTTTTTGGGTTTTTTTTTTTGAGAGAGAAATTTTATAGAGGCATTCTACTCTGCCAAAGAAATACAGCTGCTTGTCAAGTTCACATTTTGATGAGAGGTTAAGCTAAACAATGCTTAACCTTATGCTTCTGCTGTTTTCTACAGTCTTCTTTCTTCCTCTTGTTTAGCTGTAACTTCCAGGGGTGTATTTTAGGTAGGGGCTGATAGAAGCTTTACACTGGATCCTGATCTTCAAGCGCAAAGTTGTCCTCATATTTTTTTTTCTGCAGGTTACACCCATGCTGAAGAGCAAAAACATACAGGCCCTCCTTATCATACCTTCCTCTCTCTTTCATCTTTTCACTTTCCCCACTGTCCCTTGCTCCCACACAACATCACCATGAGACTGACATCTTTGCAGGAGACACTGGGATTTTCCAGTCTCGCAGTGCTCTGTAGAGCAAACCTCATAAGTACCTAAAATTTGGAAAAACTGTTTATGAAGATTCATTTCAGAGCTCTATGGAACCCTGTGGCTCCACCCTGAAGAGGAGTTTTCACTTCAAGGCAGATAGTCAGCCAAGCTGTTCTTTCCACACCAAATGGTTTGTTTCTGAGGAAACAAATACTGCCTTGTTTTCAAGTCGTCTTACTCCTGACCCTGGTTTATCATTCTCTTTGATGGAAACCTTGTTCTCACCATGGCCTTGTTTACCTTGATAATACAATAATATACATGAGGTTTGAGGGTGGGACTGGCAGCGGAGACCAAGAGCTGCTGGAGAAGCCTTACAGAAGCCTTACAGTACAGCCATGGCTTCATTGCATCTGGCTTGCATTAAAAGTAAAGTGAATTTGCTGTTTAGTAGTCTCTAGGTGCATTTTTTTTGGCTTATGGACTCATTGTGAGGGTCTGTGTTATCAGAAGTCTGGTCTCAGGGGAAAGTCCAGGGTGGGAGCATACAGAAAGTCCTGTGGACCAGGGTTGGTAGAACTGGTACTCGGAAAGTTGGCTACAGATGGGTGGTGAATTGCTGTGGTGTTGGGGGAAGAGGCACCGTGGAAGGTCAGGATGAAAGGGTAACAGCAATAACAGGAGCATCTGCCCCTGGGATATCAGGAGAGGGTGCAGTGAAAGAAGGCTTTTGAAGATCCACATCTTCAGGAAGATTGAAGATCTGTGCTGCACTGTGCTGGCAGAGACATGCTTAGGAATAAAGCTTGCAGAGCCCTGCTGTTAGTATGCCTGGCTCTGGACACTGCTGTGAATGCATCAATTCCAAGGACGCAAACAAATCACTGTACTGGCCATGAACATAACAAGCAAGAAAGAAAACAAGCAAAGGAGAGTCCGATTGTGCAGGCACAGGAAAACAACACAATCCAGCTATTCACATAAGGGATTGTCTCCTCTTTCTTTCTTAAGGGATTCCATCCCCCCTGCCCCCACCCTTTGCTCCCTAACGGTATATTTGTGCCTTGGAGATGTGGAGATGAGCATATGATGGATGGATGGATGCTGCTTGTCTGGGTTTTTCACCACCATTTCCCCTGGGGCACTCTGTCTGCTGGCAGAGAGCACCATCCCAAAAGATGGTATCTTTTGCAAACTCGACAGCTAACAGACAGCTTCTCTCTCTGCATATTTCCCCAAAGAAGAGCAGGCTTAATCTGGTTTTTATATGGCATATTTCATTATAATCTTTTTGACTTCCCATGTTCCCAATGCACCATCATAAATAAAATGCTGGGGGTGGGAACAGGAGAGGTGCTGAGGCTTCACACTCTTGTGACACTGATAGATTCTCATTTTAAACTGTCATGGGATTTAATTGCTTGCTGAGCCACTGCTCTGCACTTTCAGACACATCCTGCCACATCCTCTTAATGAGCTTAGTGGCTGCATTCACTCAGCAGTAGTTCTGTTTGCTGTGAATTAGGTGGCTTTTTCAGACCACCTATATGATTTTAAAGAGGTAGTGGTTATTAAGGGAAGATCCTTGGGTTTATCCATCTAGAACAGCACTTTGTGATCTCTTAATATATAGTTTCCTCTGGCACTCTTTATGTTCCAAAAAAGCCAGCCCTGAGAAACAAAAATGCAAGTATCTATGTGCAAAGTCGGTGTTTGTCTAAGAGGGTTTTTGGAAGCTGGATTGCTTTGGTTTGCATAGTAGCTGTCTCTGGCGTGATAGATCATGCTGGAACTCACCCAATAAGTATCTCTGTTCCCAATTAGAACTGGAAATGGAGCTGCTTACGAGCTCACAGAGATGATGGCTTGGGTGGCAGCTGCTACTGTGGAGATGGAAATGATCCATTGTAAAACAAATACATTGCACTGTATAGAAAAAAGGATGGTTGTTTTTAATTTAGGTTTCGAAGAGACACTGTGAAGTTGCTTAGCGCCCAGTGCCTTGTAAACCCAATTGTAGCATATTTAAAGCCAGGAATTTGGAGCTAGTTTGGTGAATCAAAACTTGAAAGAGCCCACCATTTTGTAGAATTTGTGAAAATGTGCTTCTTTTGGAGGCAGCAGTTACATAGGAAGCAGACAGAGGAACGATGCTGGCATGGGTGCTCATTCAGATTCTACCACCACAGTCTGAGGACCTTGATAAATAGGTTGCTGCACTGAGCTGGTGAGCAGAAATAACCATGGTCATTTAATCACTATGAAAGGGACTCTGACAAGTTAAGACACATAAATTTAAGTTATATACACATATACCTATTTGAGTTATAATATATGTGCAATATTTAGTAGTGACACCAACAATACGGTGGTTTATTAACACAGGAAGAATTCCTAAATAACATTTTATTTTTTATTGATGATTTTTTGTTGATCTGACACTTGCGGGTCGTATGGTTCTGACTGTTTATTCTGTCTCCTAAAGTAACCAGATGCTATTGCCTTTGCAATACTAATCAAAAAGAAATCTATCTACAAGCCTTCCTAATTTTTTATATAAAAGAGTAAGCTTTCAGTTATGCTACTTTTACTACTCGTTATTACTTGTAATAAAGATTATGGTCCCTGAAATTGCGATGTCTGAAGAAGAGTTTGTGATACAAAGTAGGAGTTACAATTGAAAGCGTTTAGAACCATTAGTGGGTAGCAAATATTATTATCTGTATTTAAAAAGGATTTGGATGTGATTCAAGGATTTAAAGACCTATAAATTCTACATGAACATTTGAGAAATTGATTGAAACAGTAATTAGATATAAGCAGTAAAGCACCTGGGAAATGATGATATAGGAGGTTCTAACTGACTCCTCTTTTTTTTTTTTCTTTTTTTTTTCCTAGCAAGGAAAAGCATGTTTCTCTACTTTCTTAAAATTCTTTACATGATATATAAAGGAATAATAGATAAGGAGGTTGACAATTTGCTTAGACTTTCTGAAGACCTCTGGTATTTTATCAGTCTCCAAAGAGAAACAAGGCATTGTCTTGGATCAAAACTTGTAGAATAAAACTTTAAACGAAGAACAATGTGAAACAAAGAACTTTCATTATAGAAAAGGACTAACAGCTGGTGCATCAAGGTTTGGTGTTTGGTCCAGTTGTGTGTTGCATAGTAATGAAGAAACTGGAGAGAAGGGAGTACTTTGTCAACTACAAAGATTTGCACATAATACAAAGTTATTTAGAGCCATTGTGGCCAGGAAGGTTCTGTGCAGGACTCCTTGGGGAGATCTGAAGGTGGTTGGTGAATAGGCAATGGAATGGACATTTTAATTTGTCAGTTATGTGTTTGTATGCATTACTTATATTACAAGTTCTTGTCCCTGCTGCAAGGTTCCTGATTTTGCTTAACATGCACCTTGGACACTGCAGGACACTGCCTGGGGAGTAATACAAAGGATATTGTAATGAATTTGTTTAAATGGATGATGTGGTTTCATTTGGAAATATCAGGTGTGGTATTGGTCCATCTTGGGAAGATTATTGAGGAAGTTCAGAGAGGTCTGACAGGGCAAAGCCATACGGAAAACTTTCCACAGCAGAGTAATAGAATGGATTGTGACTGTTTATCCTCAAAAGGAGAGGAGTAAAAAGAAATTACAAAAAAGGTCTGATGAGGAACACTCCTTCTTTAAAATCATCGTTTAATTGTTGAAATCACTCAGGTGGGAAAATATGGAGGGTAAAAGTGAATCAAAAATCAGGAAGGGCTGAGCTATTTGGGGTACTTCAAGAAGAGCCAGATTTCAGATAACTGGAAGTCACAGCCTGCATTTATCCCTCAAAACTGACCTGTTAGAGATCATGCCAGAGATGAAATGCACTATTAGGGTAGGTGACTTTCCTTGCATTTGCCTCCTGATATACACTCACACCTTCTGCAGCTTCCAATGTGACTGCACAGTGTAGCACAACAAATATCAGAGCAAACAGAGGCAGGTGTGGGGTCACAGCTTAATGTTTCAAGCCTAGAAGAGTCTCTGTCTGACCTTGTTTGAAGCTTCTGACACTGGCTGGCTCCTTCACAAGCAGGACAGTGCATGCAACTGGCCCCACTTCTCTTCTGTGCAGTATTTCCCAGGGAATGGGGGAAGCCTTGATCTTTCAGATGAAAACTAAATTTCAGGTGTTTAATTGGCTTCTCCAGTTTTTCTAGGGTACAGGCAGAAGAGAAAAATACACTTTTCTAGCTTATGTGGGAAAGACCCAGAGAATAAAATAGGAAAGAGAATATTAGGGGTTTAATGAAATGAATTTAAGGATTTCTAGTAGTGTTTAACTATTTCTCCAGGTTAACTGAACTCTCTTTTAGATTTTTGAAGACTTTCATCTCTGAGGGTGCAAAAAGTGCTTGAGAAATACTATTTTCTGTCTTCATTACTGTATATCCTTTACAGATTAGCCCTCTTCCAGGAAGTATTAGCCCTCTTCCAGCCCTCCTCCTGTAATGCAGGAATGCTTTACAAAGATTGAATTAATCAACAAGATGTTGTCTTTGGACCTCTAAAGTTTTTTGTGCTGTAAACTTCACATTCCAGATACGATAGCATCTGCCATCTTCCCCTTTTAGGGGTGCTTAGAAATGAAAATGGAGTCCCAGAAGCTACCAGCAGAGAAGAAAATGAAGGAGTGGAATAGCAGTCAGCTTAGTGGGCAGATGGGAGGCAGCTGCCTTGAGTTTCTCTTCTCTGGATTTGCTGCTCACTAATATAACTTCTTGGTGACTCAATCTCCCCATCAGTAAACTGGGAATAAAAGTATTACTTCATACTGCCTTGTCAGTGGGATGTTGGGTTTAATAATTAAAAAATGTACTGAGAGTTGTGGATGAAAAGTCTCCTGGAGTGTTGCTTAGTGGGAAGTAGGAGAGCCACACAAAACAAGGATGCCTATTAAAGACTGCTGCCAGTTTTTGACCATAAAGCCTACCTTTCCTTCTGGCTTTATGTTCAATAGCTCTGGAACAAAGAGGGAGTAGTTTTCGTGTCATATAGATCCCATTATCCGTCACCCATTCCTTGCTCATTCCCTCTTCTAATACATTTATTTGGCTGAGCATATCCAGAGACAGGCACAGCTTCTCCAGAGTTTGTTTCTGATGCCCTTGGCCTTGCTTCAAGCTTGTTCTCTTGATGGATATATGATGACTCCTTGGATTTTGCAGTCCCCCAGGGTTCTGAGTACAGAGCAAATGCCCTTTTGCACCTAAGCACAGGACTTGGAAGCCCAGCCAAGCCCACAGCCAAGGATGATTGTGAAGGTTCCTTAGTGACTTCAGATTTAAATGTTGGGATTTGCACATAAATCGAGTCTAAAATCCCCTCTTTCTATTGAAATGCCTGGATTTATGATCCAGGGGGAGGTACTAGGAGTTCATACAGGGAAATCTGATTCTGTGATGACTTCCCTGGCTTTTTTATATCTCATGTAAGGGAAAAGTTGGGAAAGGTAGCATAATGGGGTGGGTGTGCAGAGCTTAATGCTGAAAATAGAGTTCTGATTGAATAGACCTCCTTGTCATGAGAAGGGGGATCAGTTCACAGTTGACCCCATCCCATTGTGTGTGTTGTCCTGGGAGTTTCTTTTGAAAATCCCAGTGGTTTAGGTTTCATGCATGGTTTGTACTCAGCCTTTCCCTCCATGAATAGAATAGCTTTTGCTGGAATTTTTGCTGGATTTTCTGTGGTTATTGGCTGAGCAATGCTCTCTCACTTCAGAAGACTTGAGCAAGCATGTTGTGGAAGCACTGATCAGAGACCCCAAATCATTTGCTGGCTTAGAGTTTTTCATATATAGAACAAAAATATTCCTGGAACATGATTGCCCCCAGGAAACAGACTCTACTTTGCTGACCCAGGTGGCAGTGGTCATTCTTTATTTGAATTGCAGGAGTGATTTGGGGCTTCATAAACACTTGAATTTCTGCCTGGCAGAGTTTACAACTTTTGGTTAATAGAAAGGCAGGGAGTTTCAGGCAGCCCAGGGAACACAACCCAGTCCTAAAAGATGAGAAGTGGACAGGGCTGTGAAATAAGGACACCAGGTGCTAATTTGTGAGCATCGGTTCCGTCCATTATTACTTTATACATCTATTGGCCTAGAGGAAGGAGTTCATTTTAGAAGGGAGAGAGTACTTGAGAAATCCATACCTGGCATTGTCAGGTGAAGAGCAATTCAGGATGCCTCCTGCCATAGGGTTGCTCTGAAAGGGCTCCTGTGGGAGCAGGGTAAAAGCCAGGATCTATGAGGAAAACTGGATTCTTCCCGAGGTATATTTTAACATCCTGAAAGCCTCTCAGTCTTCTGCTTGTCCTCTCTGCCCTTCTGTTTGTTAGCTGTCTGGGGGAGACATAGACAGTCAGTGTGTTGTTTTTCAGAAGTTGATCTGCCTCTGAAAAAGGATGGGTTCACCTCAGAAAGCACAACTCTGGAAGCCCTGCTGCGTGGAGAGGGAATAGAGAAAAAAACGGACACTAAAGAAGAAGACACTATACAGGAGATCCAGGTAAAAGAGAGCCCCATGCCCTGACAGAAGGGCTGCTTTTCACAGTTTGTCTCTAAGCCTAGCAGATTTTGTCCTGTGGCAGAACAGTGCCTCTGTTGATAGTTGTGTCATTCTCCTGTCAAGTTGTTATCAAACCATTGTGCTACACCATGATGAGCTGAGGATCTCACACACTTCTCCTGTCACAAGGATCTTGGTCATTTAGTTGTGTTCTGCACGGGAATTTCTTTCACAGCACTATGAGGTGATTACACATAAAACTGAAAAGCAGAGATGGGTCCAAACCATAAAATGAATTTAATGCCTCATATTTGAAGTGTATTTGGACAGGGATTTGAATTTGGATTCACAGCTTCTGACTGTAGACAAAAATGTGTTGTTGCCTTGCTTGTTTTGGATGTTTGCTTTTGGTTTTTTGTGGTTGTTTTTTTTATTTGTTTGTTTTCTGAAAAGCCTTCAGGAAGAATAGAAGCAAAACAAATAATTAAAAATACTCGTATCTTAATTATCTCAGTTATTATTAGTGATGCATGTATGAGGAATATTGCCTCTTCACACACATTATGGATTGAAAGTTATTCATCAAGATTTCATTTCATCCTTTAGCAATTAAAAGCAGAAACACATTTGTGGGTCTGTCATAGCAGGAATTCAGCTAATATAAAGAGTTCTTTTATAAGTGCGTGCCACTTTATAAAGTCATTTTAAATCACTAGGAAACTGGACCTCTCCTAGGGGAGCAGCAGTACTTCTTTGGGGATTCTAAACTATCATTGTGCTGTATTAGAGAT
Organism: Heliangelus exortis; assembly: GCF_036169615.1. NCBI lineage: Eukaryota > Metazoa > Chordata > Aves > Apodiformes > Trochilidae > Heliangelus > Heliangelus exortis. Next base: position 35,520,155 of record NC_092426.1, on the reverse strand, counting down.
TTTTAGCAAGAGCCACTGGCAATGTCTCAAACTTGGTTATTTTGGCTGAGGTACAACATGTTGCATCTATACCTAAAACTAGTAAAAATCTGAGTGGGCAGCCCCGTGCTAAATGAAACAGAAGGGCGTGGACATCAAAACTATATCACATGGAGCTCAGTCCATATTGTCTATTTGCCAGAAATGTCACACATGTAAGGGAAGCAAAATTAGGCCTTCCATTCCCAATTACACAGGTAAAGGATGACCAGCAAAGAGGAAGGGTCCCATGGGAATGCTTGGCATGGATAGGGATAGAGCGGGGAAAAGCTTGGCCTGAGGCCTGCTCTGGGTTTCCTTCTTCAGCAGTGTATCTGGGTCTATTAAACTGAGAGCTCTGAAGTTCTCTTTATACCAGCTTCCAAAGTCACAAGAAGTCACGGCACAGCATCATTATGGGATTGACAAGTGCCTTTGGATGTTGCTGTGCAATCTGAGGGCTCAGATTATCCCCAGCAGTGGTCCAAGGAAGGAGACTTCAGAGGCAGTGGAACTGACACCAGGCTGGGAACTGGAAAGCTCAAAAATTGGAAAACTCAAAGTTTTCAGCTACACTGTTTTAGCTTTGACCTGGATGTTAGAACAGACACAAAAAATATGTCTTGCGGGTGTCAATTCACACCTCAGTCCTGGCCACTTGCTGCTTTCTCAAATTCATAGTATCTGAAGACCTGGTGCTTAGCTGCACTGAAGTATATTGGCCTGGAAACTGCTTCAGTAATAAAGAACAGGAAAAGAAAAGTTACTTTGCAAAAAAGGGTTAGGGTTCTCCCTGCTAAATAGATGAAGTCTTGCTCTGCAGTTTGTATTTAACAGCACTGAGGATTTTGTCCTACAGTAAATACTGAATGTGTGTCCCCATCATTTGCTGAAGAGGGCTTAGGATAGAAAGAAAGTAGTTTGTAGTATTATTCCTAACTGCTTTTGTGTAGTATTGTGGTTGTAAACAAGCTCCTTCTCCTTCTCCCACATACAGTATGGTTGCAGCATTTTTTTATATACTTTAAGATACTAAGCAATGTGAAAATATACACTCATATCAGTAAGTTTTCTTATTTTCTCACATATGACTATTCTCCTCATGTAGAACATTTTCCGAGTGCTTCAGTTTCCTAACATGAAGTCAATTAATGTATGCAACTGGATGAATTTTGAAGAAAGATTTTTTTATTTTAAAGAAAGTTTGTCTGCAGAAGTAGAACTTGCTTAACTTTACACCCTCTAGTTAGGGTGTAAACCTCATTAATAGCCTCATGAGATTTAAAAATAAAAGGACTAAAAAACAGATGAAGACTTGATCTTCTACCATGTTCTAGAAGTTGTTGTCTCTTTTAAAAAGAGATACTGTCCAATCTTAGTCTTAAAAATTTGGCTGGTAAGAATAAACTTGCACATTTGTTTTTCCAAATGCAGCCTTCTTCTGTTGCATTCCTTCCCACAAATTCAGAATTTGGTGCTTGATATATATAGGAAGGAGAGAAAGCAAGTGTGATTTGCTCCTGTTCTCCCTCTGCTGGCTCTCAAATAGCTGTTAAGTAAAAATGTTAAGGAAGGGACAAATACAGTAGGACTGGAAAACCTCCCTATCCATTTAATGTTACTGATTTGAATCTGCATCACTACTGCACATTGGAATTTCTTGTGGCATGGCAAAGATGAATTAGTGATTCCAGATGAGTCCATTATGAAATGGCACCACACCATGAAGGGCAGGAGTGGCTGGGGCCCATTTCTGGATTTCTAGTAGGCATGCCACGGGTTGGGGGATTCTTGTCAGATTTCTTTCCACCTTAGTGTTGTGATGTTTTGTTTTGCCTTTGTCTGTGCCATGTCCAACTTGTGCATGTTTTCAGGGCATCAGCCTGTGCTTGATCCTCTAGATGGAACATTTCAAAAGATCAGGATAAAAGGGTTGAAATTCTCTGGCCTGGGCATCTCACAGTTATGTGAGATGATGAATTACTGTTCCAATTAAATAATTATTTGAAGGAACTATTGCTATTGTTCCTCTTAACTTCGATGAGACCTGTTCTTCCTCAGCATTCCCATGCAGCAAGACCCCTGCTTCCAGATGACAGAGTTACACTATAGATCAAGTAAACATTCTGGAAAACATGGAGGGATTTTCTCTAATTTTGCCAAACAAAGAGAATTGTCAGCTGCCAAGAAGAAAACCACTGATTTCTGTCTTCTTAAAGTGCATTCTCAACATTACAGGAAAACAGAACAACTTAAGGTGTAAGAAACTCCCCCCAAATAGCATGCACCTAATTTCCCAGTCAGGACCTGCAGTCGTGCATCCTTGTGTTGTGTTGGGATACTGGTGATCAGTGATTCCACTATTATTTTGCACGAATCTTTTTTTCATAGTTGACAGAAATCAGTGGTATTTTTTAGTAAGAACTCCCTGGAGTACTGAGGGTGGAAGGGGAAGCAAATTTTGCTTTAATGGAAAGAAGTAGGGGTTCTGGGATCTGCTTTGGCATTATCTCATTAATCAGCTGTAATTTAATAACCTGCAGTCTCTGTGGTAAAGAACAGCAGTTGGTTTTATGTCTCATCTTCTTTTCTTCTAACCATTCCTGTTTATTGTTCAACCACAGAGGGTTTTAGAAAATGATGAGAATGCAGATGAAGTGAATGAGGAAGAGGATTTGGAAGAAGATATTCCAAAACGAAAGAACAGGCCTAGAGGACGGGTAGGTGGAGAGTTTACTGAAATGGAAAGAAAGGGATCCTATGCTTTTTAGTATATATCTGTCGTGTATATTTCTTATGCAAAGTGTACATTCATGGATATCTGATAGAGATAACACTATAGGTAATTTTCAGTCATATGGTAGAAGATTTTTATTATTTTCTCCCCCCCTTTTTTTTTTTTTTTTTTTGAATTACCAAGAAAAAAGACTATTTTGAGAGTAAAAAGTTGGGGTAAATTTATAAGAGTGTATTTGCAATTGTGATGTAAACTGTAATAATTATGACATCCTGCTATTACAATGCTCTTACTTTAACACAACATTTACTAATTGCAGAAAAGCAACAAATACAGCCATAACAGCAAAAAAAAATTATATAAAATTAGTAAAAGTAACTTGAACTGTATTAATAAGTTTTGCAGCTTTCTCCAAGGTAGCACTGGCCCTCTTGAGCCCATGGCAAATCCTCCATTTGCTTAAAATGGGCAATATTTTATCCTTAGGGGAGTCTGTGTCCCTTCTCTTACCTAAGATGTCTTTTCACAATTTCAGCAGGGAACCAGTTAAGTAATGAGGCCAATGTTTTAAAACTTGGATTCAACATTTGCAACTGTGGCCCCATAAGCTAGGCATCTGAATAAACATGAACACAGTCCTCAGAAGTTTTGAACATTTTCATCTCTCTTTGGCTCCAGTGGATGCTGCAGGGGCACGGGAGCTCCAGAAGTATCTTTTGATGTGTTTGTAGGAGTCAAGCAAGAAGGGCCACATTTTAGGCCAAATGAGCAGGATATAATAGCTTTTGAATAAGAGAAAGACATAAAACCACATTGAATACTTGCAATGTACTTATGCATCAGACCCTCTCTTTTGTTTCTTCTGTTGTTGTGTTGTTTCAGTTTTCTGCTCCTCTTTATTTTGGAGCTTAAGTCCTTTAATATAAGATCAAAGCACTTTAATAATTGGATAAGTATATATTTCACCTTCCTTATTCTCAAAATCACCTGAACCAGTTTCTTTCTTTCTTTCTTTCTTAGCCAAAGACCCCCACCTGGAAAAAAATTTTCCAGAAAAATGTAAGTTTCAGAAAATTTGTATGAACCAGTAACCAAAAAGAGGAGTTAGAATTGATACATGCACACAAGCTTGACTGTAGCAACCAACTAATATTCCAGGCTAACAACTCTTTTCTAATAAGTTGCTCTCACATGAATTGTTCATGATGTGAATGAAAAGGAATGAAGAGCTAACAGATACACTGAAGAGCTAACAGATACACTGCTCAGGAGAAGGGAATTTGCTGTATTCCTATAGCCCAGGCCTACACAAAGAAAATCCTCAATTTATTGTTATATGCAAAATTATAGTCCCCTGTTTAGGAAAAACCCTTTGAGAATTACTCCATCACTTTTTCTCTGTTACCATAGGGAAAGGATTTGAAGGGTACTAGATGTCCCATTCGTTTTGAAGCATAAATTTATGTCTTATTTTCTGCCCTAGAACTGGCCCCCTATTAAGTACTGGAGCAGCAGGATCTCTTGCCTTTTTCTTGTGACTAAGTCCTGCTCTGCTAGTGCCCTGGCTTCGTTCAGTGCAAAAGAGGAGAAGTCTGAAGAGTGCCAAATACTTAGAGCAATTTTCGTTTCTATTTGATGGCACCAAAGCAAAATGTGGTATAAATTAGGGTTTGAAATTAGGGCCAGATTCTCTAGCTGTTGAAAACTGGGAAGCCTGGATTGCATCTGGTCACGAGTGCTTTGCCACTTTTCAAGCAGCCCTTTTCTTAATGTGAAAACCTGAGCCAGGGTAGGGGACTGAGGTTGGTGATTTTAAAACAGGGGACATGAAACCTGGGCAGCACTTTGTTTCTGGGAAGGAGTTAGGGTATTTTGAGAATGGCAGAAGAGGGGAAGGACATACATAGGAAACTAGATCCTGCAGAGTGTAGCTTTTGGGGATTCAGACAAGGAGCAAGGGCTGACAGCATTAATGTGGTATTAATGCGGCAGAATTACTGCTCTGAACTTTCCAAATTGCAAATGCCCCTTCCTTTCCCTACAGCATGATTTTATTTTTAATCCTGGAGTGTCCATCTGTCCCTCTGGCTACTCTCTCTGGCTCCTTCAGGGATGCTTCAGGGCTGCTGTGCCATGGCTTCCAAGCCTCACACGTCAAGGCTCTGCTACATCCCATCAGGAGGATGAAGGCAGTCGTGGATGACTGAATCCAACAGACTGGAGCGCAATTTGGTGCCTCTGGGGCAGCTGCTTGGTTTTCTATCCCTCCAAGTCTATCCCTAAAATGGTGGGAGCATTAGGAAGGGAATGGAAGGCTGAAGAAAAGAGTTTAGGGAAAGAGCTTTTCAGTTTATTTGCTGGACAGGGAGAATGTAGTAGGAGCTGGAAAGGAGAGTTTGCTGGGAGATCTGAGAGGAAGACAGCTGCACCTGTACAGATTGTCTGTGTGACAGCTGGGTATCCCATGGGACAATTTCAAAGGCACTAAAGACATTTAGGAACCAAAGTCCCACTGAAAGTCACTGACTTGAAAAATCAACCCCCTTGTGTTCAGTGCATGAAAAAATATATCTGACGTGTGGTCATGACACGAATGCTGTACCCCTGCATTTCTGTAGAGAGTGGTTTGAAGGGAAACAGCTGGCTGTGAGACTACTGAAACTCTGAGCAACAGACCTTAAATTACCATCCTATTCTGTCAGGTGCCTATGTAAAAATAGTACCTTCTTACCCAACAGATCCATTCTCAGTGTGTAAACAGAGTCAAACCTACTGGCTAGTGACAAAAATAAGACTTTACAGCTTTTTTACAGCCCTGGAAAGCCAATGCAGCTGGTAGGATAAGGAAATTAGATTCTAATCCAGGTACTAGCAGAAGTATCTATTAAGGGTCTATCACTTATCTCTGAAGATTCTCTGATGAGCTGAGGGTTGTATAGGAACTGCCATGGACTGAAATTCAACTTAGAGCACATTTTGCAGTAGTCAGGAAAAGGAAAGGAACTGGCCTGGGATTGATTTCATAGCCCAGAGGGGGTTTTCAGGACTGGCAGTCAGAGAAAAAATATTTCAGACTACTCACTAGTGAGAGGATTTTATGTGATATGGTCAGTAAAGAAGCTTCCACCAAACAGTTGTTGCTGGGGCCTTTTCCAGGGTGAAACTGCTTTTCAGTTCACCCTTATAAACCTCACTCTGCACATGTGTGCTGATCTGATCTGCACAGGGATCTTTCAGAAGGTAGAGCTGCACTTGTCATACCTAATAATATTTACCCACTCCAGATAGCTGAACTCCCAAGGAAATAAACTGAAGTTTTCTAAAACCCTGTTTTGACAGATTTCAGCAGGCCAGTGTAAAGCAGTTCCTTGTTCCTTCTCTTTAGGTATCTGATGAAATGCAGCTAAATAGTGCTAGTTCAGTCCCAAATCCATAGAAGAGGGACAGAGCTCCTATGGCCCCTTTGCATCTGGGGTACTAATATTTTCAGAATTTCTACATCTTCTCCAGCTCTACTTGATGAAGCTCTGTCCCTTTCTTATTTTCACATGTTAAAGTGTAAAGGATTTGAGTCAGGTGGCCTTGTCTAGGGTGAGAAACATCAATAGTTTGGTAAGATGAGCAGTGAAAACAATTTTATTGCTTTTACCTAGGATTAGAGTAGCTGGCAGAATTAATAAATGGCTATCTAGCCACCCACCTGCACATCACTTCCTCAAATAAAGATCAAGTCTAAAATTATTGCCATCTACACACCGTACATTAGTGAAAATGAAAGAATTGAAGGTCTTGGCTCAGTTCCCAGTTCCACGCTACAGCCTCCACCACTGGACAGATACGAGCTGTACCCTGGTTGGTGTCTCAGCTGAGAAGGGTCAGGACCAAGCTTTAATGCTGAATTCCAGTCTTACCCCTGGAGCTCAGGCCAGAGCAGTTTGTGCTGTGGAGAAATACAACTTTTCAGTTTCCAGGGCTGCCAACTTGGCACAGTGTAACAATACAGAACTGTAGAGAGACCTTTCTGTGTTATTCCCATTCTCTATTCTCTGTAGCCATGTCACCTAATCTTTTCCACCAACTGACCAGAGCTCAGTTTTTTAATTAGCCATGGTATCTTTGTCCCAGAAGGCCATTTCAAAACATTGCTTTTCAGCTACAGAAAAAAAAAAATCCAAAACCAAATAACCCCTCTTTGAAAGTATTAAAGGAAATTATTTTACCTTGGTTTTATTTGGGACCTGTTTTCTGGCTGATTTAATGGTTCTGTTTATCCTCTACCACCTGTTCATCTATTCATTCATTCATATTCAGTTAAGTGAGGTATTTGAACATCTTCAGAAATGAATGTATGATGATACTTGACTGAATATGTGCTGGCAGTGACCTACTGCTGTGGATGAACAGTTTGGATTGTCTATGGAGGGACCTCCACTGCATTACAAGGTCCATTAGCATAGTGCATATCTTAGGAGGTGAAGGGTCAAACCCACCCTTGACAAACCTGTATGGAAGTCAAGGATTTGTTTAGTTTCTACTGCACATTTTTTATAGGAGGGTGAGGGGCACAAGGAGACCTGAGAGGCGATGGAATAATGTTAACATTCCTCTTGTCCTTGCAGGCTCGGGGATCTGGAGGTGGCAGGAGACGGAATGATGCTGCCTCCCAGGATGATCATGACAAACCCTATGTTTGTGACAGTAAGTAGCACTCAGACAGCTGATTCTGCTTCCAGCCTGGTCCTACCAACTCAGTGCACTCAGGGCTTCATCTTTTCCCTTCCAGCAAAATATTCGGCTGCTCTCTGACTTGCATGCTCACCACCTGCTGCTGCTGCTCTTGGTGTTTTTGCATGAAGGAAATGAAATTAAGTCCTCAACAAGACTCCGCTTCCCTTTGCCCTGTAAAAAATCATCTCTTAAATTTTCTTTCTCCTTCTCTTTTTCTGGCTTCTCTGCCTTTTGTCTTCCTTTCTCCCATGTAAGTTTCACCCTCTATTTCTTTCTCTGTTTCAGATAGTTTCAAACAAAAGCATAACTCAAAAATCTCCGACAAAGGTACTTCCCCCTTGTTGTATCTCTTCATATATTTGTGATTCTCTCTGCTTCAGTCCTTGTAAAATCTCACTGGGCTATATTTTGAAGGTCTTACTATCATCCCTTACTCTTGTGGCATCATCAGGAGTTGAGGTCTCCTAATAAACAAGCACAGTGGGAATGCTTTGTTTTGATACATACTCCCTTTGAATATGACCATGCTGCTTGACACCCTGCAGTGGGACTGCAGGTGCAGTAAGGCATTGCCCCATCTGAAAAGTTATACCAGGGCCCAGTGCTCATACTGAAGATGGATACTAGTGTCTTTCCTGTGAGGAAGAAGTCCAATATTTGATATACAATCTGTTGGTTTTTTTTACTGTCTAGTCCTTGATGCTTTTCTTCCTCTTTTGAAATTGTTTTTTTGCTTCACTGTGTCATTTCTGTGAAGGGCACTTATCTTACCCACATGCTTCTGAGATCTCCCACCTTATGATTTACTATAGAGTTTACATGCAGTAATAATTGTGCTAGGAGGTGCCTTCTCCCTGTAAGAGAATGACCTAACAAAAGTTAAGAGAAGCAGGAGAATAACAGGAGGTCTTCACTTCTGTGGTTCAAAAATGTTTGGTAGATTAGAGGACAGGTAGAATCCCCCTTTCTCTTCTATTTAGCAGTCGTGCAACATTACTGACCTTAAAAGATCAACCATTGCTATATCAATCTATGGGGGTATTTCCTGATTATTTTTAAAACCCTGAAGAAATAAGGAGCATGCACAGGAAATAAGAGCTCTATTCCATGTGATCAAACAACATTCTTTTATGGTGACACTGGGTGACTCTGGACAGTAGAGTGTTGGACATATTGAGTATTTTGGTTCAGCAAGGTTCTAAGGGCCCTGAGTAGAAATGGAAAGCATGTGTATGGGAATGTCTGAACACAAGATCAAGGAGGAAGAACTCTTTAGGCCGTGAAGAATCAGGATATTTCTGCTGTGGTTAAGTAGCTGCTCTTTGTGTGCTGGAAGAACTAAAATGTGTCTTCAAAGACTTCTTTGCTACAGCTTTTCTCTGCTCGTCTATGCCTAAAAGTCTTCATCTCTTTCTGGAACATCCTTCTAAATCCAAAGCCACTTGTCAGTTGTAGTAATTTTGGATGTAGATGTAATGACTCTTTATTGCTTTACTTGATCTTGCTTTACTTTTGGATCTCACAGAGAACTCTGTCAGATGCATAGTAGTGATTTGCAAAGAGTAGATAAAACATCCAAGATATCAAAGCAGGCAGCAGAAATCTACTCTGAAGTCAAGTCTCTGGTACATTGTTGTACTGATGGAATTTTGCCTTGGCTTACATTTTGGCACATAGATTTTCTCTTTGGTTTTGGAAATATAAACTTTCCTATTTCATTTGGCTGATTCCTTTCATTTTTAGGAAACTTATAGTTAGAGGTGAGTCATAAGGAGTTTTGGAATCCAAACTTTACTCAGTGACTCTTCTTTTTCCATTGTAGATAGCTGGGAAAAGAGTTATGTGGTAGCAGGACAGTCTTACGTGACTGTGGAGCAGAAGGAAAAAACAGTCCCAATTCTATTGCCATCAGCCTGCAGTAGTATCCTGTCCTTGTTAACTTTCTGTAGCACTATTACATATAATAATTGAATAATTGTCTTAAGTTGAGACCTCTTTCCTGGTTTGGTGGAATTCTTGAGTCAATTTTTTCATTGAACTTATTTGCCGAATATTCTTATACATAGCTCTTAATCTAATGAGGTAGGTTAGAAAGAGGTTTGCAGTACCCCACATGCAGATATTTTGGGCAGATAGTTTTGTTTTAGCTGGAAACCTGCAGGTCAAAATTAGCGAATCTGTTCCCTGTTTGGGAAGACATGATTCCCACAATCATATTATTGGTATAAATAACTATCTTGCTGGGTTGACACTTTGGTTTTCTTTATGTTACTAAATTTACGTCCAGTTTACTTTTTCTACAAGTATTCTGATATTTGAGTTTGGAAAGCAACCACAAAGAAGAAAGCAAAAGCTACTAAATCATATTAATTTTCCTATTTAGCTGCATGGGCACAAAAAATTATTTGTGATGAAGAACTATTCTGCTCTTTTTTTTTCAAAGTTACAATTCACATTTATGAGAAACAAGAATATATCACCAGTTTTCATCAGTAGTAAAAAGATTATGAGAAAAAACTTGTCTATGTGTTGGTAGGATGATACAAGAGCAGTACTCAGCTGACACAGCCCCTTGTGTTGGAACATCACAGTGTTATTTCCAAAAAAGCCTGCCTTTCTTGGAAGGACTATCCACCAATACTAAACCTGATCCTCATATTAAAACTGACTGGAAATACTGAATTTCTATATGGAAGGAGGTTTTCAAAGCTCGTAATGTTTTGTCATCCTATATTTTCAAGCAAAGGTTTGATCATTCAAAGCACCGATCAAATTGTGGACACACTCATGAAATGCCTTGTTTCATCATATCAGTGAGTGGCAAATCAGTTACATTGGATAGGATTGTGCCTTGAGCTCCCTTGGGATAAATGCTTGGATAATGAAAGTGGCAGGCAGCCTGGTGGGAGGTGGGTATAGCCTGGAAATGGTAATGTAGCTGAATGGATCAGCTGCTGTGTGAGACCAGACCTAAACACAGCTTGAGTACCTGGCTAGGAGATAGAGCAGGTGCCATAAAGGATAATGAAAAGTAGAGCTTGAAGAGCAAAGCAAAGCTTCTGATGTCAAGCAAGAGGTGTGGAAGATATGCTACCACAGCTGTCCATGATAAACTGGGCATGTGATTTTTAAAGTAGGGACAGATTGAACAAATGTATGAATACTTTATGTATGTAGTAAGAATTGATGTCATGTCATTGTCAAATAATCAGCTGGAGAACCATCAGTTCTACCACTGAAGTATTCTTAAAAAATTGTCTACTATTTCACATTTTCACATTATTATATATTAACATATATATATATATATAAAAATACCAGAGCAGTTAGTTTGTGCTGAATCTCTATAAGTTATTAACTTTCCTTCTGTCCATCTTTGTCTCCTTTCATTCTTCTCATGTTCCCACAGACTTACCTATGCTTCCACTTGTGTTTTCTGTCCCTCTATCTCTCAAAAATTTCCCTTGCCCATCTTTAAGAGGAGTTGTCTCTTTTCCTTTTACCAATATGTCATTGTCTACATTTAGTCTTACTATGGTATAAACTGCTACTTTAGGATAACAAATTATGTTTGTATCATATACTTTATTCAAAGTCCCTCTGAGGCTGAGGTACACAACCATATTAATACCTTTAAAACAAAGAGAACTGACTGAAACCTTCCTGTGATCTCTGCTGGATCAGTCACTAATATAGCCTTGCAGGTATCCAGAGACACTGATCCTAGAGTGTTTTGTAGAAGCTGATTCTTTTGTTGAAAACTTAATTTCCAGGTTTCTCCAGTTATTTAACCTGAGTTTTCTCCTCTGTAGTCTAAGACCAGCAGTTCTTGGTCTGTCCTTAGTGGATAAAAGTATCTTATTTCTAGGTCTGTAAGCAGTTACTGGGATTTCTTTCAGTTGTGTTTGCTTCAGCTCATCTTCTAAGCTTATCTCTTTTCTCTGAACAATCTCCAAAGGGTCTTACTTAAGTAGCAGTGGCCAGATCCAAGTAGAATGTGATGTTCTGAGGATAGAAGCATCTCAGGAGGTGAACTGCTGATACTTTTACATGTAACTTACAGTTACTTACAGAACTCGGATTTATGCAACTTGCTCTGCTATGAATCTTTGAGAGGCTCACCTAACAGGCTGTTTATTAACCCCTTTTCAGTGCAAGACCCTCATCTCCAGTGCTGTGTCATGTTTCAGTGGCAGGGGAGTTTTTACAGCATACCATTTGCTGTAGTTTTTTGTTCCTTTCCTGTTCAGTCTGTTTCTGCTCGGGCAGATTATCTATCCACTTGAGTTTCCTCATACTGCTCTGTCCTGTTTATAGTGGGTTTTATTTATACTACGTGTCATATCAATAATTAATAATTATGTTACTGTTTAAAAGAATTATTTGATTAACGGAGTTTGTATGATATATTTTTATTATTATTCCAATATTTTTGCCAACAATCATTAATTTGTGTGTTTGATTCTTTCACTGTCTGTTCCACCTTCCAAATTAAAGAGGAAAACAAAGGCAAGCACTGGGTACAAAATGGACTCCTTCAAGTGCTTGAGGATGAAGGAAGGTGCCTTGTGATGGTTTTTTTTTTTAAAAATTAAGCTCCTAATTCTCACTGATTTCAACTGGAGATAGACTCCTAAACTGTTTTTCCTGAATATCCCACGTAGTGCCTATGTGCTTGTACTGCGCCTACAGATCATATAAGGCTTGCTCCCTTCAAGTGGATACTTAGATCTTGACTTTGAAATATTTATTCACAGCATGGTTTCTTCTTTACAAATGCTTGACCCTGCATCCAAATCTGTAGTTTGAAACATCCTCCTGCTTCTTCTGTAAATTCATCGTCCAGCAAGACACTGAATTTTCCTTATTTTGGGGTTAATCTTTTTCTTTCGCATTCCCTTTCTTCACTGAAGCCACAGTAGGTTCTGACAACAAAAGTCTAGAGCCTTGAGGAAGTTTAAGTGATTTAAGATGAATAGATTCTACTGAATTTCAGTGGATACTGAGGATCTCTGTCTTTTAGTCTCATTAGAAAATCCCAGCTAAATAGCTCTAGAGTGACATGTCAAATGCAATTCCTTGAGGCCTGTTCTTTAGGACATATTTTATTGTGTATGTTCACAACTTGACAACCATGCTAACTTCACCTGCCTTCTTTCTCACCTCCTTGAAGTGGACCTAGTCCTGTCATACTCATTTTAACAAACATCTCACTGACTTTCGGGAAGGTTTGCTGGGATACAAAAGGCCTACAAGATATAAAATGATTTAACTTGATTTTTGCCAGTTCTCCAAGACCTAATCTGTTGTCTTAATCTTGCAAATACCATGAATGAGTCCAACACTACTAACTGCTGCTTCTTAGGACAGATCTGTTGTTAAATATCAGAAGCTGATTTGAAAATGCTTTGATTATAGCATTGTGTTTTTACATGCTTCATATACATCTCCATCATGGCTTCAGCTTCCCTTTAAACTTCTAGTAGTGTAAGCCCTAAATCACTCCTGGTATTATCCTAAGTAGTTAATATGCAGTAAGATCTAGAATAAGATGATCAAATGAACCCAGCAAATAACTCTTCACCATAACTGCTATACTTGGCATCCATTGACTGCATCATTGGTACAAAAGCCAAGATTTAGGGGGGCAAGGACACTTTAAAAGAAACATAAATTGAATAACACAGTTATGGAGTAGAGCACATGGTAAGGGGAACAGAGCTGGCTCTGATAATTGAACATTTTCTGCTTTATAGGCTACCTGTTTATAGGAAACCTGTTTCAATAAATTAATTTATTGAAATGCAGACATATATGCTGTTGAGCAGTGCATGTTTTGGGAGGGAGTTCAGTGTTCCTGTGATCTTAATACAACAGGCAGATCCCAGGACTTGTCTTCTGAGGGGCACTGAAACTATTTGCTACATACAGGAAATTCCTTATGAAATGGGTAACTGAATAGCTGCTCTAATACTGGTGGATAGCATGAAAGTACAAATCAAAGAGGGACAAATACAATGCCTTTCCATCACTGGAGCTCAAAATACACTTAGTATGTGAGATCTCTGGATCTGCCAGAGTGTGAATGTAGCTGTAGCAGGGCAGATTATACCTTTGAGGAGTGACTGCCCACCAGCAGTTAACTTAAGGTCTAGCATTTTACACAGCCCAGCTGAGAAGAAAGAATGGGATGCAAAGGAGAAGAGGGAAGAAAGACAATGAGGGAGACAAGATTGTGACAAAAAAAAAAAAAAAAAAAAAAAAAAGGCATAGAGTCCTCCAATTTCATGTTTCCACTGAAAACATGGATTGTTTCCTTCTGTCTCATACTGGTGACAGATTGTGCAAAATGTATGTGGAGAGCTGGCTGGAACACAGCTCATAGCCTGCCAGGGACCAAATGTGTAACAATTTCAAAATGACAACCACACAGCCATTAAATACTTGATGAGGAAGTCTTTTAAGTCATAGATTTCAATTCCCCTTTTAAAGCAGGGAAAATATTTTATATTAATTTTACTCATTGAGAAATGTAAACAGTGTGAATTTGTTTATTCAAAGAGTTGCAGGCTGTTACAAGCCAGAGCTTAGAACAGAGCTTTCTTTTATGAAACAGTGCTTTTGATTAAACTGTCTGCAAATTATGTTTTTCCCCCACAACACAGCTGTGTAATGTCTTCATTTCAGTTTTTGGATTGGAAGGAAAGGTGTGCTATAGGTGTATTTTAGGAGAGTATCTGGTGGCCTAACAAAATCTCTCCCTCTTCCACATTTGTGGAGTTTGATCTGGGCTGCTGTATTACTGCTTCCTTACCCAGCTTGTTCCTAAGATGGCATTCACATCAGGTTATAGCAAAAAATATATCCTTTGAATGCTCAAGGAAGTGGAGTTGGCTTCATTCTCCAAACTCCTGCTGTTTTTATTGGGCTCAGCTACCTAATTAGAGAACAAGTCAACTTCCCAGTGTTGATATTCAGGATGAAATCCACCACATGCAAGGTTGATGAACCTATCCAGCAACGAAAATGAAAGTTAGAAAAAGTCAAAGCTGCTGAAGAAAAGGCAAGGCCACCTGGCAAAGTTTATGGGAGGCAGAGGCTGACTTGCTATGTGTGAGCTGCACAGCTTCAAGGGCTAATTACCACTTGCATTTCAGACTGGGAGAACCAGTTCTCATTATGCTTTTGTAAGCTTGGAGACCAGGAAAGATGTGGAGTGAGCACTGGTCTGGATGCTGGAACTCATGAGTTCCAGTCCTGGTAATGACAAAAGAACACTGTGTGGGGCAATCACTTAACTCCTCTGTGGTTCTTTTTTTCCAGAAGTGAAATGAGAATGGTATTTCCCACTCAGGAATGTGGAGGAAGATTAATTAATGTTCGAGAAGCCAGTCTTGCAGTGGGAAAAGTTACATAGGAGCTAAGTGTTTATTAATGATTGCTCTTCTAGGGAAAGTACTTCTTAATGGTAGATTAATAAAATGTGCTCTACCTGGAAAATGAGAGATTAGAGTGAATTCAGGGAGATTCAGTCTGTTGAAGAAACCATGAAGTTCTGATGTAGTTCTTATTCTAGCAAAGTCTGACTAAAGCCAATAGTTCTTTTGCCTGACTAATATCATAATACCCTTTTTCCCCTGCAGAAGTCTAATATGCTTGGGGAGACTCTGCAGTTTCAAGTCATAGCATCACTTCAGACTTCTTCCATGACAGAACATGAATTAGAAACGGGGGAAAGTCTAGACACCAAGAAAAAAAGCTTCTGGAAGCTGCAAATCTGTGGTCCTACAAAAAATCTGCTGGGATTGTATAAACAGAACTCCTTTGCCTCACTTTTGGTTATAAAATCCTCCAGATTCTTTTTTAGCTAGGCATGTCTCAGCTTGCTGCCACCCTTGAAGGCCATCTGAAAGAGTTTTGGCAGTGGGAAGCACTCATCTGTGGAATTACTACTGCTTCAGCTTATATCCATGCTTGCTCTTTTTTCCTGATAAGCTGACACTTTTTTTGCTGGAGAGGGGCAAGTCTGCTGATTTCCTGTGCCACCCTAAACTGCAGCTTAAAATTCTGCAGCTGGAGGCAAGACCACAGCCTTGGGACTTCCTGTAGTGAAAATTTCCTTTTGTGCATTGAGGGAGAAATTTGCATGGGACGTATATTCAAGATGGTGCTTTTTTGTAAGGTAAGGTAGAGCTAGAATTGCAGGTATGTTTTCAGGTAGAGAGAATGAAATAGAGTGTGGTAGGATTTTCTAGAAATTTTTATGTTTTGACATTTAAAACTCTCTATAACAGGTAAATGGGACTGGGTTTTAGAGCTTGCCTGATTTTGTAGCCAGGTTAGCATTGACACAGGGTCAGGCTGTATAAGAGCAAGAGTTGGATAGTGTCTATCACTCAGCTATTAACTCCAGGTGCCTTCTCCTTTGTCAGTACAGCACTGATCAACTGATAGTTGATGTCTAAAAAGAATTTAAATATACAAAAGTTTTTGATCAGTATCAGTAATTCATAGCAGAAGTTTTATTTTTTAACTTCTCCCTTCAAAAGCACACAAGTACGGGGCATAGGGCAGGATACTTAGTAAGATATTCAGATAATCTACTAGAAATGTAAATGTCTCCATTCTAAAAAATGGTCTAACATTTGTGTAATTGGAGGGAGTTGTCTTTCTGAAATAATTTGAACAGTGAACACGTTGTGGCTCTCTCTTTTTTGATGATTACTGTTGTTACACTTTTCCTGTTATTCAAAAAGTGGAGGCAAAGTCCAAAAAAGAGCTGTGGGTATCTTGCTGTTTAACTCTTTGTCATCATCTGCTCCACTGCTTGAACTTTGCTCTGTAGAACCACATCTGTGGCTAAGAACACATTACATCTGGAAAAACCTTTTGTTCTGCTATGATGACTGTGTGATCATCACCTTGAAAATGGAGAAAACTGGGAGAAAAGTGTCTAATATTTCAGGTCGCTCATTCATATCATGAGGTTGTTTTACAAGTTTCTAATAAGGCAAAGCATTTTCCTTGAGGGAGTTTGCAAATCAGCTAGAAGAGATGCAGATTGAAATATTATGCCAGGCTTTGATTCACAATTTTCTATCATCTGTTCCAGAATGTGGAACATCAGTTGCCTTTTTGTGAATAGTAGCAGAAAAGTATAATAATAGAAGTTTTACTTATAACTGAATAATTGAGATGGGTATATATATTTTTTTTTTCAATTTAGGAAGACTTAGGACAGAATCAGGTATCTGGGGAGTGGGAAGTAAGTATATTCATCACATGATACATTTTCAGTATAAGAGCTCGGTGAAATTTTTAGGATTGGATTTTGACTTCCCCCTTGGACATTTTACAAGACCTCTGAAAACAAGTTGGAGAACTAGAGGCTGCTGGGTTCTATTCTCTCTTCTGGTGCTACATCTTTTTGTCTTCCTAAGCAAGCTAGGACAGACTACTGACTATGACACTTACTCCTCTGTGAAGTCCTTGAGGTTAATGGAGCTAATAAAGTGACTGAAAATGTGTCTGGGAGTGAAAATTTGCAGGAAGGTCACTAAGCTTCTTTGCCTTTGTTTCCTAATCTTTTAAAATGGCAATAATTTTATTTGGTAGATAAAATAACCATGTAAAAGAAAATGGACATTCAGAGACTGCTTTGAAGATGAAAAAAGATAACTTTTAGAGACAATAAAATGAATTAGAAAACTTCATAGAAGCCAGATTTGTATGGAATGAATCTTATGAGCTTGCCCTTGTGGTGTGCTCCCTGTGAAAATATAGACCTTTCATCACCTTGAACTGTTTGGTCCTGTTCTTAATATCTGTTGATGAAAATAAACAAAAGTTCAGGAGGAGGATTCTCTGTCCTACTTTGTATTGTTTATTGGGATGCTGCATATGAAGTTTACATGGGTAAACAAGTATCACTACTACACATTCTTCTACCAGGAAACCGTGGATGATTTCTATCTCCTTGTCTATGAATCTGTGCATGAAACAGATAGTACCCTTTTGCAGAAAGCCTGTCTCCTTTTCTCACAGATCAGTAGCGAAGAAAATAGTGTCCTTTCTTCTCGGCCCAATCTCCGTGCTGTGCCAGCATCAGAACTGGCATTTCATTTAATTTTATGTGCAATCTTGTTAGTAATCTTAGCAGAGAGGATTAAGGCTGTTTGAGCTGCAGAGACTGAATGTGCATTTACCTAGGCCTGTAGGAAGGACTGCTGGCAGCACAGTGGGAGCAGAGCTTGCCTGGGGACCTGCAGCTGCAGCACTGCCCTTCCATCCCCTTCCACTGACATTGATCAGAAGAGTTTCGGGCAGGCACATGGAGTGTGTGGAGCTGCTCTTGGGGGGGAGAAGGGAGCATTACTAGGGAGGATGCTGCCATTGTTGCTGATCATACTGATGTTGCCTTTCTCTCTCCCTCTCCCTTCTATCTCCTTTCCTTCCAGTCTGTGGAAAGCGTTACAAGAACAGGCCGGGGCTGAGCTACCATTACGCTCACACCCACCTCGCCAGCGAAGAGGGGGATGAAGCCCGAGAGCAGGAGACCCACTCATCCCCTGTCCACAGAAATGAAAACCACAAACGTGAGTAGTACTTTCCCTCTGCCTTTGACATCCTTTTCAGGGATGTTGCCTCCAGCTTGTCTTTTTCCTTGTGGAGGCTGGCATGATTGCCTGGTTCCTTTGTGAGTGATTGGGACCTGGATGCTTGGAGCTAATCAGCTGCAGCTCACACGGGTGCTGGCTCAGCTAGTCAGAAATTCATTTCAAACCCAGCATTATCTCTGCAGCAAGTCACTTTTCCATTACTGCTCCTGTGGGGAGGAGGTGGCAAGGAGAGGGGGGAAAAGAAGAGATGCCCAACCTGCCCATCATCAAAGCAGCTTCCTGGTGGCTGTTAGCAGGCATGTCAAGGAAATCTGCATCCAGTAGTCTGAGGGGACTGCCTTTGTTTTGCTTTTGAATAAGAGACTTTTATCCATGTCTCGCTTTTCTTTTTTTCTTTTTTTTTTTTTTTTTTTTTTTTTTTTTTTTTTTGGCTATGAAATTCACAGCACCTGTACCCCTTATTTCTGCATATCTTCCCCAGATGACTTACCCTCAATTTTACCAAAACCAGCTTCTTAATTACGATTTGGGAAAATCAATGAAAATGCATTGGTACTGATGTGCAAGGAGGAGAGCTGGAACATAAGAGGAGAGAAGATTTATGTGCCCAGATCCCCCACGCTTGTACAGGGCTGAAAGAAATCTTAGTGGTCCAGGTGGCTGTATTGTACTGCCCTTCCTCTGCTTCTTAGGCACTGAACTGGGAGTCAAGGAGATTCTTTTATTGCTGGTTTTTGTAGGTGTCTAAGTCCCTGTTTCTCAATTTTTCCACTCTGCAATGCTATGTGATGTTTTCTTTCACCTTGGGATTTGTGTAGATAGCTTTGTTCACTTTCAAGAAGTCCTTTCAGACCACCACGTGAACTGTGCCATTTTAGCTGAAAGTAAAGAACAATGTGGACAAAGCAGTAAAATACTTATGGGAGGAAAATATCCAGGTAAATACTTTCCAGTACATTAAGAAGAGCTGTAGGAAATATGGAAGTAGGAAAACATTTTCTTTCTAAGCAGGAAAATTGATAATTGTCCCCAGGGAGGTGTGGGAGGGGGTTTCCTTCCTCCAAAGCATCTGCTACTAGCCACTGTCAGAGCTTGAAGGGCCGTTTCGTGTGATCCCATTTGGCAGTCCCTATGTTTCTGTCACTTTTATGCTCTACCTTTTAGTTATTCACATGTTTTGTAGGTTCACAGCAGGAGTAATTTTGACTCCTCCAGCTGTTGATAAACTTGAGCTGTCAATGCACTAAGAGTGACTGCTTGGGCAGGCTGGAGAATGTCAGTGTTCAGCCGATAGCTTTTGTTTACTTAGCATTTATATCATCTTTCTTTTTTTCTTTTCTTTCCTGTGCCTGCCATAGTCAGTAATAGTAGCATATCTGAGATGCATATTGTTAATCTGTATCAAATCAATATTGATAATGGCCATGCACAAGTGCCCAAATAAACCAGGGTAGTGTCCCCTGCCTTTCAACTTGCCATAGAGGCCAAGGACAGTCTCAGTCCTTATGTTTCTGGTGCTTAGGAAGTGACAGAGGTTAGCACCAAGATAATTTGTGGATCATCATCATCATCATCATTCAGCATGAAGAAGAGCTGTGGTAAGGTTAGGAGCAGCCAGCTGTGGCCCATGGTAAGAAAAGTGAGTTCTACACTGTGGGAAAGTGTAGAGTGGGAGCTGCTTGGGCTTCTGTCCTCCCAGAGCTCTTGTTTGATGCATGTGGCAGAGGGAAGCTGCTGATGCACAGATCCCCAAACAGGCAGAAGTTTAGAGCAGTGGGGTAAACCATTGCTCAGGTCCAGATTCCTGAGCAGAAATAATCTGCTTAACAACGAGCCAGGAGCTTGTGAGGTATGTGCAGCAGCCATGTGAATGTGAAGATCATCTCTGGGGAAAGTCCTAGATGCCGGAAGGTAACTCTCCCAAATGGCTTTGCTGTCACTGTGACTGCTTGATCCTTTTTTGCCTGTTTGTTTACAGCCTTGAGCTCAGATCTTGGATCTTTGCTCTTTCACTTGGCGATATTTAATTTATGCCCCCGTTTATCTTCCATGTGAATGCTAATTGTCCACGTAGCTAATGTGCAGTCATTAAATGGTCCCTTTGTACAGGGGGATGGTGGGGAGCCAGGGCATCAGATCCTTCCTCTCCCCTAAGAACTGCTAGGCATGTGTTATGAATTAGATTTGACAGGTCTGCAGTGTCACAGGGCTCAGGCTTCAAGAATCCTCTCTGCATGGGCTTGGGGGGTGGGAGGGAGGGAGGGAGGAAAGAAAGGCAGGGGGGATGTTAATCCAAACAGCTAATCCACAACCTACTGAACAGGAGAACCAGAGATACGGTATAGAGCAGGGTCTGGTTATTTGCTTAGCAGTGTGACAGAGAGATATGAGCAGCCCGATTTAGAAAAGGCAAGGCAAATTCAAACCAGCCATTTGGAATCTGCTGTGCTGTGGGAGGTGATCACTGGGTCAGCAAAGTCCAGGCAGGCAAGCTGCCTGAGCTTCCTTCCTTTGTACCCATGTCACCTCTGCAGCCTCTGCTCCTCGCTGTGTCTGCTCTCTGGGGCAGAGCTTCTGCAGGGCTCAGCTCCTGAAGCCCTGGTTGGTGCCAGCTCAAGAGCTGATGGCTTCTTGCCTTTCTGCACACTCAATCCCTGGTATCCTTACTCTTCTTCTCATGCACAGACTAATGTGGGTAGTACAGTAAATTATTCAGGGACTGGAGAAGAGATGTAGGTAGGAGGAACATTCCTGAAATTGAGAACTGAATAGATGTGTCTCAAAGAATGGGAACTGGCCCAAGACCCGAGTCTCACCTCCTTGGCACTTATCAATGTCCTTGACTCTTGCAGAAGTTTCTTTATTTACAGCTCTCTCTCCTTCTGTCCTTCTTTCTCACCTACAGATTACCCTTTCCAATATGGTCAGCAATCTACTCTGGCCATTGCCTTTCCTAAAACATCTTAGCTTGTGCTTTGTCTGAGCTTTAGTTGCTTTGTATATCTTATCTAGTCCTTTGACACAGATAAGTAGCCCTTCCTCAGTGCCGAGTCTTTCTCTGCCTACACACACATTTATTTTCTACTTACTCTTTGATTTTTTTACCTGAGCATGAAACTATGACAAGGATGTTATAGAAAACCCTTTAAAAAGTCAACTTCCCCCTCTGCCAGCTCCACTGATCAGAAGAAATGATCCCACACCATTCTCAACCTTTTTTTTTTTTTCTTGCTGGCTTTTCCTCCACATGTTGGCACAAAGAGCGTGAGATCTGTGAGCCCAGGATGCATCCAAGCCTGCCACAAAACACCTGCTGTTTTATTCCATCTCATTCTGTGGGTAAAGGCCAGCTCTGGGGGCAGCTGGTGCTCACAAATTTTGAGCCACTTCAGATATAGGAATTGCATTAGACTTCTGTCTATTGAAATGTGTGTGTGAATAAGTGTACTAGTATAAATGCTCTTCCTTAATTCCTGGAAGAATAGGATAGTGTGTCTACATGGAGAAAAACTTCCTCTCCTCTAAAGGAGAAGAGTTTTATGTGGGATTTTGGCATGTGAAACATTGGTTACAGGCAGCTGTGCAGTAAACAGTGACTGAACAGATCTTATGCCCACAAGCACTTTGGCCAGTGACAATCCTAAATAAAGCACATTGTGCAGGCTGTCACTGGCCTAGCTGCAATGTGCAGGTTGGTCCCTCCTACAGGACGTGCAATTAATGAGAGTGCAGTCCTGTGCCCTCCTATCACTCTGCTAGCTTGTGTGTCTGACCTGCAAAACCACTTGTGTATGTTATTTCATGGCACCAGCCTGTTGTGCCCAGTTTCAGTGCAGATTTTATGATGTGGATAAATCTCAACTGGAAGGACCAGCCAAAGTTGTTTGTGTACTCTAAGCATAATTGGATACCCAGTCTCCAGAGATAAAAAATTAATGTGCTAACCTCAGTGTGCCTCCAAGCTGTCCTCCAGCTCCCCCACACAGTCATCTTTGAAACATTTTTATTTCCATCCAGGCAGGGGGCTGGCCATGAATAAATGACGAGAGTCAGCCCCTCAGTTGGAGAGGAGCTGTTTGTTCCTCTCCACAAGCAGCATCAATTTGAAAAGCTACATCAGGCCTGCTATTTCCCTGCTTTAGTGCTGGTCCTTGCTGGGGCCATGATGGGAGCTACTTCTGAATGCAAGGATTCATCAATACTCACCTTGAGACAAGATGCCCTGCAGCAGGTGCCTTTTCAGTGAAAATATGTACATTACCTTGATTTAACTTCTCATTTGTTTAATCTGTTTGGGTTTTTTCTTTTCTAGAGCTTGTTTTCATAAGGAGAAAAGAGTCTGAGTATTGAAAGAAACAGGAGTGACTGCAGAGTTTGGAACTCAAATGTAACAGTTCCACTCAAACCCTATTTTCAGCTGTAAATTTCTCAGACTTTTGTGGTTGTGTTTTGGGATGCAAACGGAAAAAAAGAAAAAAAAAAAAGATCAGTTGTTTAGAGTTTTGGAATACTGGAGAACCCCAAGCTTGTCTATGTACAGAAATCCATATGATACTTTTTGTTGTTTTGTTTGGAGGTTTGGGGTTTTTTTGGTAGTTTGGGGTTTGTTTTTTTACTGGGTTTGTTGGGTTTTATACTGCCTGGCCAGGACCCGAATTGTTGTTAGTGCACCTAGTGCTTCTCAGTAGTTTATGGGAAAATGTTTCCAGTTTTATTATTTTTTGAAAAACCTGTGTTGCTTCAATAACGTGTCAGCTCTTGAGACAGAATAGTACCATTTATGTATTTATGGGGGTTTTTTTTCCCTTTTTCACTATCTCTTCGCTTTTTTCTTTTCTGTGTAGAATTTGAGCCAAGTAAAGCTCAAAAGTTTTGACTGAATTTTAACTTAGGTGCTCTCTCTTCTCACAATCCTCTGGTAATTTCCAGTTCCAAAGTCTACAACATGTCACAGGGACCTATTTCATGACATTGGCCACTCTTAACTGAGTACTGAGGGATGCTGCTGGATGGGCAGCACTATAATCCCTCCTTGAGTTTCCTGAGCTGATGAGAATTATGAATTTTGGTGGGCAGAGCAGGTCCAGAGAAGAGCAAGGAGACTGTGAAGGGATCCAGCACAAGTCCTGTGAGGAAGGGCTGAGGGAGCTGGGAGTGTTCAGTCTGGAGAAGAGGAGGCTCAGGGGAGATCTCATCACTCTCTACAACTCCCTGAAAGGAGGGTGCAGCCAGGGGGAAGTCGGACTCTTCTCCCCGGCAGCTCTCAGTAAGAGAAGAGGGCATGGGCTTAAGCTCTCCCAGGGGAGGTTTAGGTTGGATATTAGGAAGAAATTCTTTCCAGAGAGGCAGAGAGGGTGATCAGGCATTGGAATGGGCTGCCCAGGGAGGTGGTGGATTCTCCATCCCTGGAGGTTTTTAAGAAGAGATTGAATGTGGCACTCAGTGCCATGGTCTGGGAACCATGATGGTAGTTGGACTTGATGATCTCAGGGGTCCTTTCCAACCTGGATGATTCTGTGATTCTACGAATTCACTGGGGAGGAGGCCACAGGAGTAACTGTGTCTATCTCCACCCGGCTGCGTCCATGTGAGAGAGGTGTGAGAGAGCAAGAGCCTTGAGTCCATTTCAGCTGTGCTTAGCCTGTTCCTTGCCACATGAGGGCTTCTATGTATGTTTTTTTTTTATTGTTCCTTAGCACAGCAGCATCTCCGAAACCTCCCCCTCTGGTGCCCCATTACTCATTAGACCCCAGCAATATTTGGGCAGAAGTGGTTTTGTGCCCACCCTCCTCTTCCTTCAACAAAAGCCATGCTCCATGTCCTGCTTTCCCCTTCTATTTAAAGTGTTTTGTTGGTTTTTTTTTTATTCAATTATCACACTGTCATTTTTTACATGAGCCTCTCCATCCTCTAGTGTTTCATTTTGAGCAGAAAATGAGGGGAGGTCAGCAGTTCAGCTCCTTAACACTTGAGAGATGAAGCAATACCAGGTGGCAAGGCCAGAGGCAGCCCTGGAGGGCACTCTGGTTGCCATGGAGATGGGCCAGGCCTGCCAGGGATGGGTGCTGGCACCTGGGGAGCAAGAGAAGGCCCATGGGGGCATGGAGGCTCTGGGGTGGGGGGGATTACATGCCAAAAAGTCCTCCAAGGGGCTTGGTGACCGCAGGCTCAAGCTCTTGGCTGGTGTTCTGCTGCACAGGATGCCAAATGTTGGGCCCACGTGCTTTGACAGCAAGGAAAAGGGAAGTGTCAGAGAGGAAAACCAGGCCCCCATCTTGGACAAAAGAATCTTGTAGATTTAAAAGAAAAAAAAAAAAAAAAAAAATTAAAAATCCACCTCCTCTTCCTCCATTGCAAAGGGCATTGACTTGGTTAAGACTTACACTCAGGTTCCTCTGGTCTCTATTGTGCTCTGCAAATTTTTGTTGCAAATGGAGTAAATGGCCTGATTCAAAGCTTCTTGAATTGAATTGAAAACCTCCAGTGGAGTTTATTGGTTTTGGATCAAGCCCAGAAGAAACAGGTAAGAGCTGGACAAAATGTGCTACGAAAAATTCCCTTGGGAGTGCCTGTGTATCTGACTGTAGCCAGTTGACTATAATAATTTAAATAAATGATGCACAGCCCCCTACTCCTACAGCAAGGCACATGCTCTGTTCCTTATTCTCTGTTCCTTATTCGCCTTTCCAGTAGTGTGAACATGAGAAAAAATAGGGACAAATGCTACCAAAGCCAGATGCACAGCTTAAAACATGGTTAAGTATTATGCTGTGTTATCTTTAGGCTGCAGAAACATAGGTGACTGTGATTTGGTACCAAGGAACAGAAAAAACAGTTTTCCTTTAAGCACTGGTTTCAGCTCCAAGTATTTAAAGATCATGAACCAAATGATCAAAATAGCTTCAACTACAAATCAGAAAATTGAAAACAAACCCCAAAGTTCTTTTTATTAAGGGTTTAGTTTGCATGTATTTAAGGGTCACATTTATAAGGATAGCTATTTAAAATATCTGTGTTCTGAGTTTTCTGATTAGAAATGCACAAGAATTACTGCTTCTCAACTTGCCTTCTTTTCAAGATACTCTCTGCAGCCATGACAATTAGAAAACTAAAATTTTTACTGAGCCATATGGACCCAGGATATGATGTAAAAAAGAAATTTCTTTGTATATTTTTCTTGGTATATTAATTTCTTGGTATAATTTTTCTAGAAGGAGCTTTCTTTTGTTATTAAACTGAAACCATAAGGGAGATAACTCCCAGGTTTTCTGATTACTTGGGGAGAGGAAAACAGAAGCTAGAACTCTGTTTAGAATCCCCTACCATCTAAATTAAGAAGGTACAGAAGTTATTTTAAATATACAAACTCAGTCAATCTAGTATTTTTCTGCAGAGAAAAGTTACTGTGTGATATCCTACCAAATTTATTCAATATACAGTACTTACTGTGCAAGAAGACTCCTGTGAATGATGTTACAATATTTAAAGTAGGCCTTGATTTTGCTTAGCTTGATACAGCTTGAAATTAACTTGATTAGGCTAAGAAGAAAGATACATTTCAGAATAAGCACCTACCAAAGTTATTTGGAAATACTGACTCAATTTTCAGCCTGCATCCTGTCTTCACAGGTCAGCAACAGAGAAACTTGTTTGAACTGTGAAGATGTTACTGTGTCTCTCCTTCATCCATTTTTTTAATGTATTTTTAAAAATGGTATACTCTGGTTTGGGGGCAGGTGTGGATGAAAACAGGGCCTTTGATGAACCTAGAAAGTGACTGAGCTGAAAGGGCAAGAGGTGCTAATGTAAATACATCCCCTATGAGCACACCTTAGCTCAGCCTGTACTCCTCCAAGCTTGTGAGAGCTTTTGATCTGTTGTTGCAGTTTGTAATGTGAAAACAAATCAGAAGAGTTTTGAGCAAGTTAGGGCAGGACCACAATTGGTTTTCAAGGTTTTGCTTTAAAGCAGTTTCTGATTCTGGGTGAACATATTTTAGACAAAATCCTTGGTTGTGGTCACCCACCCCATTGAAATGACTGAGCTAGCACTGAGTTACTTCTTTTTAGGTGATCTATTGTCTAGATAAAGCTAGCATCTTTTAGTTTGTGATTAATTTGTGCAAAAAGTGGATATCTAGTTAATTGCTATACACAAATGAAACACATCAGTCCTGTACAGAGTCACAGAATCACAGAATTGTCACGGTTGGAAAAGACCTCTAAGATCACCATGTCCAACCATCAACATCCCCTCCAATAAAATAAATAAAATATATTTATCAATATCTGTTTCACCATGACCACTACAGCATGTCCTGAAGTGCTTCACCTACATGGTTTTTAAATACTTCCAGGGATGGTGATTCCACCACCACCCTGGGCAGTCTGTTCCAACACCTACCAACACATTAGTCCCTAGTAATTTAATTGCTTTCACTTGTTCATCCATTCATATACTTACTTTTTTTAAGTTATTATATTGATTGAGAAGTGGGATTGGGGTTGGGCTTCTGGTGCATGATACCCTTCTCATGAATATTGCACATTAAATCTATCTTTACTTTCTTTGTTAATTCCCTCATCATTTGTAAACTACGGAAAAATAGAACTAAAAACTCCAAGGACCTGCACACAAAAACTCCTTTGAAAGTCAGAACTCTGTTTACTATCATCTGGAAATCTCTTTATTCTCAAACCTTCTGTAACTTAGCCTGGGGCTTAATTCACTGTACAGTACTGATCAACAAAATAAGCTCAAGTCAGGTTTGATTCTAGTTTTTGCACCTGTTAGAACAAAAAAAGCACTGAAGAGAATAACATTGCCTGGCTTATTTGGCCCTAGAGATGCACCATTTAAGACACCATTGATGTAACTTCAGGAACTTCTTGTGACCTTCCAGGCCTGACATCTCTATCACACACAACTGAGCCAGGGCCATACTTAAGAGTGACAAGCAATAGATTAGCAGATACACAATGACATTAAAATTTATATTTGAAGAAAAAAGAGAAGAGAAGAAAAAGGATGTAATAAAAAACTATGATTATTCTTCTGCCAGCAGTCTAGGAGAATCCCTTCAGCTTCACACACCACAGAAGAATTGGTCAGTATATGTATTTTCACAAAGTCCCCTCTCCTATTTCCAGTTTGACAGTCAGTGGATCTTAAGGTCATAAGTTGCACTGGAAAAATTTAAGTTAGTAAACAGAGATTATTAAATCAATTATACATTTCTGAGTGGTGGTAGTGGTGGAGCTTTCTCCTATGTCTGCAGGCCAGCAGCATGTATGTTTGTTTTTATGTGTGGCCTCACCACAGAATTTTTGTGTGCTCTTGAACAAGCCAGTTCATCCTCTACGTCCAGGTCTTTTAGCTGTAAAATGCAATGCTGACTCCTCACCCCAGCTTAATTAGGGCTCAGTAACACTTTGATTAGAGTCAATGGTGAAAGAGGCTTTTGACCTCATTGAAAGTTTTGCCCTCAGTACTAGGATCTTAGTATCTGTAAGCACTGTAAGAATCTTGGATGAAAGGTGAAGTAACGTAACAAGGAACAAAGAAAAAAAAAAATGACTGAACTTTGAGTTTGCTGAGTTTGCATTGCAGATGGCCTGTCTGTAGGTGCAGCACAATATAAATAAATTACTTAATTTTTTTCAGAATGGGGCTGTAGAGGGAAAAATAAATGGTAGGGAGATTTGCTTTTTATATGGAAAATATGTACAAGAAGCAACTTTATGATCATTTTGTTACAGCTCTTAAAATGAACCAGTGCACTAGGCTTCCACCTGGTTCCTGTTCTTTTTTGCTTATTGTGTATGCACATACTAAATACCTCTGTATAAACAGGCAAAGTGACACCATAAAACTGGGATCTTTTCTCTGGTTTTGGGAGGACAAGGGATCTGCTGATGAGGACCATTTTAGAGCAAAACCCATTGTTTAGTAAATACTGTCAGGGACTCAGCTACCATGCAGGAAGATACGGATGTATTTGCAGTCTTATGGGTTTCTTTACTTGTTTCTTTTTATTTCTTCATTTCACCTTACCTGCAGCCTTTCAGTTGCTGGTCTCCAAAAATCTCAGTCAATCAGCAGCTGGAAGTAAATGAATAAGTAGATGCATCCAAACCAGAAAAGCAGATTGAACTTGGAGGAAATTTTAATTTTAAGTGTATGTCTTGGACTGCTACCAGAAGCCCTTTAGAATGTCATTGTTCTTTGGGGGAAATTTGGATGTGGACAAGAAGACCATTAATAAAGGCTGTCGAAACATCTGTTAAAAATATGCAAGTTACAAAATATGCATTTAAGAGAGAATTATTTCTAGATGGTACAGTTTAAGGATCTTCATTTTCTAGTTTGTAGAAATCTTCATCAGGTAGGATTAGACCAGGTATACTACTGGAATTTTTAAGTTAAAAAAGAAGAAACAAAGACCAACCATTCCTCTCACTCTGAGTTTCTAGTTAGAGAATGCAGGAACAAGAATTTTTCCCTCTCTGGAGAGCAAAGGAGAAAAATGGCAGTTGTGAGTGAGAAAACCACCACATTGCTGTTCTGCTCAACTGAGAGGAATGCAGGAGACCTCTGCCCTTCTCTCCTTTCTAGGAGTTCTAGGGGAACTGCCTTCTCCTCCACTTAAGACCCACTGTGTGCCTGTTCCTGTTCAGCCATTCCTAGCTGGAAAGTAAAAACATAATTTCCCATCTTTTTTTTTTTTTTTTTTTCCTTGGCTGAAAGAGTTTTAAAATCTGCTGATTGGGATATATCTGCCCTGGGGTTGACTCTGCACCTGTGCTGGGGTGGTGCTGGACCTGCTGCCCTCCCCACTCCTCCCAGGGGACATGCAGTCTGCTGTAGGTAAGGTTAACCCTTGGGGACCAACCAACAATAACTCCTTGTGAATTAATAGTCATGGACATTTGAACCAACTTCTTCACTAAGCACACCCTGCCACTCTGAGGTGTACCAAAAACCAGCTACTTGAAACAAAACAAGTTAGGGTACCTAATCCCCCCCCTTCACCTTCCTGTTGGTATTTGAGTTTGAGGGAATGTATTTTTTCCTTCCTTTATTTATATATTTTGGGTTAAAGCTGCTGACTGCTGTCTGAAAAACCAGGCTTGGCTGACTGACAGCTTAGGTTGGATTCTCTATCAGTGCTTGTTTCTGTGCCTGAACGTGTTACGAAGTCCCCAAACTGTACAGGGATCTTTGGCACCAAGTCCTTGTGAGGGACCAGCCCAGCTGACACTAATAAAGGTAATGAAGAAGTACATTTCAGGCAAAATAGACATAACACAGGATGTACATGAAATAGAGGTGTTTTATACAGTTGACTTTTTGCTTTCATTGACAATATTTTGGGAAGACTCTGGCCTGCAAGCTCACTGACTTAACATCGTATCAGGAAAAAGGGGGAAATGTCCCAAACCAGTGCTCTTTGAGTAAAACTGATTTCTAACCCAACTGCAGCCCAGAAAGGACCGGACGGGGTCATCATTCCCAATAACTACTGTGACTTCTGCCTCGGAGGCTCCAACATGAACAAAAAAAGTGGCCGGCCTGAGGAACTTGTATCGTGCTCAGACTGTGGGCGCTCTGGTAGGTGACTCCTTGCATCTTTCTTGTACAAAGGCATTTGTGTGATTTGTTTTTTGCTCCTTCTGAAGATTTTGAAGAAGGGAACCAGGGAGGGGACAGAGGACAAGGTCTTTCCCTCTTGTCTCTGTTTGTGGGAAAGGATGACGGGGAATTTTTCTGTCATGAAACGCGTTGTTGGATCCATGTTTTTAAGCTAATGGGGTCTTGCAAAATAATAAAGTTTGAATGTATTTATTGGCTTCTGTGAACATTGGTACATTGTACTAGTTCTTCAAATGGAAGGAAAAAATTCTGGGACGATGTTATAGAATGGGCTCTGTCTTCAAATGCTGCAATTACAAATATAAATTACTTACAAGATTTATGAAAGTTGCATGACAAGCATTTCCATTGATTACACATTTCATGCATTTCTTCATCCAAAAAAGAAAGAGGGAGGAAATTACAGGGTAGGGATATGGGTAGCTGTCAAGAATTATCCTCTTACAAGATGACTATTATTAATTTTGTTTAAAGAGGTTTTTATTTCTCTGTTTTCTTCTCTCTTTTAAAATGTAAGCAATTGTGTCTTTCCCATTCTGAGTTGTCTTTATTTCTGGACTGTTGTTTTCTTCCTTCCTTTCTTCCTTTTTTTTTTTTTTTTTTTTTTTTTTCTTTCTTTCTCTTTTTTGGGGGGGAAATTTTATCCCAGCTGAGCAGTTATTTATAGCTTGTGTGGGAGATGATGGTCATAAAGGGATGCGAGATCTTTAACTGCATATTCCAGCTTTGGTGAAAGTTTCCAGTTGTGATATTTCTGGACAGTGATAATACTAGTGGTGATAAGACCATATGGAAAAAGCAAAGAAACATTGAAATCCAGTATTGCTGCTGCTGCTTCTGTACTGTAGTCACTGAAAGATGTCTGCTGCGTTGATGGCTGAAATGCAACTTGGAATGATCTTGTGCCAAGGGAATGGCCTTTCCATGCTCCCACTGAAATTCATAGTAAGCCTCTTACCACAGTCAGTGGGAGCAGGACTAGACTCTCACTGACAAATTGCCTTCTGCAGTTGGTGTGACCTCTGAAGATATTCTGAAGTGATACTGACTGGTCACCAGAGGACTGATGGCAACCCCTTTGGTTTTCTCCAGGGGCATCATTACAAGTGCTGTGCAGTCAGGGCCATGGACCTTTTAGTGTATATGTGTTTGCTTCTTAATAACTGCAGGGGGAAACTCATATGGTCTGTGGTGCCATCTTGGAAGATTATTGTCCTTCCCTTTGATTGTTATAGTTCAACATATATATATATTGATATATATATATATATATTATTTCAGCATTGTCCTGATACAGCACAGTGAGATGGATCCGTGATTTTTTGCTATTTAAACACTGCTATGGTGATTATATCAAAATGTAACACAAACACATTAATTCCCTTGATTCCTTTAGTGTGATAGAACAAGTAGATGGGCTGGTAATCTAAACTGTGCAAAATCAGTTCCATTAAATGTTATTCTTGTACGAATTCTGACCCACCTGGGTCATTCACAGGGGTCTGCAATGGTGTGACTGATGTATGATGGAAGTGATTAAGGTACAACCACACACTAATCTGTAAACTAAAACAATGAAACCTCATTGGTGGCTGCCATCTTTCTCTTTCTTGGTAATGGAGAACATTTTCATTATACCGAAAGAGGTGTCACGGAAATTATATTGTTTCTTCCCTTCACCAAGCCAGTGAAATCACATCTCTACAAGGTGGTTCACTTGCCAATTATTTTGTTACATCCATTTTCTTTTTGTGAACAGGATTTAATTATTTGTGTCTCAAGCAATGCAGTGTACTTGTTATATGGCTGACTCCTCTAGCTGGAGCGAGGACCAAACAGTTGGTTACTTAATACCACGCTACTCTTTCTGAATAATAAAATAGCCATTCCCTAAAATCTCACACTCTCATTTTGCTGGAGCACAAGAGACGTCTTTTTCTCTACCTTTCCTGAAGAGGGAATTTGAAGGCTATACTATTGATCACATAACGTGTTTGACAGAGAGAAAGCAGACCTCACTTTTGCAGATTTCAGTATCTGACTTCTCTTTTTAGGAGTTTTGTTTTAGTTGTTGTTGCCTCTGTTGATGTCCTGTGTGGAGAATTTCCTGTTCCATACTGAAAGTTGGATTGACTCACACACATTTGAATTTTTCAGCGTTCTCTAAGACAGGTCGCTTCTCAACTCATTTGGTTTAGATCTTGAACTGTATATATTTGTTTTGTTTTATTTTACTTGATTTTTGAAGGAGATGCCATGAAATCGGAATAAAAGCACTTGTTTAGATTACTTTCACTTAGTCTTCAAAATGTATTTCATTTTGTCTACATAAGAGGCTCTTTAGGATCAGGTGAAGGACAGGAATAAAAAATAGTCCAGAGGTTGATGAGGGGGTTACAATTCTGTAGCAGTAAATCTGTGACAGCTGATGCCAGTCTGAAGGGCAGTCATTGTGCTTACAGCTAACGGTGTCTAATTACTTATATGGTCTAAAAATCTTTTAAAATTGATCTAAGTAATCACAAGAAAACTTTTTAATGTCTTTGGAAGAGAGGAAAACATGATTAACCCTTTCGCTGCCATAGCTACGGGCACCTGTGGTGTTTGCAGATTTATTTTTTTTTTTTTTTGATTTTCCTTTGAAAGAGAAACCGATCCTTTTTTATTTCTCTGACTGCAGTTCTGCTGTTGAGGTGCGCGGGCACGTACCTACGGGCTCGATAGTCTGAATTGTTTAATAATAATGATGATTAAAAAAAAAAAAATGATGATGATAATGATGCCTATTGCTTAACCCATGTGCTGATATATTCATCATACATGTCAGCTCATTTGGGAAGAGAAGGCAGGAGGGACGAAGCAGCGCCAGCACGCACTACGGAGGACTTGTTCGGTTCCACGTCAGAAAGCGACACCTCGACCTTTCATGGCTTTGACGAGGACGATGCAGAAGAGCCTCTCCCAAGCCGAGGAGGTGGCTGTGGTGGCAGCTCTCCCTCTGCAGACAAAAAGGGTGGCTGCTAAAATAACTAAAAAAGACACACAAACTCTGAGCGATTCGCTGTCCTTTTTACTACTAGGATTATTATTATTACCTTTTTTTCCTAATTTTAGGTCCTTTTTTTTTTTTTTTGTTGTTGGTTTTTTCTTTGTTGTCATTTTTGTTGTGGGTTTTTGGTTTTGTTTTGGGTTTTTTTTCTTTTTTCCGTGGGGTGTACACTGAAAGCACAAGTGTTTAAAGCTCTTGACAACTACTTTGAAGAGACAGAAGGTTTTGATTTTCATGTTATTTTTTTCATTTTAATTTGTTTTCCTCCCACCTCCCCCCTTCTCTTTCTCTCTGGAAACTTAAAAGGTGGATTTGATATTTTTTTTTAATTGTGAGCAGAGTTGATTTTCTTGTCTTTTAATATATATATCAGCAAACCACAAAAAATACAGATGGGTTGGAGAGCAGAAAGCAAACCCAAATAGGTTTTTTTAATTATTATTATTTATATATTCTATATATTATTAGAAAAAAACTACTTTTTAAATAAAAATACACAAAAAAACCCACAAAAAAAAAAAAAAAAAAAAAAAAGCAATGGATGTCTACTTGATTATAGGACTGTTTCTAGAGAACCACTGTGGGCGAACTATCGGAGGACAAGGAAACCCTTGATGTGATGGCTTCTCCATTTTGAGATTTTGCACTTACTGTAGAATGTGGAGTTTGGCTCCTGTACACCTGCTACCCTTGTCTTTAACATCCTGAAAATACAAGCAACACCACTGAAGACCATGACCTTGGGGAACACATTTCCATCCCTCCTTTGGACACCTTTACACTCTCTTCCTCCCTGAACCCCTTCATGTCTTCCTCACTCCGTTCTACTTTTTTTTTTTTTTCTTTTCCTTCACCTTTCACCTCATGGACAGCTATTTCCAAGCACAGGGATGGAATATGAATGGCAAGTCATAGACATCAAAGACAAAACAGATGGAGGAGCAGAATCATGGAAGAAATGACATGGAAAAATACCTCACCTGTACTTTTCTTTCCATTTAAAATTTTTGATTCGCAGCATTTTTTTTTTCCTGTTCCACCCAGTTTTTTTTCTCACTGTAGTGTCTTGTGAGACACTTGGTTTGCTTTTCAATATCTTCTCTTGAAATAAGCCAAAGCAATACTCATTAAAGTTCCAAGGGCAATGGAGAAGAGAGGGACTCCCTTTCCGGCGACTTTCCCAGAAAGGAGGAAGAGTGCAGCAGGATTTGAAAGGTATGTCTGAGCTGAAATGTCTTTCACTCAATTGTAATATCTCTGTGCCCTGGATTTTCAGCAGACCCTTGCCTGAGCTTTGTTGTGGGAGTAAGTCCTGTGGACTTCATTCTGTTATGAGTGTGCGCCACGTTCAGACCCCTGCTGAAGTTAAAGGGAAGTTCTGTGGGAGTGGAATCAGCCTCATGTGCAGTCAGGAGTGATCCAAAAGGAGTCAGTCTGTAGGTTATGTTTTCTGTCCTAATGCAGGAAAATAATCTTCCTGGAGGGGAGGATAAGGATATCTTATCCTTCTAAGGATATATTTTTACTGATACGGAGAATGCCAAACAAGGTGAAATCACAACCTCATTTAAATCGGAGGCAAAATAGACATTTATCTGGGCAGTACCTTACCCTTTAGCTGGAGGTGTGTGGTTTTGACACCAGAATCAAAATCTCAAGCTTGCAATGGAAACTTTGGCTAAATAATGTTCTAGTGCACCAGTGAAGCCTATCCAAATGAATTCTGTTTCCCCTGTTTCGTTTGCTAGGGTAGAGCAATACTATCTGTAAGAGTTCTTTCAACCCTTTTTTGCCCACTATAGACCTTAAAAAAAGGAGAAAGGATGCAGTCTCTGTCTTTTTATATTATTCCCTTTAAACGTGGAATAAACAGTGGCCAGGTTCTTTTGGTTACAGAGGCATAGATCCAGAATACGTGCTACTGATGTCTAGGTTACATTAATGATCTGCCTTCAGAATGGTGTTACAAAATGTTATGAAATACCTCTGTGTGTTTATACCATTCCATTCTGGGGCATTACAGAGCCATGTACACCTGCTAGGAGAAAGCTTTGTTTAAGCTTTCCCCATATTAATAATCATTTTCTGTTTCTATTCTGTTCCTGCTGGTATATTATAATCAATCAAGTGTTAAATCAATGATATTTTGACTTGTCAATGAGAAGTGCACTTTAACTGAGAAAAACATTAGTTCCTTCCACAACTAGTCCTTATTTCTCCCTTATTTCTCGTAAGATAAATTTCTAGTATTTTGCTGTTCTTCCATATTTACTAAAAGATGAAAATTCAGATGGTTTCCAGGGTTGAGGCACAGACATAAAGGCATCTGCTTTTACGAAATCCCTGAGTTAGGACTTACTTAGCATATTTTTATCATTTTTTAGATATGTGTGTGTGCTTATATGTAAACGTATCTCAGAAATATATATACACAGACACATGTACACATACGGTAATGCAGACATTAAAATAAAGAGCAACAGAAGTCAATACAGAAGTCACTTCCTAACCAAGAATATGTAGAACCAGCCCTTATGCAGGCTCACTTGTTCCATATTGACCTTATTAAAACCAAAAAGCAGTATCAGTCAAGTCCAGTGGATTTTGTCCAGACTTACATTAATGTAACTGAAAGCAGAATCTAGTCTGGTAGTAGACTTGTTCCCAGTATGCAAAGAAATACCTCAAACGTTATAAAATTTTAAAAATTAAGTACAAATTGATTTCTTCTGCTACTCCTGCCCTTCAATTCCTGCACGTACATTTTTGATGCTACTACTAAATTCTCTTCCTTTAAAATTTTTGTTTCTTTTTCTTGCTACTCTTTGATGTGCCCGTGTAAAGGGATAACAGAAGAGGCACAAGTACCTAGAAATGTGCCAAGCCCAGAGTAAACAAACAGTATGATTTCTTGCATCCATCTTGCATCTACTTCTTGTATCCATGTAGCAGTCATGTCAGACAGATTAGAAGGTTAAGAAAAGGGTTTTAGTCTTACCCAGAGTTCCTCAAAATCCAATCAGTGCATGCTTTAACAGGAAAAGACTCACAGTAGGGATGGAGACTTGAAGAGTTCGATTTTCTGAAAGTAGCAGGTAGTTCACTCAATCTTACACTGCCTGAGAATTGCAGGCTTAACACAATTGGCACCAGCCAGCTGCACCTGGCCACTGCTGCAGGGATGGCAACACAGAGCCCAGCATTTGCTCTGGGCTGCATTTACCCAACTTTTTGCAAGCTGTTACAGCCCAACTTGAGCTCTGTGCTGAATACAGTCCTCGTAGCACCTGAGCTGGCTGAACCCTACCTAAAGTACATCTTTCTGAAGAACTCCACTCACTGCATCAACGGCAGAATAGCCATACTCTAAACATATTTTTTTCCAAGTCCTTACTATTGTCTTTTGTGAACCATGCCTAACACATTTTGGGCTCTTCTGGAATACAATGATCACATGCCCATCATTCATTAATTCTTCATTTAGTTTCACAAATGCAGTTGCTGTAACAATGAGCACAGTCCTCATCCTTTCGCAACCTCACCACCCATCTTTGTGACAACTGAGTAGCACTGTACCCTCAGAAAGAAGCCACAGCAGCTCAGAGAATACATAAAAATTGCCAACTGACATTTATTATAAATAGCATAGAACGTTATCCATCACTGTTATTTGTACCATTAATGTGTAAATGGACAGTCACTGGTTCAATCTCGTCCTGAGAGACGAAGCAAGGTAAAATAAATTCATCATTATGGAGAGCAGAGTAGTCCTTGGATTGCTGAAGATGTCTTATTAGAGTGAGGTAATCAACGTGAGTTCAGTCCAGCAGTGTGATACTGACCATAGGAAGGCATCAGTCATAGGGAGGAAATTAAGATGTAGAGGTGGAAGCTGAAAGAGTACTTGCTGAAGCTAGGCTGTAAAGCAGTGTTAGTGGTAAATATTGAATGGAGTGTTGATGTAGAAATGAAATATTCTCAGGGCAGGTACTGCCAGAGTGGAAGCTTGGAACAGGGGAAGGTTGGTAAATAGCTTATAAGTTAAAGATTAAAGCAAAGAAAAGGGGTTGCTACATGAGACCCTCTCAAATGGATGAGGAGAAGAGGACAATGTTAATGAGGCAGGAAATATATAGGAGGAGATTTAATATGTGCAACAAAAACAAACAAACAAGCAAAAATCCAAATGAACAAAAAATAAATAATAATTTAGAAATAATAATAATAAAAAAGGAGTCTGACACTAGCACATCCATGTCAGAAATGAGGGAATTGCACTGTCAAGTGTCTCTTCAAAGACACATAATTCCTAAACCAAACTAGGCTGACATAAAGAGAGTTTTCAACCTGAATTCCAGGTTGTACCTGAAAAATAGAATCATCTTTGAAATCAGAAAGGGATGTGATGCTCTGTAACCCAGTGAATTCATCAGTTCAATAAGACCTGCTGTTCTGAGCTTTGTAAGATCTTTAAAGGCACGTCCTTCAGCTGGCTCTCCCAGTCCTCTTCCAAAGATGTCCTTATTAGCAGAAGGTTAGCACAAAACTGTCCAAAGATTCTCCTCAAACATGGTCCCACACAAGCCATGTATGAAATAAGACAGCTCCAAAGTAAAATGTTAATAAACAGGTATTTTATATCAGACCCTAAATTCAGGCTTTTCTCTGTTTAATCATGTGAGCCACCTCCCCAGGCGCTTTTCTACTGCTCCATGCTAAAGGATCATGCAAAAGCCATAATTTCCTGAGCCATCCTCTGCAAACTCTGATTCACAGATGAGAGCAGGAGAAATAAGGAAGTGATGTGTTGCTTGAGCAGCTGATTAAGGGTAAAAAGGCTGTGTAAAGTGTGCACTGATCCTTAGCATATTCCCTTTAGTGGCACTTAAGTAGTTGACATTTTAGCAGGGCAGACATCAGCTCTTGCATGAAAACAGTATAAAATTTTAAGCATACTAATAGATGTTGAGAAAATATTAAGAATGGAGGGGATTTCACATAACAGTTAAAAAGTAGAGGGAGACCACGAGGTATGTGGCAGAACAGGGATAGAACTTAAATCTGTTTTGCTTCACTTTGCCTCTCTTCCCTCCACCTGGACAGCCCCCAGTTTTCTGGGTTGTATATTTACTTGTTGCATAGGTAGTGGTGCTTGCCATGTACTGAAATGATGAGCCCAGGCTGCTGAAACAAGGTCCAAAGAGAACTTCACCACTGGCTTCAGAAGGATTAGCACTGAGCTTTCTTACTTAGTGCTTTTATTGAATGAAACCTCACTGTTAATTCACTTGCAAGGCTGGTGTAGACAAGCTCTGAGATTGTCATTTGTTTCAACAGAATATGTTATTAGAATCCCCTCCCCACATTGTTTTGCCTTTGAGCTTTTACATTAGTTATTCATTTTGAGTTCTAGTTTGCCATTTTGCA
Organism: Heliangelus exortis; assembly: GCF_036169615.1. NCBI lineage: Eukaryota > Metazoa > Chordata > Aves > Apodiformes > Trochilidae > Heliangelus > Heliangelus exortis. The sequence goes on along the minus strand of NC_092426.1, from coordinate 35,481,925 downwards.
GACCTCAGCTTAGGCTTTTGATTGAAGACAGAGATTCAGTTTGCTGCCTGCTGATGCATGGAGCAAATGAGAACTGCACCCAGAGACTTACTAAGTCTGGGCACTACTGCATTCTCCCCTGCCTCCTTTGCCTTCCTTTGATTAATTCTTGCAATGATATTTTGAGATGGGCCCTAAAATTATAATTCAAATACCATCAAACTATGGAGCTTTCAAAGCCTGGCTCCTCATGCGATTTCCCTCTTCCCCATGGCAAGCAGTTTTACTGAATCCATTCCTCAAGCAAACGTTGTATTGACCCCACTGGGAGTCATCTTATTAGAAAACCTGTAAGATCTGCCCAGTGTGTTTTGTGTGGCAACATTTATAGGTGTTTCCAATAAACACCAATTCCTTATTCTCTGTGATTTTTTTCTTATTTATATAAAATTTGTAGCTATAAGTATATGTAAAGTATGAGACACATGCGTGTGTCCGTGCTGGCATGGGGTTGTTTTGACAAACCCTCACAGTGCAGGAATGTAGCCAGGCTGAATTTTTGCTGACTGAACTATTACAATTACAATAGACCCTACCAACCTTTGTTCTCTTTGCCAGGTACCTACCAAGGTTGAAAAAACCCAACCTGTATAAATACCATAAAATACTGAAACTGGGTCAGAACTCTTTTCACGTCCTTCATGTATTTCCATTAGCATTAAATTACCAGTTCCAGAGAAGACAAGTTGTGATAAATTTTAGAAAAAAACCCCACAGCTCTTGGGATTTTAGGTTCTGATAGCCTGGTTAAGGGGATGCTGACAGCCCATATCTTTCAGTTATTCTTTTAGTCACTGGTAGTTTCTAAGATTTTGGAACTTCATGTCATCCAGAACTGATATGAGAGGTGTGGGAAAGACACGGAGGGAGGCATTTGCCTTCTGTGGAAATGAAGAGATTATTTTGTTTGCTATTAATACTGGCAGGAGCTTAGTAGTATGTAACTTAGTCAATTAATGGATTAAATGCAAAGCAAAATGCAGTCTTTCACTTATTTTCAGCAGTTATCACATTGCTGCCACCCTATGTGTATCACTCAGACTTCTAAAACTCTCTTTTGAGCAGCACTGCCTGCACTTGTGGCTCTCTACAAATAATTAGTAATATAGAGAGGTAATCAGAGCAGGATTTCATAAGCAAAGGTCTTACCCTTTAGTGAAGGTACAGCTATCAAAGCTGAATGATGAAAATTATTTAACAAAGTTCACAGAAAGAAGCACTGACAGTGTTCCATGCCTTTCTTTTGGATATGCTCCTTCATGTCCTACTTGTTTGCTTTGTATTCACTTATGGCTCCCACGGCCAGTTGAAATTGAGTCTGTCAAGCTGTATTTTCAAAGAACTAGAGTGCCAGCAGTGTTGGAAGGTTGGTTTGTGCTGCTTCTGGTTTTTTTTTTTTCTTTTGTTTTTTGGTTTGGTTTTTTTGTCTGAACACTTGCTTTTGTAGTCTGTTTGAGTTTGTTTAGTTTTACTTTGTGTTGCTTTTCCCTCTGCAGTCAGCCCTGCCCTCCTGGACTCCAGCATCCTTCAAGCAAGACATTTCAGAAGAAGGCCAAGGGAAGCCAGGATGCTTTGATACTTCTCCTCTCCTTGCCCTGACCCTTCCATACCCCTGTTTCATCTGGCACAGGAGCCTGGACTGTGGGAAGTCATCCATCAACTCTTGAGAGAAGTTCTGGGGATGCCCTAAGCTGGTGCAATACAAAGAAGTTTTTTAAAGTCTTGATTTCACTTTCTTTTACGTGTGTGTATGAACCCAGGTCAAACTGGAATTGATCTACAGTAGAACTGACTGAAAAACAAACAAACTGAAAAAAAGACTTAACTATTTTATTTATTTCAATATTTAAGAGCGAAAAGAAGTGCTGAAGTTGCACAGTATTTTTGTTTTAAATACATTTTACTTCAGATTTTAAATGCAATTTTGTGAAGACATGAAATTTTAAAAAGCACTTAATGTAAAATAAAGACTGAATATTTACTTTAAGGAAAAAACCTTTTTTAAATAATGAAAATAAAGATCAACTCTGCTCTCTCTCTCTTACTTTAAAGAAGCCATTCATACATGTGCTGGGTATCTTTGTTTTTTGCAAATTGGATGTGGTAAGTGAAGATTGTTCTGGTTTACTTTCTCCTTAATGGCATTATCGTGTTAGATGCTTAAAACTTTCTTTGCTGTACTTTGTTATGCACAAATCAGAACAAAAACTGTTGAAATAGCAATGACCAGGCTCAGTGACTGGATTTTTTTGTTACCAGATTTTGTGTCCAGTTCAAAGAACTGTTTTCTCCCAGTAGGATTGATGTGTCTCTTCTGCACAGTAAAAGAGATTTGCTCTTGAGCAACTATGAAATTCTTCTGCTGAAAGAGAGATTTGAAAAAAGGGAAAACAGCTCTGTTAATTTTAGTTTTGGTTTTTTGGTTTTTTTTTCCTTTGGTAATTCCACAGCCGATTGTGAGTTCGTTGTGAGGGAAATATCTAAATTTTCAAGTGCTCTTGGCATGGAGTTCCTGGTTGGAGTCAACAATGATGCCATGTGTAGAAACTCTGTGTACTTCAGCCCTTTCTTAAGTGGTAGTGGACTTTGAGAAGCTTCCAGGTGCACCTGCATGTCAGCAGTAGGTAATGGGTTACACAGCAGGAGGAGAATATGTGTTCCTGCATGTACCATCCTAAACTGTCCTGTTGGGCAGTGGTGAGGGATGTTCACATCCTGAATTCTAAGCTTTTTGCTGTCTTTTTAGTGAAATAAGGTGTTCTACTCCATACAAGCACTGGAGGATTTTGTTTGCTGCCAAATTTGCTAACTGTGGGTAGTTCAGGGCTGTTTGCTGTTGTGTGATGCTGTCTAGTGAGGATACAGGGTAGCCTTGTGTCCTAGGAGAAGGAGATTGGACTGGGCTCTGAGATTAGCTTCTCCTCTGCAATGGGGTGCCAGATGTACCTATTGGCACAGAGCCAGGGTGGTTATGTTAACGTGGCTTATCTTGGCTATTGGAGTGAAAAAAACCCTGTGTCTAAAAAAATGGATCCTGACTTGGTGAAGCTGCCAGAGCACCTGATTCTGCATCATGTTTCTTGCACACCCAAAACTCAAACTCACCTCACTGAGAGGTTTCCATGTGTCAGTAGCAGCAGATTTTGTCCCTTTTTCCCTTCCCAGTCTCCTGCTTTTTCCCAGATTCAACACGTAGGGCCAAAAATAACCATGTAAGACGAGTGGTAAACCTGATTCCTGCTCCCTTTAAGTGACAAAATGTACGTGCTAATCAGGCTCTTTAGCAGGATGGGGTTTGTTTTGTTCATTTTGTTGGTTTCTAAACTTGCAGTAGGGAACTGCCTCTACAGAAAAAAAAGAAATCAATTTTTTTTCACTAAATATGACAACGCACAAATGTAATGAAGACTTGCAAATTACAGGGTCTGTGTTCAGTTTGTGTAATATTCCTTCCAAATAAAAGTTCTGCTTTGAATGCCCCTACTGTATATTCCTCTGTAAATATTACTTTATCAAACCAATCCCACAAGATCATTTTTAGTGCAAATAATCTTCTAGAAGAAAGATTCTTCTAAAAGACATTGTTGAGTAACAGACTTGTACATATACTTTTCTAAGGTCTCCATTGTTTATAATACTCTCTTTGAAGCTTAAAATAAAACTTCTTCCTCCATTGATTTTGTTTCCATTTTCCAGTTTGTAAATTATGACTTTTGTCCCTGGATTTTTGCTTTGTATTTCTCTAGCTTGATGCTAGGAATTCTCTTCCTTTTTCTCTTTTACTTTCTCTTCTCCATTCATGGAGCTACAGACACTGATCCTCTTGCTTGCTATAGTGAAGGCAGGCAGGAAAGAAAATATGGTTTTTGTGTTGGGCTTATTTTAAGAGTTGTTCCCTACCATTTGGTGATAATAGAGGATCTTCCTAAATGTGTTTGTATTTTAATAACCTTTTCCATGACATTAATAGAAATGCCTTAAGTTAATTTAGATTCATATGTTAAGTCATAGCTTTTCATGTAGATTTTAGTGACATTGCCTTAACAGGTCCTGACCTCACCTATGCCATTTCTAATCCTGTCATGGGAGCAACTGGAAACCTTGGTTCCCTTTGCTATGTTGCAAAGTGCAGGCATGAACCTTCCCTTTCCCTTTACACTTTAGATCAGTGAGATGCTTGTATAAGGTGGGAAGAGAAAGAGGGAATACTGTTTCAGATTAGATGCCATCTTTTTAGATAACTCTTTGTGTCTTCTTCCCTGAAGCTCTGTTGCCTTTCCTCTGCCTTGCCATCAATTTCACTGCTATCAGTAGGGGCTAGAGATGGCCCTTTTTACTTTGGCAGTTGCTTGCAAAAATAGCAGCTGAGGTGTAGTTTTTCAGAGATCTTCTGATGTGGGTACAGATCCTTTAGAGCAATGAACTGTGCCCCTATCTGACCCCCACTCCTCTCTCTCCCCATCCTCCCCCCCGGAGATTATATGGCAAATTATTCCTAAAGAAGGTGTCAGGAATTAATCAAGTCAGGCAATTTAGGAATTCTATGGAATTGTACAGATGAGCTCATACCTACCTGATTTTTAGCAGTTGTGTGTAACAGAGGGTGTGCCTTTACAGCAGATAATTAACTATTCTTGGTTGTGTTTTATAGCTTTTCCCTATGAAGTGTTATTTTTTACATATATAATCTTAATTTCGATTAGTGTTTTATTTCTTTGCTCTTTCTTCAGGTGAATATGATGTGAAAACCTCATTGCTTGCCTTTAGACTTTCTCTTCACCTATGTAAAGCCTTTGGTCCATTCCTTAGATGAAGGAAAGGCCATTGCAGCTTTTTTTTTTTTTTTTTTTGCTGCCTCAGTCCCTGTGGCTCTTTGGAACCTGTTTGAGATCAGGTAAAGCAGCTTTTGGACTCCTTACTGGGCTGTCCTCAGGTGTTCTGGGGCTAAGGATGTCTTTCCTTCCTTTTCACCTCTCAGGCACTGGGGGCCAGAGGCAGCTGAGGAGGTGGAGTAAGGTGCTAACTCTATTTCTGAGCCACGCTGGGATAGTCTCCATTAAGTGCATAGAGGGTGACAGGATTGCTGGTTTTAAAGCCATTCCTAGCAACTTCCAAATTCCTTTCTACAATTTGCTTTCAGATATTCTCACAGTAAACTCAGTTGCTGGCCTACAAAACTACTTCTCCATAGGGACTCCATGGGGGGCAAATAATCTTCTTTTCCTGCCCCAAAGCAGAGAGGAGGGAGGGTGAGTGTTGGCAGATCCTGAGTTCCCAACCATTGCTGCTTTGGTTGTTCTCCGAGCTCCTCTTGAGCTTTCTGACATGTTGCGTAGGACAGAGAGATCCAGACAGAGGTTGGGCTGAGGGCAAAGCTGAATGCTGACAAATCAAAGAAGGGAAAGTTGAAGAAAGGAAGGAAGGAAACTGTGGCATTAGTGCACTTTGCTTGTTCAGTAGGTCATCTCCCATTTTAACTCAGTTGTCATTTTCATTGTCCCAGTGTGAGGGATACAGAGAGCAGAGCCAGATGTTTCTGCTAAGGTAACCAGGAGTGAAACTGTACATTGGAATTGGCCTTTATGGATGTCTGTTATTACCCTGTTTGGATGAATGGGATCCTTCCCACCACAACAGAGCTATTGTTACAGGCTGACAGACTCCAGAGAACAACTGTGTAACTCTTATTTCTTTAAACATTTTTGTGCCTCTTTTGTTTGTGTGGGGTATTTTCTGTGTGGTTTATGGTTTTTTTGCCACAGGCCTGGAAATACAAATGTTCTAAAGGAAAGTTTTAATTTTGCAGAACTTATCTGAACAGAAAAAAATACAACTGTTCCCTAAGGCCCAGAGCAGATTTACATGGGCATGCTGGTTAGGAAGGTATCTTATTTCCCTGTCTGGAGAAGGGTTCTTGCTGGTGAAAGTCAGGCATGTGTCCTGGTTTGGGCCAGGATAAAGGTAATTTTCTGTCTTGTACTTTTGCTTTCAGCTAAGTCTCTTGTAAGTAGCTGAAGAGGGAGCCAAACTGTTTGCCATCATTGGAGCAGCTGAGGGGTGTACTCCAGAGCCAGGTTTCCCTGGACTGAGACTGAGTCTGAAAGCTGGCAAGGCTGAGGGCTGGAATCTTGAGTTCTCTAGGTAGGCTGAACACAGCATTGAATTTTTTTGCTTTTTATTTTTTCGAATATTGGAGTGGCTTAAGATTTATTCCAAACTTTTCCCTGGAATCAGAAAAAATCTGGTTAAATTTGCATCTTGGAGCCGTTTGCCCTATTTATAATTAGATCTATCAGTCTACAGATGATAAAAAAAAAACAAAACCAAACCATGACCACTGCTCTCTGCAACAAAGCTTTTAATGCACATTAGCAATGACATAAACTTTCTCTGATCCATGTCCTTAGTGGTGAAGATGGCCAAGTAGGGCCTCAACAACATAAAGCACATGGAGCAGAGAAGATAAGGGACTACTCCCCTTAGCTTTGGCTGGGTTTGACCAAGCTGTGGCTTGACGTGTTTAAGATGTAAAATTGTATTTCCTTTGCTGCACCAAAGCTGGTGCATTTGCCACAGCTTAGTCCTATCTTTGATTTTAATGACTCAAGAGGAGAGCTATTAATCTGTGGCATCTTAATTTCAACAGTATATTTCTTTAAAACCTGACTGCATTTTTTGCTGTTTCAACAAATGCTCCTGCTGTGAGTGTGTGTTAGGAACTACCATCAATCATCTGGACTTTGATGAAGTCTTTGTCTTTGCAACCTGTAATTCTTCTGATTCCATGAAGAACTTACCTTTTAAAAAGAAGAGTTGTCTGGAGTGCTGTGTGGTGGCTATTATTGCCATCTAGGATATAATTAGAAACAGATTTGTTCAGTGTTGTGTAAGATAGCTGTGGCAGCTCTGAATGGTCTACAAACCAACTATGGCAGTGTTATGGGAAATTCAACACACTTGGAACACTCAAGCTGGGTGGTGGGCTGAAGCTCATGGTGCTGCCTGCCTGAGAGGCAGAGGGGTTTGAGACCTCCTGCTTTGAGACCTCAGCTGATGGATGGTACCTCTTGAGCAGGAACAGATGTAGCCTCCCTTCAATCTCCTACAGTGCATCGTTTTTTTGGGTTTTTTTTTCAGAGTGGAGTTTCATTTCTCAGTGCTGTTTGTCTCCCATAACTAATTCTTAGTGAGACCTTCTAGTTTTATCTCTGGGATTGCACAGGTGTTGAGTCAGTTTTTACTTGGACTGTAGCCCCTTCTCATTATGTTTCTTCAGTCTTCACTGGTAGTTTCTTGGCATCAGTGGCTTCTTTGTGGACTTCAGGAAGAGAATGAACATGATGAGATCTTTCAAATGTAGCCCTCTTTTTTGGAACGAATTAGAAATTTTAAATAATGCTGGAGAGAGTTTTGTCAAGCATTGCTGAAGCCTTAGCTTACTAATTTGGATTTCTTTCATCAGCCAACAGCCATTAACTTCAGGAAAGCAGGTGAAGGGCTTTTCACCAGAGGGGGTAGTGATAGGATAAGGGGTAATAGTTTTCAGCTGAAAGAAGGTAGATTTAGGTTAACTGTTAGGAAAAAATTATTCACCATGAGGGTAGCAAGATACTGGAAAAGGTTGCCTAGGAAGGTTGTTGATGCCTTCTCCTTGGAGGTGTTTAAGGGAAGGGGAAAAGGTTTAAGGCCAGGTTGGATGAGACCTTCTGCAATCTGGTCTAGTGAGCTATGTCCCTGCCCATCCAGGGGGGGTTGATCTTGATGATCTTTAAGGCCCCTTCCAACCCAAACCATTCCATGATTCTGTGATTCTTCATATGATGATTCCAGGAGTCAGTATTGAAGGCAGGTCTCCAAGGTGAGAAGAAATCATTCATTGGATGGGAAATAGCTGACATGTGCTGTCACTAAAGGGATACTTTTATTTTAGTGTCTGACAGCCAAGTGAGACATAGCTTTCAAGTTCATGGAGCACTTTTTATGGTGGAGGGGTTTTAAGCCTATGTTTGAGAAATTGATTTTCTCTCTTGGTAAAACTTACAATTGCTTCATATCAGTGCTCTGCAGGGGGTGGCTTAAATGTGTTAAACAACTCAGAGGTCTTTCCATCCCTTTACTCAATATGGTGCAGTAGATTCTGCAGCTGGATCTTGGTTCAGAAATCTCATGCATTGCTGGGATATCCGGGCTTGGGCTTCTTAAAGAACAGGTCCCAGCTCTTCTCAAGTCATTCAACACTGTGTCTCTGAACGTGTCCATCATCCTGGAGGCTTTGGGTAGTTTTTCAACTATCCACAAACTCTTTCTGGGTTGAACTCAGCTTGCTGTTGAACTCTTCAGACCATTTAGATGGTTCTTTACCTGGAGCAGAGGACCTTCCCTGCTTTAGGGAGCTTCATTTCCCTTGCAGGGCTAGGTCAGCCTCTCCAGTGGTAAGCTCTCCAAGGCCTGCTCTTCACTTTTGTTAAGGGTAAGATTTTACAATTACTTAGCAGTCTAAAGGAAAAAATGGAGACTTTCCTAAGGACATCTGCACCCATTAGCTTCCCCTGTGACTGTTTACATATTTACAGGTCTGTCATTATGAGAAGAACTTGTCCTCATTAGTCTCAGTGCAGCAATCATCAAGAATTTCCAAACATCTCTTGGGTGATGGGATTCCACCTAACAGAGAACATCACAGGTGATGAACACCCTTAAGAGCTGTTAAAGGTGACAGGACTTGGGGTGCCCAGAACCTGTGGGAGAGGACTTCCCAATCTCTGCCATTAATAGAACCATCAAGCAATAGTCCTGCTAGCCAATATTTCAGTCAGCTAAGAGTTGGGTTAGAGGACTCCCACAACCCTGGAGTACCGTGAAAGATAATTTTCTGGTATTAAATATGATAACATTCTACTTTTGTATAGGCTCTTAATAAGCAATTCTTTTGATGCTGAAAGGGAGCAGGACTAGCAAACTGTTTAATGAGAGACATTTGTGCCCACTGCTGTGGAACTAGCAAATTTCTTCTTTAAAGTGACTTGGTATTCAGCTGCTAGGAAGGACTGGTTGTGTAGGTTAAAGAACAGCCTGCACTTTGACTTGGCTAATCTGGGGTGGAAAGGCTGGTGGGCTCTGAGGAAATAGATCATGGATTTTAATCTGGTGTACTTGCAGCAAAAAAAAAAAAAACAAACCAAAAAATCCTGCTGTTTTGGTGTCGTTGGCAGCATTTTGTTGGGCAGTTTCTCAAAGAGGCTGTTCAAATAACTGAACTGAGAAATACCCTGGTGCAGAGAAAAGATTTTTATTTGATTCAAACCAAAATGCGTTCTCTTGTTCTCAATAAAATGCCACTTTCCCACTGCCAAGTGTGCACAGGCTTGAATGAAATGTTCCATTTCTGAGTATTTTTCCCTCTCTCAAAAACAATTCCATCAAGCTCACCTTTGAAGCAAGGCATTGCTCCAAAATGAAGGCCAGACACTGGCACAAAATGTCTCACCCTTACTGAAAATTCAGTTTCTCCCTCTGCTGCCTCTTTACCCTTTCTCCCTTCCTGCTTGCTTTGGACTGAAACTGATTCATTCTAATTCCCTCCTTCACTCAGATGTTTAGATCACCCTGAAATGGCATATTTAAAGAGTAAACTGATATATTTCACCATCCCCCACCAAGCACGCAGTGATGCTCTGCAGGGTGCAGTTGTAGCTCTTCCTTCCCTCTAGAAATGTGATGTTGCTGGGAGTTTGATGGGGAAGTGAAAGGTGGCTGCCATATTGATGAAATCTCGATTGGCACTCCAAAATTCCCAACCAAACAGAGCTGAACTAATGGAGAAGGGAAAAAAACAACAGTAGGTGAAGGGAATTTTCCAGCTTCTGGCACTCCATTAGAAAAAACGGAGAGTGCACATGGACAGCACAGCTGGAAGGGTATCTTTGAAGAAAGTTACTTCAGTCCCTTCTTGATTTAAATTGGGTTTTTTTTTTGTGTTTAGTTGAGTGAGGAAGTTCTACTTACATCTGAATATACAGTCACATTAGCAACAGTGTAAACTATGCTTGCATGGGAAAGTCAGACCTCTTGCATTTCAGCATGTTCACATCAGTTATCATTTACCCATCATGTGCTGAATTTCTTTACCTGGATGATACATGGTTACTGTGTAACAGCAATGAGATCACTGCCTATGCAATGGCATGGTGTCTTCTGAGTAGTTAAGTTTGTTTCATATTAAAATTGTAACATTTAAATAACTTTTCTGGAGTTTGCCATTTGCTTTGCAATTTCCTGAAGTGCTGGCAGGGAATTAGAGTTGTTCCTTAATCTTTTTAGAAAGCAAATTTGTCCAGAGATTAGCAATACTCTCCTTTTTTTCCCTTTCCTGTCCCTTAACTCATCAGCATAAACCCAGCCTATCCCCTTTTGAACCAACAGGGATGGCTGTTTCCTGGCCCTTGCCTGAAATCACCTCTGAAATTCTCCCTGAAGCCTTTGGTGCCTGGGGAGGACCTCAGGGCTTGTCTTGATGCTCTTGGAAGTGATTGGGGTGAGCTTGGTGTTTTCTGCAGGGGAGTTTAACAGCAGAAGTATCAGGGAAGGACCAGGTGTGTGGACAGCAGGTAGCAGAGTCCTTGTTCAGGTTGAAGAGAGGGGAGGAGGGGGAGAGCCACTCTCAATTTTAATGGGGGATTTTAACAAAGATAGAGCTCTCACAGAAGGCTATTCAGGCTGCCGTTTTCCTAGCATTTTAAATACCACCCCACTCCTCTCATTATAGCTGGGGATTTGGGCTCTCCCAGGGGGGAGGAGATGTTCTAAATGGGCGGCTGGGAGGTGGATTTAATGCACTAGGAGGAACTGGCTTCACCAAGTTAAAAAGCAAAACAAAACCCAATCCTCCATTCCTATTTTTAGTGTTTATGACCAAGTATTTTTGCTTGGTTGCTCATTTTGAAAGGGTTTAGTGAGCCTGCCAGTTGATTGAAAGCTCTGTGGTGTGTGAGCTGGCCTGGCTGGGGAGCCTGCAGTGCATAGCGACGAGGTCGGAGCCGTGCCGGAGGTTTTTTTCCACTGCAGTTTGTTGAAGGGTAACAAAAACGTCCCCCGGGCAAAGGGGATGTTGGCTTTCCAGGTTGTGGTGATTCATCTTGTCTGGATAAGCAGCCTTCCTCCCACTCTGGCGTTTTCATCTCCCATCTACCTCACCCTTACTTCCCTGCCTAACCAAATGCAAACCCTGATCCCGCGGGGTGGGGATGATGGGATGGGATGGGATGGGGGCTGGGGAAGGGGATGCAAAACCTGACCCCGCGGGCTGTACCTGCTGGGCAGCATTAGCATTCGGTGCCCGTCCTCTTTGCGCTCCGTAAATGGGTTTATTCTCGTTATTAGGAGCTGTGTCCCTGGCATATGGAGTCCGTGCAGTGCCCTGCGGGCAGGTTTCCTTCCCCTTGGTGTTGGTAAGCAGCCCAAAAGTGCCTCCTGGCAATTAGCAGATCGTTACCCATAATGCGGTGCGCAGCGATGCAGCCTGGTGGGTTTTCGGGAGGTCACTCTGACCTAATTCACCCCCAGGAATTGTACACTGCTGGCATGACTTGCCAGTGCATTAACAAGCTGATGCTTCAGGACGAGGTTATGTGAGTGCTTCCACATTATTTTTCTCAGGCAAGGAATGGCCATTTTGTCTGGCAGCCAACGGGGTTGGGCTGGAAGAGGAGGGAGCAGGGTGCTGGTTATGCATTGGGCCACCGCGAGCTCGTGGCATTTCCTTTGGCTTTAAGGTTGGGGGCCATTTATGATCTCCCCGGGTCGCAAATGTGTAGAGAATTTCCCCCTTTTTTTCTACCTTGCTTCTGTGTCACCACAGCATCTTTGCAGGGAGCTGAGGCGTGTGCCTGGATCCCGGCTGCTCAGCCTTGGAGGGGAGGGAGGGCAGAGGGGCAAAGACTCTGCTCCAAATCTGCCACAGCCCAACCCCCCCAGGTGATAGGAAATGGAGGTCCAGATTTCAAGCTGTCTCGGGTAGAATTGGAGGGGCGGGCATGCCTGGCCAGAGGGGAACTTGGACACAGCATGCTGCAGGCACCCCAACAGGGATTGTGCTCCTTCTGGCAGGGCTGAACTCAGAACAGAGGGTCTGGCACAGCCAGCACAAAGCAGGCTTATCTCCCAGGGCAGTGATTCCTGTATGTTACAATTAATTGTTGGCAATTTTTAGAGTTTTTTAAAAAAACTATAAGCTCTGCTTTTCATTGTTCCCTGTTAAGATATGTATGGCTGGACTGTGCATGCTGGGGAAGGGGGGCTACACACAAACCTATTGCAGTAAAACTGTTTTAAAACATTTCTATAGTTTTCCTGTAAGACTTGGGGCATCTAATGCCAAGGGGATGGTGTGAGGGGAGAGGGTGATTTGACTGACAAACTATTAGGAAGCCCAGAATAACCCACTCCTGGCTTCTCTCTTTGGACACTCTGGAGATCACCCCTGAATCCCACCCAGCTTGTCCCATCACCTTGTGTCAGACAGAGTTCCTTTCCCTGGTCCTTGGGTAATCTCTAGGTGCATGTGAGCCTGTGTAAGCACAGATCCTTCATTTTGTTCATGCATATGAGCAGCCTTTGAGCTAAGTTCTGCTCTCAGTGTACCCTCTGTGGCCCAGCCTCTGCTGTTCTTGATGCTTTAAAATGTTTCAGAAGAAATTATGCAGTGTTGTAGCACCAAAGCCAGGAGGAGTGAGTTGAGCTGGTGGGAAGTCTTCCCACAGGCAACAAAATTTTCTAGGGAGTCCCTGACGAGGAGGGGTGTTTCAGTGGGAGCTCTGTGCCCTTTGGTTTTTGCACAGGGGAGTGGAAGAGAGTGAACTGCAAGTGCCACCTTCCACACACCACCATGTTATAACTTCCTTGAGGTGTCCAGTGTTAATTGCTTCCAAACACAGGTCTGTCCTGCTTTCAGTTCTCACTGACTCTAATTACACTTTCCTAGCTGTGACTGGGACTGAACCACTGTCTTTTGCACAGGGGTTTTATTTGTCCCTTGGGTGAGTAATTAAAGCAGGCTCTCTTCTACCAGTGCCGAACATTCGAGCAACTGCTTGTAATTTGTCTCTTTTTCCACTGGAACTGGCAGTACTGAGAGGCAAACCACCACCTCCAGAGTGCAGCTGGCTGCCAGGCATGGGTGCTTATGCAGCAAAGTATCCCTTCACTTTTTGTGGGCTCAGTTTAAGCTCTGTCCATGCTGACCAGAATGAGTATAGGGACAGGAAGTGGAATAATAGGAACTATAAGCTCTGCTACAGCTGAATGGTTTCAGAGCTCCATCAGTTATTAAAGGCATTAATTCTTCCACAATTACTGGCATATTGTGGCATATTAGATTAGGGGAAAGTTGGTCTCTGACCAAATCAGGCTGACCAGTCCCTAAGTCCTTTCAGACTCACTCCTGTAGCAGAGCTGGCAGTGCTGGGAGATGGAGCCTAGGACACCGGGAGGAACAGCCAAGGTTTTCTCATTCCCATCAGGATGTAGAAATTCATGGTGGTAGTGTTTCTTTTCCTCCTCCTCTGTCTATTGGTAATAAAACCCAACGATGCCTACGAGTGACACTTCCTTTTTTTATTTCTTTGTTTTTCTTAATAAGCTGGATTCAGTGGGGCTGAAGCCTCTGAAGGGGCTGAGACCTCTTCACCTGCAGCCTCTCACACCCACCCTGCCCTGGCCACTGGGAAAGCTGTTGTATTTTTCTGCAGTGAAATATTCCTGCTTCCCTGCATTATGGAAGTACTGTGGCAGGTGGTGCCTTGGATCCTTACCTCACTCTCACTTTTGAAGCCTTCTGTTTATGAGCACCTCTGTTTGAGCAGGCAGGCATATGTCCCTGCTTTATAACATCTTGATATTGCAAGATGGGCAGGGCCAGGAAAATGCCAGGAGCTCCCCATCCTCATCCCTTAAACGTTTGGTCTTTTTCTGGGAGTTGCAGCTCCTCTAGCCCTGGGATTTTGGCCCAGCCAATCCTTTTGGTGTACCTGGATAGTTAAGAGTTTTTAAGGGCCCTTTCTAATCCATATGTTGTTGATACCCCAAATCTATAAGCATGCATTCTCAAGACAAATGAGAGCTAATTTGGTATATCTAAAGCATAAAATAATATCTTTTAGTAGAATTACAAGTTCCTTTTCCCTTCTTTTGTATGAATAATGGCAGTAATTCTGTCTAATGATGGCAGTGGTCACAGCAATGCTTGTTCAGTCTTAGGAGGAGGAAATTTTGCAGTTTCTTGGAATGTAAAACTTCCATTATTTGGTGGGGTTCCTGTGACATAGGTCATCATATCTGTAATATGTATTTATATTTGTTTAAAGACCTCAATAGTTTATGGAATAAATTCTCATGTGATATAGCTAGGAGCCCTGTGAGTTTTCATTATACTATTGATTAAAAAGCTCACCCCTACATAGTGAAGATAAGGCAAAGAATTGTAAACCAGGTGAAAATTCCTTTTACTCTATATAAATAATTTCACAGTTGTTTATAAAAAAGGAGTCTTTGCTTGTTTTTTTCCTCTCAAGATAATCTCTGCCTTTGTTTGAAAAAGGTTATTGATTGGATTGTTAACTTAAATAGTCTGTGGCGGGTGTGACAGAGCACATGGCTGCAATTAATCTTGCAATGCAGAATCCATTATTGAAGAAGCACTAATGAGCCATTCTAAGGCCTTCACTGGTCACAGAGTGCCTGGGAGCAGCAGATTGCTCCTGCCCTTTAATGTCAGGTTTGGTCTTCAGTGTTACAGAGCCTGTATAAGCAGAAGAGATTTTTGATTTATTACTTTTTAAAAAATTTTTTAGGGTATTTATGTTAAAAGTCTCCTTACCAAGAGTCTGCAGTTGCACTGGGTGCAGGAGTCAAAAAATGGTCTTAAATGTATTAGCCCCCCACTCCTCTGACCAGATGTCTGGTGGACATAGTGTGCAATTAAAGCCAGTGGCATGTGAAACATGGGTGTCACTATAAAATATGATCTCAGACACAGGGTTCATATCCAGAGGAGAGTTTTGACAAAGATGAAGTAGCTTTCAGGCCTGATCTATACTTTAAAATATTGCTTTAAGACACAGGGATGAGCTGTTGGAAACCTTCTCGCTGCAAGTTTTATTGTCTGTGTTGTTTATCACTATTGCAGCTTAGCAAAAGTTTAGGTAGAGAATAGTTATGGTAGATTAGGAACTGTCAATGTTAACATATCACCTTCTCCTTCAGCAGAACTGCTCCTGGACTGTATTTTAGAGGTCTGTCTATTGACTTCAGTGACATCATAAATACGTGTAACTTCTTCCTCCTGTTAGATCTCTGGAGCTGATACAGACATGTGAGTCTCATCCAGGGTTTGCCAGGCCTGAGCCACCACCTGAATTACAAACTTGAGTTCCAGCTGCAGACTCTTTGCTGCACACCTTTGCTATGACAAGTGCCATTGATCTCAAGATTAGCAAAATAAGTCTGTTTCTTCATCTTGACCACTTAAGTTATGCAATTAAGAAAGAAAATTTGAATCTACCTAGAGTAGCCTGCCATGTGCAGCTACAGGGCTACAGGTATTGTGCCCCAGAGGGAATGCCAAGAAATGCTGAGATATGGAGCAGGGACAGTGTTCACTGGCATGGCTCCAGGAAGTCTTGAACATGCAAATTTTCTCATAGGTCATGAAAAACACTGTGTTTTGAACCAGGAAAAGGAATTTTAATGTTTTGAGTGTCTACTGACATGTTTGCCGTACACTTCAGTGCCTGATCATGCTGCTGCCATAAGTAAAAATAGTCTTTCAAATGACTTCAGGCTGGGGTCATGGTACCACAAGGCACATTGTTTAATGTGAAAGACAATCTGACTTAGATGCTGAAGACAGACATGTCCTTGAGGTATTCTTTTTCCCTTAGACATGCCAAAAGCCCTGGGCTAGTAGGGAGCAAGCTGCAGCTATGCAGACATGACTCTGGGAATTTGCTGGACTCTTGTAGTCAACAGCATCTGGAGAAAGAGCCCAGTTAAGTGAATACATCAGTATATTTTTGCAACATATTTCTACATTGCTGCTAAATTGGCCTTTATTCCACTATTAATATTTTTTTGGCAATCCTCAGCCCACAAGAGCCCATTTTCTTTTAGGCTTGAGGCGGGTGTGGTTCTGAAGAAGGGCTCTGCAAAATAGGATGGATCACTTCAAGAAAGAGGCACCATCGGTACAAGATGCAGCACAGAAAACCTGCAGAGGTGTTTTTGAGGCAAATGAGGGATGAGACAGCTGAGACTGATAGCTTGGGGAGAGCAGGAATGGCTGAGAAGGGACAGAAATGAAGTAGTGAACAGAACCTGACCTTCGTGTCATGTGAGAGAGTCTCTAGCCAGAGCCTCTGCAATGAGCAATGTGTGTAGGCAGGCAAGTGAGCCCATGAATGTGTGTCTGCATTTAGCTGTGATTTATTTCTGTAAGTTTGATTCCATTATTTCCATTTCTTTTCAAATGTGACTGAAGCTATTTAACTCTCTGATTAACTCACCTCCCTGTATGAGTTGTTTTCTGTGATGTATTCCAGCACTGTACAACCTTTCTGGAAGCTGTCTTGCTGCTGTTGGGATGAATTCCTCACCGATGTACAGGGTGGCACATTTGTTCTCTTTACTGGTGTTGGAATGAGGCTCTGTGTTTGCTGTAAATCAGATCTGGAGGAACATTTCAGTGTCATGTCAAGTTCTGCTAGTTCAGTAGTATCAGAAATTATATGGGGTCTTCTCAGCAAGCAAAGGTATCATGTCAGAAAATCTCCTTCTGGGCAGTTGGGGTTTCAAGGCCCCCAGAAATTTAGTTTCAACTTGCTCTGCTGTAAATCTCAATAAAATCTGACTCTTGTTTTGTCCTGACATTTCAAGGGCTCCAAAGTCCAGTGATCTTCTTAGCCCATCCAAGCTCATCAGCACTGTCAAAACTTTTCTTTATTCAAAGGCTTAAGAGTGATATGAACCATGTCACGGTTCGCTCTTTCCTTAAATATCTCCTGTATTTTCTATTCGATTTCCTTAATAACTTGTGTACACACATTTCTCTGCTGGACAGGCTTAGTTTTCTTATCACTACCATGCAAATGTAACTGGAGAACAAAATCCTTATTACACCGTTTGGTGGTATCATGGGCACGTAAAGGAAATATATTCCTTACAGCATTATTGTCTTACCTAGCAATTCTTAGCATCTGTTTGCTTCATGGAGTAGAAAATATAGAAGCTTCTTGTAGGGTGGTAATAGGTCGTCTGACAGCACTGCAAAATACCACTGATAGGTCTGGTAATGAAGATAGTTCATCTATGCCCACACCTCCTGTAGCCATGTCTGGTTTTTTTTTTCCTTATTGGAGAAGTAGCCTTTCTCTCTCCACTCTTAAAAAACACGTTTAGGCAGGTGGAGGTGGAAAACATTTTTTCCCCATTGGTTGAAGTCTAAGAACAGCAGGCTGGCTAGAGGTGAAAAAACCCCTCTCACTTGATAGTCTAAGTTTCTAGAGGAAGGTGCTGCAGTGGTGGATGTGCATACCTGTATTTCTAGTTGTTCTAACACATGGCTATGCATGGTGTTAATGCTCAGGTGTGTCAGAAAGGGATGCTAAATATGGAACTCTCAAGAAAAGCAAGCAGTAGCTTATCACAGGTGGCTTAGGGACTGCCTCAGCCTGACAGGGGTGGTTTGGGAGTACAGTACTTTATTTCAGCGGTATATTTTTCTTGTTTTGTTTTGCAGAAGGAACACTGATCCTACCTTTGGTTTGTTTGTTTGTTTGTATTTTCCCCTCCAGAAAGCCCATTGCTGACCCTGCTACTGTGATACCGCTGTTTTGCAAAGCTGGAGTCGACACGCATGTAGGGGTGGGGGTTGTAACTCTGGCAATTTGTCCTTCCCAATTAGATGTGACTGTTCTGCTAGCTTTCCCTTCTTTATTCCTTTCATTTAGTTCATTGTGGGAGTTGGCTTGGGTTTTTTTTCCTTTTGGTTTCTTGTTTTGATCCTGGAAGGTTAGCTGTGCAATTTGGTTTCCTCTGTGCCAACCAACTTTAGTGGCAGAGCTCTTAAAAAAAAATTAAAAGCTGTATCACTCCATCCCATCTTGCTTTTTCTCTGTATGCTACTGCTTCCACTTATGCAAAGTTTACAGAATTGCTCCACCCATTTGGACACCAGGCAGGGAAGCTCTGAAATGGTGAATATCCTCGTTTCCACCAGGTCCTTCAGTCCGGTTGAAACAACGCTAATTGAAACTGTAGTCCACTTTCTATTAAGACAGATGGGCTCCCTCTGAAACTGGGCTTGGTTCTGATTTCACCCTTGGTCTTCTTTTCTTTAAAAAAAAAAAAAAATGAAAAAACCATAAAAAAATTAAAGCCCCACAAAAAAACAAACCCAAAACAAACAAACAAACAACAAAACACCAACCCCAAAGCCAAACCATTTTTAAGAGCTCTGAATAAAACTGCTTTGCCAATGGGGAATGGGTGGGGATGACTCTGATTTTTCTCTTGTGCCCGGCAGCGAAAGGGTTAATGCCTGCTTTCCTCTTTGGTATCTGTTAGTTGCAGCCCATGTTGTGATCAGTCCATGTCCATGTGCGTTTTGTTCCCAAATCTAATACCGGTTAATTAACAACCCATAAGTGAGCCTTAACAATGACAGTTGTTTCCCATCTTCCTCAGGACACCCGACCTGCCTGCAGTTCACCACAAACATGACTGAGGCTGTTAAAACCTATCAGTGGCAGTGCATTGAGTGCAAATCCTGCAGCCTTTGTGGGACCTCTGAGAATGATGTGAGTCCATTTACCTTTTCATGCAAATAAGCATCAGTGCAAGTTACTCTCACGCTCACCCTTGAGGAACACGTGGCAATGGTGTGGGTCCTGGCTTTACTGCTGCTT
Source organism: Heliangelus exortis (assembly GCF_036169615.1). Classification (NCBI taxonomy): domain Eukaryota; kingdom Metazoa; phylum Chordata; class Aves; order Apodiformes; family Trochilidae; genus Heliangelus; species Heliangelus exortis. Next base: position 35,462,930 of record NC_092426.1, on the reverse strand, counting down.
CCATACACTTCCAAGGAAGAGCCATTCCTGAGAATAGATGTGGGCTTCTCCTCAGTGCCCCTGTTCAGCTGTTGGGCTCTGCTAAAATCACCACAGGTATCATATAGGGCCAGTTAAGATGGCAATGGTTGTGGTTTGCGTGCTTATTCAATAGAAATTAGCTCAAAGCCATAAGCTCATGTCAGAGGGAGCTGTAAGAGTGTTGTACCTTCAATATGGTAGCCAGGAGTAGGTGTGAATAGGTGATAGCCTGAGATATGGCAGGTATGTTTCTTCTGTCCTGATTTTGCTTACTTTCTTGGCATGACTTTTAGTTACAAGACTTGGGAAACGTGGAAGCACGTGAACTCGGATGGCTAAGCCTCTCTCTGGTCACCTAATCACCCATCACAGTAGTTTCCAAACATGATCCAGAGCCTGCAGCTGACCAGTGTCTTCTCTTTGGGGTTTTCAGTTAAAATCTGATGCTAACATCCTTAGTAGTCTGTGAGAAACTTGGAGAATTGACAGTCACTGCAGCTAACTCTACGTTCCCTACAGCAGAATGAATTTGAAGCCTGAGATTATTTTTTGCTTGAGCAGTAAATACAGAAATCTGAAAACAGGGAGCTGTTCTGTATTAGGAACCAGGGAATATTTCAGAACAGCTTTTTTCCCCCCAAATACAAGAAAGAGCTGCAGACCACATGATGGGATCATGTAATTTCCATCTGTTTCACAGAACTTAGCTGAATTTTGAGTTCATGCTTTTGTCAAGAAAGGTTTGCCCTGAAGGCATGAGGTCCAGCTTGTGGTCACACTGGAGCCCAGCAAAGCCTGTCTTCTTCCTGGCCTAAAAGCTTTTGCTCCTGCATCATGGGGCCACCTTGGAGAGAAAGTCCTCCACCTCTTCACAGTGTTTTTCAAGTTAGAAACTAAATTGCCTTTGTGAGGAGGACTTTGCAGCCTCTCAGAAATACAGAGGTTGATCATGGATGCACAAACATGATGTCTGTAGCCTTTTATGTTCCCAGTAGTTTCATTGTCTCTGTGTTGCAGTTATGAGTTCCTAGCTGAACACTGCTGGTTACCATGCCTATGTTTTCTTCTTGGCAAAACACTAATTTACATAATTTTTTCTCTCTCTTCTCCTTTCCTTCTCTCCCTGCTTCCCTACTGTCTCCCCAACAACCCTGTCTCAGGACCAGCTGCTCTTCTGTGATGACTGTGACCGTGGCTATCACATGTATTGCTTGAATCCACCAGTCTTTGAGCCCCCAGAAGGTAACATATGTTGGAAATCTGCTTTGAAAATCACAATAAAGTCCTTACAGAGAAGGAAAGAAATTAAAAAAGGTGGCCTGGTCTATGCAGGGTTAAGGAAGCACTAGCAAAGCAGAAGCAGGTAGCACTGAAAAGAGAGGAAATTAATTGACAGAGAGGTCTGGTATGATCTGAGATGTCCTATTCAATCTTGCCAGGTCTCTACCTCCTCTTCCAGGCTCTTTTGCAGGTCGTAGGTATCTCTGGGTCTGGGATGTTGCAGATGGCATTGGACATGTCAGTTTAGTCATTTGAATTAAGCTCCTGTAAACTGTGAATTTAGACACAGGAAGAAGTCAAAGTCCCAGAGAAAATGCCCCAGATTAGGGAGGTTCTCTCCTCTGGAATAGCTGGCAGTCTGTTGTCACGAGACTGGATTAAGAGGAATCACCTTCCTTGTTCTCTGGTCTGCCTGTGCCTCGGAATGGTGAGAGTTTTATGGTCTGCATTATGTTTGGCATGTAGTTATGTCCTCTGCAGGGGATTCAATCTGAATATACTACAACTGGTTGTTATTTGTCACTTGGTTGTGGAGCAGAGGAACGAGTTTCTTACCATTATTGATTCCTTGACTAAAATCTGCAGAGAGCAGTAAAACTGGAGAAGGAGACATGCAAGTGCAAATGGCTGTGGTTTACATGAGGGGCAAGACAAGAGTAATTACAAATCAATCATGCATTCGGGAGTGAAATCTTTGTAACTTTGACAAAGAGGAAGCCAAATCAGGAGGGCAGAATGTTGAAATCAAGGTAATAATTAGCTAAAGGTTTCTGTTTGACTGGGAGGTGGTTTATTGAGTGTACTAAAATATAAAACACCCAGTGTCAAATGCACACCCCAGCCATGTTGGAACTTGTGTAAAGAGGCTACGAACACAACGACAAGGGCAGCAGAGCTTGCTTCATAAAACTACAGGCAACTGCAATGTTAGGAATATTTAATATTCTGTTCAAGCAGATCTTGACATGAACTCTGAGTGCCTGAATTTGATGTCATTCCTATAAGAAGGATTTCTTCATTTGCAGGGAGCTGGAGTTGTCATTTGTGCCGGGAGCTGCTCAGAGAGAGAGCATCAGCTTTTGGCTTCCAAGCCTGAGGAGCTCCAGCAGTCAAGAAACACTTTGCTCCTGGTGTTGCCACACCAGCACACAATTCCCATCCAGAACACAAAAACACAACCCACATCAAAACTAATGGACACTCAAATGCAGGAAGAGGTATCTGTGGTTTTCACTGTCACTAATGCTGTACCTCCTGAGCTCTACTAGAAGGATCCATGTACTTCCCTGATGCTCCGGATGAAATCTCACTGCTGTGCATGGTTGCTGCTTGCTGTTACAGGTTCACGTGCATTATAGAACAGGGAGAGGTGATCCTATTGACATGGAGAAGTCAGTTTTCTGTGGCCTTGTGCTTTCTCTTTAGTCTTCTTTTTAAAGAAGTAATAAGATACCTCCCAAGGAATTATTGGTGAGTACTTTGGTTGGGAGCAGCACTGGTTGTTTCTCCTCACAAGCTTGACTGGAAATCTCCTTATTGCAACCACACCATAGTCATAGGGAGCTTTGAGAGTTGCATTAGTTCAGTACTTCCCAGGTCATGAACAACATCTCACTGAGAGAAGCACTGATGAAAAATTTTGGGGGTGAGACTTTCTCCCTTGGATCAAATGCTTTGATTTGGCAGATCTTGAGAAATCTGGTTTTAGCATCTCTGAAGGAAGAACACTACCAGTATGTACAAACACAGCTGCTTAGAAAAGTCTGCATCTTTGGTATTTCAGGGTGTTTAGGCACACTCTCCCAGTGCAGTGTCAGTGTACAGTTCAGACTTGTGATTTTGATTTTGTTCAGGAAATTGTGAATGGTTATGTGTGTAACTGACTTGCTGCTTAGCTCAGAAAATCGAGGAAAAGAAAAATGTCACCTGAAGTTGATCACAGAAAGTCAGATTTTCAGTTCTCTGAGCAATCTAAAAATAAGCTGCAAAAAAGGAAAAGCTTTGGCTTAGAGTCAAATGAGGCACTGTTGATTAGTTTTTGGTAATTTCTAAACTAAAATGTTCTGCAACTTAAAGATGCGTTTTATCCTGGGAATTGCCTAATTAGCACTTCCAGCATTTCCAAAGTATTACTGTTTTTTATTAAAGTTACTATCAAATCTAGCTGGATTTTCAAATACTTTTGCCAGATTCTCTACAACTGTATTTTTGGCAAACTTGATAATCTGGCAAAAAACCTCCCCAGCTCTAAAGAAGAGAATAATTTACTGAATTTAATACAAAAAGTAAGATTTTCATCATGATTTAAAAATTTAAATAGAAGTAGTTGTACTTTATTTAAACAACCCTCTACATGTGAAATGGAGAAACATTAAACAAGAGCATCAATGGAAAAAATATTATTACAGTTGAGTCTCTGAATAATTTAAGACATCACTAGGAGGACAAGTGAGTACATTAAAGAATTTCTACCAGATACATTTTTAAGGTTAAAAACTTGCATTTTCCCAAGCTGCCAGGTAGCCCAGAATGACCCTTTCTTTGGGTATAATGTAGATTACTTTCTATGCATAGATTTAAGTGGGTTTATAATACAAATCTATGACAGCCCCAAGCAGCATGTGACTCGAGTTGCTTGCACAAGTAGGTAAGGACACTGAAGATTATATTTGGCATATTTGGATTGGCTGAAACTTTTCTGCAAAATTAAATGTCCCTGAAGATTTGAAAGGACATTGCGAAAGATTATGGGTGAGATAATTTTTCTTCCTTCTCCTGCTAATTACACTTAGTTAGAATGAGCTATACTGACCTAATGCACTTTCCCTCATTACTTAGATAGATTCTTCACCTTTTGTGTTTTGTTCAGCTTGCACGCTGGAAGTAGCCATGTCAGCTGCTGGGATCTCCCATGTGTTGTTGCAGCCCCATCTCAGGCTGCAGCAGGAGTATTTTAACCTGTTAGAAAAAGGCTTTACTAAGGTTTAGAAAGTTTTTATCCCTGTTGTATTGGACAGAATCCCTCCCAGAGCAGCTACACTGGCTACCTGTGAAAGTAATTCAATATCTTAGGCTTTGTGTGTGATGGTCCCTCAGATGAGCTGAGAGTACAAGGAAATCTGAGCATCAAGTGAGGGAAGGGTAAAGCAGGAGCATTCAGTATCTGGTGCATGGTGAGACAAAGCTCTAGAAAAAACATAAAAAAGGAAGAGTGTTCCTCCCAGCCTGGAACTTCCCTGGCCCTGGGGAGCACTTGTGGACCACAGCTCATCTGTCAAATTCTGCTGGCCGGGCACTTTGGCACCATGCAAAGTCCTGTTGCTTCTGTGGCCAGGAGTGCAGGTGTATATATATTCACTGGGACACTGCTGGGCTTTTCTCATGAAAAGTGAGTGTTTTGGCAATAAGGACAGGAGCTGAGAAGTGTGGAGGAAAGTATTGCAGTGGTGCTGGCAGTGGGAGTAGCAGTGGTGGGTTTGTGTTCAGGCTGGTGTGCAGCTACCAGGTCTGCTGGGCTTAAGGAGGGAGCTGCAGCATAAGGAGAGCCATTGTCTTTCAGGTCCCTGGCATTTGCATTGATTTTAGGAGAGGGGTAGGGCAATATCTGTATTCCCAAATGGAGAGGAAAATGCATATTTTAGCCAGTGTGTTAGGAAGGCAGCAGTGGCACCATGTAAGTCTCAGGTGGTGGTATGGGCAGGTACAGAAAATCAGTGCTCTCCATCCCTGTGATGGAGACAGCACTACATGAGCTGTGCTGTGCACACACACCTGCTTTCCTACATTTGAGATTTTGATCCATAGCACTGACTGTTTTCTTCTCTCACAACCATTCCACAGTGAACAGAGTCTTTCACAAGGGGAAATATTCCCCCCCTCAGTGGCCTTGAAGTTGGTGAGGCATGATGGAAGGTGAAGTTGCTAGAGCTTCAACAGCAAAATGTTGTTTGCCATTGAGATCAGTGCAGTCGGGTACTTGCCCATGCTGGTCCAGCTCTGCTTCATCTCTTCAGCTTTGTGCTGAAGCCAGGCAGCTCCAGGTAAATTTGGCAGCAGATAAGACACCAGCTCTCCCATGCTTCACTCCCTTCTTCCCTAGCTCAGTCTGTGACAGACCTCTCAGTGACTTTTTAGCTTGCATTCAGAGCCATATGTCCTGTGGCATTTTAGAAATATTAATTGATCCACCAACTGAGTACAACGCTGTACTCATTTTACTGTGGTGTGGAGGGGCACAGCTATCAAGGTGAGGAAGAAACTGTGAAACCTGATTCCCTGTCACCTGGTACCCCCTTAGGAACACCCTTCCTGTATGATGTGAGCTACTTGGGAGGTTCCATCTCCTGTCAGGCAAATCTTGAAACCACTTATAGCAGCAATCTGCTCTGGGAAACAGTGTGAGGACTCAGACTTCTTCTGCCTGTCCCCCTGCAGCAGGACATGCTGGTTTGTTGGCAGCCTGTGAGATGATCAGACTCTGGTGTATTTCAGACCTCTCCTGTGTGGGCAAGGCAAGCAATATTTTAGCACAAATCAGGCCAAATTACCATGCTAGGTGGTAGGTAGATCCTGCATCCCCTGAAGTCTTCAAATCAAGAATGGACAGCTTCCCAGAAGATGTATTTTAATTGAACTCAGTTAATCACAGGAATGTCCGAGTGAAAAAGAGCTGTGTTATAGAGGAAGTCAGGCTGGATGATATAATTGTTCTTCCTGTCCTTATTATAAAAACAGATGTTTACTGTGGGAGAGGATGTATTCAAATACAAGCTGTGTCTGCATAATGGCCTTAAAGTGTGTTAGTTCAACATGTTCATGTGATCCTTCTTATTTTTAACCCAGTCTGGGTTAAAAAAGGTCATTTCTTGAAAACCACCTTTACTAATGCAGTAAATTGTACATTACCTCCTTCTTATCCACTGCTGTTAGCTACATTGGTGGTAGGTACCACCAGCTGTTCCAGAGACTGAACAATTTAGACTATGTTGGATGAAATCATGGCTTGGTCCTGGCTTTTCCTCCACACCATGGTGTTGCCTGGTTCTCTTCCCCTTGGTGGGCAGCCTGGCTGGGTTGGGGGGCTGCTGCAGGGACAGTCTCAGAAGCCAGAGGTGTGGAGAAGTGGTCACAAAAAGGGGATGCATTCAAGTGGTGCCAGTGAGGAGGTGAGCTCGTGTTACTGTCACAGAGCCTCCCCTGTAGCTCAGAAAAGGCAACACCTTTAAAAAAGGTGAGATGGGGCCCGTTCTGCCTTCTGGTATGTGCTTCCAGATGTGTGGTTTTCAACTGAGTTTACAGCATTTGCATGAAATAACCTTAGGCCAGTTCTTGAGCCAGGAAAGCCCTGGTTAAGTGTGTCCTTTTGAAGCAAATGCTGCTCTGAATAGCTTTGAAATCATTATTTCTCAGCTTTCTTTAAAAAGAACTTAGTAAATTCTGCTGCAAAGGAAGACTCCCACGCTGAGCAGTGCTGTGGGGCTGTTGCATGTTCTTTACGCCTACAGCATGTGTTTCAGCAGGGGTCATTTGGGAGGTGAGGAGTGGATGGGGTTAGAAGAGAGAATTAATTAAGCTTGTCACTGTCAGAGGGTTAGAGCACATCATGCACAAGGAAATTCCAGGTAGAGCTGGGCATGATTTTTCTGCATGAAGTAATTATTTTTACATTTTTTTTAGAAAAAAGTGCTCCTCGGAGAACCACAATTATTCACATACCCAAATTCAATCTGGCAAATTATTTCATACAAAAAAATATGGGGAGAATACCAGAAGAGTTGAAAATGCTTGTTTCAAGTTTTTTGTAATGAATCACTTCATTAATTGAATTTCAAGCTAATTTTAATTTAAAAATAAAACAATAGCTTTCATTTGACACAAAACATTTAATGTGGGGATCAAAAGTCTCAGGTCTATCAAGAAGGAATTTTTCCAAAATTTCCTATTTGATTCCACATCCACCACTATGTATCTGGTTAATTCAGTTACAACACACCAAGACTTTGCATTAGAGAAAACTTTACAGTATCTACTTAGAAAACAAGTCAGGTGCTATGGAGGAACCCTTTAACATGAAGCAGCTGGTTCATCTAGAAATAAGAGAACACAAATAAAACAGAAAGATGGAATCTTGAGTGCTAGGAGCACTCTCTTATAGTGAGACATCTTGGTTGGTCTTCCCTGTCTCTCTGTCTAAAGAAGTTGTCAGTGCCAACTGTTGGTCTATAAAACTTTCAGAGCAGAGGAGGAAAATGCTCAGTTTTCCCCACATAAAGACTGGACAAAGCAACAGAAACTGTATTGAGAACAATTTGACACCATTCTGGGAGGGCAGAAAATGGAAATTTTATGAAGAAGGAGATTAGAAGATGGATTATCTTGCCAATTTGGGGCTGGAACAAGGTGGAATTTTAACCATCAACCTGTTCTGTATTTTTTTTGTGGAAATAAGTTCTGTGGAGAGGAGTGGGTAGATAGGAGAGGGAAGCCTTCTTCTTGAGCCAGTCCTGGGTGTGTTATGACCTTAGCAGGCTGTGTTTTTGCTTGATACACTACATGGCAGGACAAGGGGATGTGTGTTAACTTTCTCTAGGGCAGGGAGACCTGGGGAACAGGAGCAGGTGGGTGCTGTCTCTCTCCTGCCCTGTCCCCCACACCAAGGGGGTGTCTGCAGAAACACCCTCAGCCAAACAGGCAGAGATGCTCCCCTACCCTTTGCCAAACCCGGGCTTGGGTTGACAGCGGCTGATCCACATGGGAGCCAGCCCACCCAGCAGAGCTGCTGCTTGTTCCAGGCTGGTGTGGAGACTCAGAGGTGCCGTGAGGTTCATCTGAAATTGTGACATTTCACTGCATGGAAGCAGAGTTGGGACGGGTAGAGTTTATGTTCTCTTTCAGCAGGGATTGGGGCACTGCTGCTGTGGTCAGGTACCCCAACTCCCTGTGCTGTACTTGTGGAGAAAAGGCAGGATGGGAATTCTTAGCTGCTTTTGTAAAGCACTGGGAGCCCAGTGCTCCGTTTACAACAGTGCTGCAGATCCAGGCTGTACCAGCGTGAGCTGAGTCAACTCTGCTGTGCTGTGCCTTCCATTTCTGCCAAGCTGCCCAGGGAGATGGGAGCAGGTGGCAAGCCAGGAGTTGGCAGTCAAAATGTCCAAGACCCTGCAGAGGAAATGAAAAGTTTTAGTTACTGTGGCTGTGCTTCTCCTCCGGTCAAAGAGGGCAGGAGCTGGGACTGGCAAGTAGCCAAATCTATCTTCAGTGGTGGTGTAATTGCTACCAACAACCTCCAGCCCCAGCAGTTGTTAAATGGCTTTTTAGGGCAGGCATCAAACCTGGTCTGGTTTACATAGGAGAAACTCAGTTTTGCTAGAGGCAAAGGGAGAGGAGGGAGGTCTCTGGTCTGAAGGGGACTGCCCAGCCCATGTCATGTTCCCATGGCAGCGCCTCCTTTCCACCAGTGTTGTGCCCCCAGCTGGGATCAGAGCATCAAATCCCTGTTCCCAGGGAGTGGTTTTGCAGGGGGAGCGCTGGCACTGTCCCAGCTCTGTCCCCTGCAGTTCTGGCTGTGTTCAGGTCTCACCTCACTGCAGAGGATGATGCTGGTTTGGGTGGTAGCCCCAGGCTGAGGGGAAGAGTGGCTCCCTTGAAGGGACAAGGCTCCAAGATGTGCAATTTGCCTGTCCCCGTGGCCAGCTCTTAGTGCAGGGCAGAGGAGAGATGTGTTACCATTCAGCTGCACTGCTGGGGTGTCTGCTGAGCCCTGCGACTGCTGTGCATCGAGGCACTTAACTTGGGGGCAAAAGTAAACACTAGCAGTTACTTCTGGGGAACAGAAAGGTTTTTAGGGTTTGCCACTGTGGATGAAGAGGGCAAACCTTATTGCATAAACACCAGTAACAACGCCGGGCATTTTGCAGCAGGGCAACCAAGCCAATAGCTTATTAACATTTGGTGTGTGTTTCTGCCTCTTTGGATGAAAAGATAAACTATTATTGCAGTATATAAGGCATATAGAATATATGTTATTACTGCTGTTTTTAAATAAGGAAACTACAATTTCCAGGTCAGCTTACCTCCTTTGCATACATGAAGTTAACAGTAACACACTGCATACCCCCAAATTGCTGATTTTTCAAGTATTGCTGTTTTCTTTCAGGCATCGGCCCATCTTATTCAGCTCATTGTAATGAACCATAGGTTTCACTTCCACAGTGACTCAGGAAACATTTCCTTTCTTCCCACTTTTCAGAAGCCAAGGAGGGGTGAGAGCAGGATTTATTCTTTGTATTCTGAAAGAGTGATAAAAAATGACAAGTCCATTTCATGTTCTTCTCCTTTCCATGTCTTGAATGATTGAATTGGTTGGCCATGAGATTGCTCCTTATTGTAGCAGTCAGAAGGGTCTCTGCTTGCATGTCTCACCTGTGCATGAAATGTCACAGGACAAACAGAGTTTTGTCCCCTTGGATAGGACTCTTCCTGCTGTTGCCATATAAAATTAGCATTAAAACTGCTCATTCTCACCAAGGAGCCATGTGCCTGCAGTCCTGAAAATCAAGGTAAGGAATTTCCCTTTGATTCTTCAAGTTTCTGCCAGAAAGGCAGAAATCCCTCTGTCCATGAACTCTGTTGGAGCATGGATCTGTTTCCAACCCAGACATCTGCTGCTGCTGGACTCAGGACTGCATTTTGATGTCTGCTGTGCACTGCCAGAGCAAACTTTGCCAGCAACTTTAAAAGGGAAGCATGTGCTGAAAATGAAAGCACAAGACATGAACACTATGGCTAATACAGTTTTCCTCCATAGCTCTCCTGAGATGTGCCCCTGCATGCTTTTGGGAAGGCTGTAGCAAGTGCATGAGGAATTTCCAAGTGTCATCTCCCTTGAGCTTCATTACAGAATACATTCTTTATTCTCTTCTTTTTCTGCTCTTACAATAGATTCCTGGATTTCAGAGACAGTGTTTACCAAAGCTGATTTGAAGGCTCTAGAGCAATTTGGAAATAGAGAGAGAGGGCCAAACTGTACCATCAGCTTTCATTTCCCCTTAAGCATTCAGCAAGCCCTTGGACACTGCAGGGAATCAAACTTGTGTGCTGCCTCAATCCCAGCTCAGCATTAAGGTCACACGACAGTTCATATAGACTTTTGTAGCCAGGATTTCAGTTTTTTTTTTTAAATGTAGGGAGAAATGCTTCCTCTTTACCTCTATGGCTTTCTGAGTGTTTTGTCTTGGCAGCAGAGATCAACAGTTCTCCTGTTTACTTTTATTTTCTTCCAGAACCACAGCCTGGGTCAGCAGTGATGGGCTTCTGACATCTTTGAATTGTAGATGTAGAGAGAGGCTGAAGAGCATTCAAGTGAATTGTTGTCTGTGCTAGACAGTCAGATCTCCTAAGAACCAAAAGTTTGTGCACATGTTAAATGGTTGCTTCACCTCTTCTTCATCTGCCATTTCACACTGGGTGTGCTAATTGTTACACACGGGGCTTTTTCACTAGAAGCAGCTGCAAAGAAAAACATCAACAGATAAAACTGGGAAGACTGAGTTAGGATCTTTGCTGTTGATCCTTTCTTTGCCTTTGGGACAACACTGACATCAGAGTGGATCTCTCAGATAAAAACTGTGATGCCATGAACTTTTTTGAGCACTTTTAAAATGCTCAAATAATGATCCCCAAATAGTGACATTTCTATTAATACATTGGTAAAGCCTTACTTTGTGGTGCTGTAGTATTGATTTTAATTAAGACTTTACTTAATATATGCAAATAAGTATGTATTTGTGAACCATGTAATGTTATTTACTGTAAATATGGCTCACCTATCAGGAATACATCCTGACTCCTATAATAAATATTGCTCACCTTGAAGAACAAGAAGAAATATAGAGAAAATCTTACTTGTTTTGAGAAAGGGTGTCAGCATTCTAGCAAAATAAGACAAAACATTATCCCTTACAACTTAATCTCAGTCCTTTTTAGAGCATGACTTATTGACATACGAAAGAGTACTAATATTCTGAAAGATAGGCCAGATTCTCACCTGCTCTCAATCAACATTTCTCCATTGAATTCAAGCCAAGAGGTTGGCCTGGTGCCTTAACGAGGTCTAATATAAGTATTCTTAGACTTAAGTCTATTTAATAAAGACAATGTGCTGCTTAATAGTTGGCCCCACCCAGAATGTGTAAGAAAATAGCTATTTCTGTCCCAGATGAATCTGGTCTGTTTATGTTCAGTTCTGGTTCAGTCTGGTTCTTGTGATGTTGTGTTGAAGGCTACAAAGGAAAGTGAGAAATCTCAGCAAAGATAATGATGGAGCAGTCAGCAACCAGGGAAAATTTCTCCCTAACTGGACTTGATTCATCAGTTTTCAGTGTATTGCCTTCTGATTTTCTATAAACAACCCCTTAATGCTATATCAGGATACAGTGAACAGCAGTGCAAAATTTTCTTCCTCTGTATAAGACCTTGCTTCACTCAGCTCTAACCTTTCCTCTCTTACCCATTTCTAATCTGTTCCAGTGTTTTTGATCTCTGTCTCCTCACGTGGAAATCTTTCCCATCTCCTATCATTTTTAGCATCTGTCCCTGGAGTCAGTCCTCTTCAGCATCACTTCATCTGAAACAGGCTGGAAGTGAAAATCTGTTTGACCAGGATATGCCATAGGTTGACTGAGTGGTGCTTAAACCTTCTCAGCTTTACTTTTCCCCCAACGATATGGCCTGACAGTGTCTTTTTGCATTTTTAGCTGCTTCATGAGCAGGCCCATCATCACCTCTGGGATATTTTTCCTTTGTGGTTACAGCTCATCTCAGAGGAACCTGTTTTACAGCCAGTGAAGCCACTCAGCCCTGCTGCTGGCACACGCTCACCCTCCTTTTCCCCACTGCTCCAGCTGGGAACGTGGTCAGGCTCCTGGCGCATGAGATCACATCCAGCAGGGCTACTCCCTGGAAGCCAAAGTGTTGCTTAGTAACCCACTCATGGAAGTACCAGAAGCATTTTTCAATCTGTCACATTGGCAAAAAACACGGGCTTCTTGATTTAGAGGCATTCTGCTGCGTGTAGCAGGGCTCTGCTCCATTACCTTGCATCCAGCGCGACCTGCGAGTGAGGAAATGAACCTCCTGGTTAATGAAGGGGCTGGAGAGGAGGATAAGGCAAAGAAAATATTTGCCCAGGACTGCATATGAAGCCTTTAGCTGGTTCTTCTGGCATCTAGTCCTCAGCTTAACTCCCTTCCCATAGGAGTGATTCCCTCCTTCTGAAAGTGCACTCCAGGGTCCCATAGCAATTGGCCAAAAAGGACCCTGCAGCACCTTCATCTAATATGAGACATTACTGCAATAAAACATGGTGTGTCATACAGAAACTGAATGAGGTATTGCAATATTTATGTAGTAAGCTTCAGTGTCATGGACAATTGCTACAGAATAATGTATGTGTTTTTTTAATGCAGTGGAGTCACAGCAGCTTCACAAGAGCACACAGAACACAGACCAGCTGGGATTACATGGTTTCCTCAGTTATTTTCAAATTATTCTGTTACAGAGAGCTAAATGAAAAACATCCTCTCATTTAAATAGACTGTAAAGGCTTTTAGGTTACTTCCTGTCCCCTTTTAAGAATAATTTAATCTGGGACCAAAACATCCATGAGCTGTGTTCTGAATTTAGAAGCTTGATCCTTTATTTGGCACTGGTTTATCCTTAAAAAATGGCTTCATAAAGTAACTTTGAGGGCTTTTATTTGAAGTACCTTACTGATTTTGCAATCAAATCTCTTCAGTTTGTAAGTGAAAAGATATTTTAAACAGTTTCTATCTCTGAGCTCTTGGGTCCATCTGGGATCTTCCCATTCTACCTGTTGTCATCAGATACTGCTGTCCAGCCACAGCATCACCCTTTTCTGCAGCTTGTCACCTGTTGCCAGGTTGTATGTTGGAGGCCTACTGCAAAAAACTGAAGAGGTGTTATAAGGGTCATGGAAAGTCCAGAGTGGTCGGAAGACAAAGTTGTTAGACAAGTGTTCCCAAGAGGATCTTTTGGTCTTTGGAGAGCCACTTCCCTGGAACAATGCTCTGGGTCAATGCTCAATGCTGTAGTGGGGACATCAGTAAAGTTTATTTCTTGTGCAAAGCTCTTTCAGGGCAGGGTTAGTGACCCACACAGCAGCTGTCAGTTAAATCCTGACTCATCATAAAGATAAAAAAAAAAAAAAATTATAATCCCAAGTTATCAACTTGATTTCTGAGGACTCCTGGTGGAAGTGAGTACATTCCTGTGGTCCTTTCTAGTCCGAGAGATACATTTGGGTATGGGATAAAGAGGTTTTAATTTTTTTGCATGTAGTTGCATTTTTATTTCACACAGTTTAAGAAATAAGAAAATTCCCAAGAAGTGTTCTTGATTATTGGTGTGTGGCCATCATAAGAGAAATTAATGATCTGCTGTGGATCCAGGTGCAGAAGTGTCTGTGCAAATAGTCAGAATTAACTGTTTTCTCTAGGGGCTAGGAAGCATTTTTGGCAGGGAGGCAAAGATTGCAAAAGCCTGATCAACATTTTAATTCTTAGAACTGGCTGTGCCACTTAGGACTGATGGAAATCTTGTTGATGCTTTGCTCTGTGGAAAGAGGATTCAGAGAAGCACTAAGTGTGCAATGCATGATTTTGTTGTAAAAGTTGCTGGGTGTATCTATTTTGTCTTCTAATACCTTGAAATTTGTTTGCAATTTAAATAGTCTTGTCTTACCAGCTACCCAGAGAAGCAAAAGAACTGTTGCTAAAAAGAGAGCAGGCTGGGGAAGAGCAGGTGGACTGGTAATACACAAAAAGCATATCCATTCCCTGAATTCACAGGGAAAGAGAAACTTTTTCTTCTGCACATTCTGCACATTCCTCAAGATAAAACTATTTGAGCTGAGAGAGATTTTAGAGCAACTGAGTTATTTTCTACAATATGCCAGCCTTTGTAACCCCTGAATAGCCTTTTACCCTCTTTGCAGCAGAACTTGACTTTTGTGTCTTTACTCAGAGCTAGAGCCATGGTGTTCAGTTTTTTCATAATGTGCTGATGAATTGAAAAGCCAGCCTTGACATGGGTTTGCCAGCTTCCATAGCTGCCATCAAAGTGACAAGATACCAGTCAATAAATAGCTTGGAAAACTTTTGGATATTGCTGTTTAAAGCGTGCCATTGAAATTTTGGTCTTCAGGGCACTAGGGATAAGGAGGTTTTGTACTGAAGCTTAATGAGAAAAGCTCAGCAGTCTCAGATGAATTCTTGAATTCCTAGAAATTCCTTAGACTACCTTCAGGTTCCTGTTGCTATCCCCTGTGAGGCCTCATTAGAGTTTACACTGTGCTGCTTGGTATTCATTTACATTTGGTGGCCACAGACTAAGGTTACAGGTTTGGGAACCAGTAAATAATTGCAAGGACAGCTTCTTATGTTATTTTTTTTTCCTTTCCCTCCTTTGTAAAGTGTGAACCTTTCTTTTGAACTCTGAAGTGACTGTATCGTTACAATGTGTGTTCGTAGAGATTTGTTTTGACATGGCTTGTGTGAAGGACCTTTGCTCTTCTTATCTCACACTCAGTTTTATTAAGTGCTTGATAGTTTTGCCAGCTTTTTGTGGGGGAGGAGAGGTGATGGAGTGGGTTCTTCTGTTTCAACATTTGGCTTTTTCTGAGGGAAATTTGCCCAGATTTACCTGGAGTGGTATGAGAATTTAAGGTGCTCCCAACTGTCCTTCAGTCATCCTTATCTGGTTTCTTCCAAGAGAAAGAGATCAGTCTAGAAAGCTTCAGGAAAAAAATGTTGCTTAATGCTAATAAGCCAACACTGACCAAGGAGGACCCACCAGTTTGTCATGCATGGAAACCTGCATGATGTTTCTACCCCCATCTGAAGGTGTCTATCTGAGCACAGAGTGAATCACACCCTTCACTCATGAACAACTGACGTTGCTCCATGGATGCTGATGGAGCTACCACAGCTTGCACCAGCCCAGGCTCAGCCCTTGTGTGTTTTGGTGATTAGGAAACCTGTGAGTGAAATGCTACAGGGGTTTGAGAGAAGAGGGCAATGTGTGTTGGAAGCCTCTCAACTTTGCAGGATTTCTTTGGTATTCATACACATTTGCAAGAATGTATTCCAAGCATCTC
Source organism: Heliangelus exortis (assembly GCF_036169615.1). Classification (NCBI taxonomy): domain Eukaryota; kingdom Metazoa; phylum Chordata; class Aves; order Apodiformes; family Trochilidae; genus Heliangelus; species Heliangelus exortis. The sequence continues at coordinate 35,447,455 of NC_092426.1, read as the reverse complement.
GTACTGTTATTAGTAACTCGTACTGTAGTTTGTTAGCAGTGTTGACTACCTATGTAGCTACTATTCTGTTGCAACTTAGAAAAAATGTAAGCGATTGCAGAAAAATGGGAGTTTAGAACTTGTATGTACTTTTTTTTATATTAAAGCACTTCAATTAAAAGCCCAAGGAAAAATGCTCCTGTAGCCTTTGTTGTACTTCCAAACAGATGCGTTGAAAGAGAAGGGAGAGCTATCTTTCTGTCATCTTCCCTGTTTGCTTTGGTACTAACAAAAAAAAAAAAAAAAAGGTGGCCAAACTCTGGAGAAGGACTCTGGATCTTAAAGTTTATTCAGCAAATGTCAGATGTCAACAACCCAGTCCAGTGTATATTATAATGAATGGTGTCCCTGTGACTGAAGCCAAAGTGTCTGAGGATTCACCGAGCCACTGCTGAGTGGTGATTCTCACAGATGTCAGTAGACACCAAAGGACTGGTAACTGGGGAAAAGTTTATCAGTAAGTCCCCCTGTGTAATATGCTAGATTTTTTTTTTTTTTTTTTTTTTTTTTGCCACGAAGTATCTCAGGGGTCACTGCGCATCTCTTCATGTAGAAGCGGAGAAAAACGAGTACTGGAAAGTTGTGGGTTTGGGTAGCAGATGAGGGATACTGGAAAATGCCTGCATAGAGAGACAACAAATGCTCCTCACCACACACCCCAGAAAGTGTTTTTCTTCCCCTGCCCTCTGAAACGTGCATATCCAAATAGTTTTCTGGATCACATCACTGTGGGATCAGCGTGCGTAAACAGGCGCCTCTAAAGCAGCTTGTGATTTGGTGATCTCAGCCCAGCTCTTAGTAGCCAGATGCCCATAATATGAAAACAACCATCAAAAGTGTCTCTTTTGCTGGCACTTTTTAATCAAAGGGACAATGGGAGAGAATGGCAGTCTTATTTCTACAAAGGGCCCTTCAATGTCAAATTTGCCATACAGTAGCATTCACCTCTGTGGCACAGACCACAGCCACTCCAGAGAGGAACAAAAGCTCTCAGACAGCACGCAATTAATCCAGCATCTATTAAACCAAGCACGGGTAATTTTGAAGGAACGTAGCAGATTTCTGCTCTAAATTCTATGCACTATTTTTTTAACTCTACATGGTAAGCACAGCTCAAAGTACAAACCAGAAGGCTGTGTTTCTGGCAGCTGTTATCTCCCCGGTAGCTGTTTTACATCCCCAGCATCTCATAATCCTGAGACAAAAATCAAGTAAAGCCCAGCAGAGGAACGACATTAAAATGCCTCTGGCTTTCCTGCTGCCCACAGCCATGATCAGGTGCTCAGTGCAGGAGCTAACAATTAGTTCCATGACCAAGGGAACTAATGAAATCTGGTTTCCTATGGATTTATGACAATATGTTGCCTTGGTGCCAGGACTTGAGGAGTTAGTCTTTCTACTAATATCTTGAATCCAGATGAGGATTTTATAAGCTATAGTCTCTGGAATGGCTTAATGAACTTGGAAGTGGTGATATATTGAGAAAAAAAAGATATATTGCATGGCATATACAGTGGGAGATGAAATTTAGTTGTGGGAATTTACAAGATAATTTAGAAACACAGATCAAAAAAAAAAAAAAAAAAAAAAAAAAGCAAGCTTGACTGCTAAGTCCTAAAAATGAGGCTGTTGCTGGTGTTATTTCTGTAATGCCTGTCTACACTTTTTTAAGTACAGCTCTATCAAATAATAGTGTGATTGCCAGTGGGGTGGTTTCAATAAAAGACAGAGTAGATGCAGCAGTGGAGTATAAAGGTGTAAGTAAACAATATGTTTTTGCAGAGGAGGAAAAGCACCCAGATATCTGAGCTGGACACATTATTTTTAAATCTATTTACAAGTGATTTGTGAAAGAAGATGAAAAGTGAGGTGAGAAGTTTACTGAGAATGAAAAACTGTTCTGGGCAGTCAGAACGACTGTGAAGAGTTGCAGAAGTTTTTCATGATAATGAGGGACAGGGTTGTAAAATGACAGATGAAATCTACTGTTGATAAATGCACAGTAATGCTTCTGGGGGAAAAAACCACCCTAATTACACATGCATAATGAGGGGCTCTAAATCAGCCATCACTGCACAGGAAAATGATCTCGGCGTTGCTGCTAATTTTGAGAAAATGACAGGTCAAAGCTGAGCAGGTGTCAGAAAAACAAGTAAAATGTTAGGAATTACTAGGAGGGGAGGCAAAAGGAGAAAACAGAAAACATCATTATGCCCCTGAATAAATCTTTGGTGTGGCCCTGTGCTGGGTACTGTTTGCCACTTCTGTGTTCCCACCCTCCTTTCCCTGCAGCCCAGCATACATCCAAAGAGCCTGAAGAAGAGCCAGAAGAGGACACAGGGGATAGCACTGGCACTATGGAGCAGCTTCCATGCGCGGAGAAGAACAAATGTGCTGGGATTCATTGGCTGTCAAGAGAGATGGAAAAGAAGACACAGGTTTCCAGGTTTGCCAGGAACCATCCAGTGCAGCGAACGAGCTATTCCTCCAGCCCCAGATGTCCTGAAGCATCTGGCTTCCTGCAGCTGAGTGGACACAGCCCAGCAGATTGGGCTGCACGCTTGATACACACCTTGCTGCTCATAATTTTGGCTCCCAAGTTGCCTTTAGAGGTCATTGTTAGGGAAGGTTATTTCCCCAGCCAGTCCAGTACTTCAGGTCTCATCTTACAAAAGCAGAGCTTGTTTCTGTTCCTGGATATGCTCAGTGTGTGCCCAGACTGGGGGAGGAAAAATCTCCTTGACACTTTAACCCTAGTCCTTCCAGCAAGTTAAACTGTGCTTGCTTACATCATTCAGTGCAGTTGATACAAGGTTATCAAACAGTGAGTGGCTGAAACTTTCAGCGTTTTTCTGGCACAAAATCTGAAAGAATAAGCCCACGCCCAGCAAACCGCAACTTAACTTGGGGAGGAGCAAATTTAGAGCCAAATGAACAGAGGGTAAGCCTTCTATCCACCTTTGTGGGAACTGGGATTTCATCTCTAAGTGTAGGAGCATCCTAAGAAGTTACAGCAGTGATCACCAAGGCTGACAGTGGCCTTTTGCAACAGTGGGAATTGATTTAATGTCTTTTTATTATGTGCTCCTAAAAGGCCCTAGTGCAACTATCTATTTTGATACCACACCAGCTCACTGCTGTGCAGCCTCTGCTTTAGTGTTGTTTGGTTGGTTTTTTTTTTTCACAGGCTCACCCTATTTCTGGGCAGTCAGAATCCATAGGAACTAAAAGAGCCTCCTCCCCAGGGCTGCCTGTCTGTGCTGAATGGAAGAAAGACCCATCAGTCTTGAGGAGAAGCTACAGAGAGCAGAAGCACCTCCCTGGCAGCCTGACCTTGGCAAGGAGACAGGGGACTCGACATTCCCGACAGGCAGCAGCTCTCCCTTTAATAAATATTTCACAGCAGAAAACAGCAGACTTGGGGAGAAAATGGAGGGCAGGGTTCAGCCTGTGACGCAAGGTGATGTGACCGGACCTTGTCTAGCAGGGCTGGAGGCCACCTAATTGGCATTCCCCCACCATCCTTACCAAGAGCATTTTGTAGTCCTCTGGGAATGTGAAAATAATTAAAAGGCCCCTCAGCGCGCAGTGTTGCTAATGGGCTATTGCCTGCCATGTGATGTTTTTGTGCTCAATTAGAGCTGAGCAACACAGACTGCTAAAAATTCATGTCTCCTTCCCAGAGACACCTGGGTGGACCAAGTCCCCTCTTCTGCTGCACGATGGGTCTGCTTGTGCATTGCCCTGCAGGGTTCGACTTTTGAAAGAGCTGAAGCCAGAGGCAATGGCTGAGCTTCGTGCAGCAGAGTCCACAGCTCCATTTACTCTGCTGCAGACTGAGCTCTGGCACTGGTGAGTTCAGAGCAGTCATCCTTAGCACATCCAGGCACCTCCACGGTGACCTTGAGCTGCAGAATGACTGTGCATATGGTGTGAAGCAAAGGCCCTGGATCTCTTCCAGGCAAGAGCTCACTCTCGCATTGCATCTCTATGTGGACTTCTGGCTTCTCTCAGCACAGTGCTTGGCTCAGCCAGTGCCAGCTGCAGCTGCCTGGCAGAAGAATTCCACAAATAACACCCCCCTTCCTCTGCACAGAACCTGTAGGAGATGATGATGAGAGACCTATCAACACCTTTTGCGTTTTCTCAGGAGGGATTTGGCCACCTCAAGGCAATTTCTGTCTGCAGTCTCAGATTTGCCTTCTGGCTGGGCATCTCTTTTATTTATCAGCTCTGCTGTGGGGGCTGCCTTGCCAGGGCTGTGTGCATAATGCCTTGTGTCTGATGCTCTCACAAGCCTCTGTTCACTTTGTAAGCCATCGGTGCTTCATTCGGGCCAAAACAACAATCCATCTCCATAGTATGGTCTGCTGAGTATTCATGGGCTAAACTTTAGGTAATTAGCATTGTTAATGTTCTCTGTGTGATATTACAGCTGTGGGCCTCATTAAAATGTTCTCCTGGGAGAAGCCAGGCAAAGAGTCAGGTGTCAGCTTTGCTTCATCTGGAAAAGTCTGCCTGTTATTCTGCGGGAATTATTTGTTTAAACACAGGATTTACACACGATGGTGTCTTGAATCCGAAGTGCTTTTGGCAGCCTGAGACCTGGGCAGCATTTGGCATGGCTCAGAGGGGCAGCTCCAGACAGCCTCATGTCCAGAAGTATACCTGGCCAGAGGGAGGAACTCAGCAGTAAGCATCTCCATCTCTCCTGCCTAGGAAAGCCACGGGGCCCATGGGCTCCTCCCCAAAACACAGGCAGCAGGCAGGAGCCCGCAGGCTGTTTGTTGTCCCACTGTCACACCACTTCCCTGAGCAGCAGGAGACTGATGAGTGCTCTTGAAAGAAAGAAGAGAGACAAAAGAACGCTGAGGAGATTAAGCTGATCCAAACCAAAGGAAGCTCAGGTGGTGAGAAGAGATGTAGAAGTTGCATTTCATTCTCTGGGGGAGACTTCCCATTCTTGCTACCTGGAGGCTCTGACTGGGAGACAGGAAAAGGTGGCAGTTCTTCCTGCCACTGGCTAATGTCCTTTGGTGTGGGTCACCACAGAAGCCACCCTCCCAACCAGTGCCACACAATCCTTCAGCATCTTCCTTGGGCTGCACCATGGCCTTGTGGGGATGGGACAGGATGGTCCAGGGCCATCTTTCTGTGGCAGCACCACGAACAGGGCTGATCCACCAAATTTTAAACCAGGATGGGGAGAGCTGAGCATGTCACCACGCAGAGGAGTTATGACCCAGTAAGAGGCCTGTAGCTGTTCATATACCTCCAGTACTGGGCATGACTGATCTGTGCTCTGCAAGGCAGCTCTGCATTCACTCTGTGACCTTCCTGAGTCCTTTTCCCCAGGCCTGCCAGCAGCTGGTCAGGCAATTATTTATGAATGAGAGCTGAGCTTCTTCAGCTGAAGGTGGTAGCTGTGGACAGATGTCAGAGCAACACATGGGCTCATCCCAGCTGTTTGCAGGCTCTGAGCACAGGCAGGCAGAGATGCCCATTAACAGAGACAGAGATGCAGAATCATGTGTGCTGGCTCCAGACCTGGCCAGACACTAACTGCATGGAATTTAAAGCATAAATACTGGTGCTGTTGTTATTTTTTTAAGGTTTTTAAATTTTTTTTAAAATTTCTTAAAGTTTCACCCAGTGTGCCCATAGTATTGTTTCCTCAGGTGCCTAAAGGGGAGCATGGAGAGCTGTGCTTGTACCTGGGGAGAATGGCCACCTATGGGGCTAGCTTGAATACTCCCACCCAGGCCAGGCCTTGTGTTTTGAGATGCCAAAATGTGACATGAGATGACATGTGACTGTCATCTTGCCACCATCTGAAACAAATGGCTTTGGCTTCTAGGTAAGTTTCTCCAGCAACAGATTTTGTTGCTACTTCCCCTGTGGGGTTTGGCAGGCTGCTCAGATGGGTAATGACCATGTCTAAAAGCTGCTCTCTTCCTTTCCATATTAGCTAGTGAAATGTCCTGGCTTCCCACGGATCTTCTTTCTGCCTGTGGGAGTTGTAGGTAGGTGGCTGGAAGAGCAGGGAGATGTAGAGATGGAACAGAGGTATCAAGTTCCTGCTGTGAAGCTGAGGACCTGGGTGGGAAGGAGGATGGTGACAGGCAAGTAGGAGGACTCCTAAAAGGATGGAAAGTGGGAGAGAAGAGACTTCAGGGTGGGGATAAAAGATTACCTGACTGCAGGGAGAGGATTTGTACAGTGGGATGCTGCTTTGCATTAATTATGCAAATTGCCTGTGTGTGTTGTGCAGTTTCCTTAGTTTTGCTGTTTTGGTAGGGGAGGACTGACTGCTCCCCACTGAGAAGGAAGCAATGGCCTTCCTAGAGATCTTCTGACACCATTGGCTGTCAGCACCCAAACTCAGGTGCAAGTGAACACAAATGAGACACCTCAATTAAGCTAAAAAAAAAAAAACCTAGAAAAAAAATCATAAAATCACCCAAACCCTTAAGGGGTAAGGGGAAATTTGGCTTTGTCTGGTGAGGACCTGTAGTTCAAAATCTTTCCCCAGCAACCCAAACAGTCCAGAAACTCACCCTCTAACACATTGTTTCAGGTTGCTATGGAAGGGTGTAGTGACATGAGGCAACCAGGTGCCACTAATTGCCAGGTAGTGGGCTTGACCTCGTGTGAAGCCCACCTGTGCCTAATTAGGGCAGGCCCCTACTGCGCATGAGCAGGATTAGGGGGCCAATAAAAGCCCACTCCTGGGGAAGCCAGGGGGCTGGTTTAGCCACCTTGGGAGCAGTAGCACCGATCCAGGCTGGTCAGAGCACCATTCGTGAGATTCTACTGGGACGCCTGGTTGGACCTTGGAGCGCCGCACCCATAGAAGAGGTTTGTCTTGCTATAGAAGGGCAGGGTGAAAGCAGAGATCCCCATCCTTCTGGAAGAAAATGTGGTGATGGGGGTGTTAATGGAAATCTGTCTGGCTTACCACTGCTTTTTAATAGCTTCTGTTGCATTTCCTGCCTGGTTTTAGCCCGGCTTCTGAAGGAAAGGAAACTAGTGGCATCATGAAATCCTCTGCTTCCAGCTGATGCTTTCTAAACTCCTTGGTCATTTCATCCAAGTATGATAAAACCATGTCTTATAAATTTTATGAAAACACATGAATGAGCAAGGGAGGGAGGGGGAGTGTGAAACATCTTGTTAGTGCCTTCTAAAGGAAAGGACTCAGCATGACATTACACCATTTTAAAAAGTAGGGAATGAGAGAGAAAGATTATGAATGCCCCAGATGAATGGAAAATTGCAATTGGAACCTGCATCTTAAAGACTTTGGAGAATCCCATACAAAGCAATAACATCCCCCAGAAAACAATGCAGTGTTTCTTCTGCTGCTCACAGAGCATCAGATCTCCCGCTGTGGTTGAAAGATAAAAATGTCTCTAGGAAATTTAATGGTGGACAGAACCAAGCCAAGAGCACAGGAGGGTAAATGTAATTGCCTTGGTCAGCTTTACTGGGAAACACCTCAGCTGGTTCATACTGGAGCCCCTTCACTGAGTCTGCTGTGCTCCTTACACCTGCCGAAAACCTGACGCACCAAATTTTGTGCTGAGGGAAGTGCTTAGTTCTTCTTTCACTAATAAAAGTGTACTATATCAGCAAAATTTTCTGTTATACTAGGCTCTACCTGCTCTTTTAGGAACATTTCACCAGGGTTAAATCCAGCCAATGCTGCTGTTGCTCTGCATCAGAGCTGGGCTGAGCCTGGGACAGCATCTAAAGCTCAGTAGGATCCAGTTTTTCTCTTGAGCTTGTCCAAATATCTGTAATCCATCCACACCCAAGCTGTCAGAGTTTTTAGAGGTGCCTTGCATTTCAGCAATAGGATTTGTGAAGAGGTGTCCTTCCTCAGCAAGAGTCGTGCACAACTTTCTCTGTCCTCACACAGCACAAATTAATAGGCAACACTTCCTAATAGGATTCTTCCTGTAAGCAGGGTGTCCAGCCAAGTCAAATTGCAGAATTTGGGTCCACACTTTGGCTGGTGCCCTGTCACAGTATTCAGAGAGAACTTTGCCTCATGGATTGGAGGAAAATAGCAGAATTTGGATGCAGCAGCAACTGCTGCAAAACCTGTGCCATATCCAGACCTTCACCTGGAACAGAAGCCATAGGCAGAAACCTAAAAATGGATATCACGTAAGAAAACCAAGTTTGTTTCAGGAGAATTCAGAGCAGGTTTTTAATGTTGTGTTAGTGGGCAGAACAGTGCCGTATCGGCTGCTAACATCTTTACTAATAACACCAACCTGGGAGAATTGCTGGGCACGGGGATTTTATCCTATTTAAATGTAGCTCTCCTGCTTTTCTTTTGCTGTGAACTTGTGCAGATGAAAGGAAGAATAATAACTCTCTTGCAGCCAAACAGCTTCACATACCTGAGATTAGGAGAGGCACCGGCGAGGCGCAGGGCTCCTGCCGGGTGCTGACATCCCCGTGGCGGCTGAGCAGAGCCTGCATCCCAATTACTTTCTGGCTCATCCGCAGGGGCAGCACCACGAATGTGTCAGGGACCAGGCAGAGGAGTGCTTGTTACTCACAGCTCTCCAAGAGCAGGAGTGTCCCCTTGTTATCTGGCCCCTGGACCGGTGTGTGTGTTTGTGCTTTCCTGATGTGCTGGTGCACGGGGTGTTTCTGCATGCACCCGTGTATCTGTTTCAGGGCTGACATGTTCGTCTGATGATACATATTTAAATAATATAAATAATTGACGTGCAATAAGGAAATGGGCTTTATCAAATGAAGCGAGACCAGGCAAGGCCCAGCATCAATTCATATTCATACACTGTGCATTTCCTCCCCGTTTAATCTGTGTTTTAAAGGAACCTGTCCCTATTGGGAATTCCTGTGCCAGCCCTCAGCAGCCTCGTCTTGTGCATAGTGTGCCTTCAAAACTAATCCATCCTCAAAGCCAGAGGCTCACGTCAACTTCATTTCAAGAGTGAGCATTTAATTTCTGCTTGCTCCTGTCCTTTAAAAAAACCCCAAGATTTAAGATAATAAAGGGGAAAGAGCAGGGAGGGAGTAGAGAAACAGCAACCTGACTGTCCATCCACCACAGCTAAAGCCAGCTTCATATTATGAAGATGGATTTCTTCTTGCCCTCTCTCTACCTAGTGTTGACATTAGGACTCAGCATAAGGCTCCTGAGGCCCTCTTCTCCTGTGTTTAAATTCAACGCCCCTGCACTTCTTTCTCCTGCTTTTAAAAGTTTCTTGTGCCCTCTGCTTATTTTGTGCTGGCAGCATAAAGTTCTGAATGACAGAACAGGGACTTCAATTCATAGAGCCCAGTGATCCTGCTGGCAGGCGCCGGGTGAACAGTACAAATCTCCCCTAAATCCAAGCTTGCCTTTGATCCAGCCATTTCTAGCTCTCTGCCCCTGAATGTTTGCAGCCTTCCTCCTTTGTTTTGGGGAACGTATGGAGCTGTGCTTTCATTAATTGCATGCTGCAGCCTTTGAATAAATTAGCTCATGTGCACAAAGGTGCTTCCCTGGCCACCCTTCCCGTGCGGCTGCGCTTAATTGATGTGAGTGTGGCAAGGGAGAAGCCGTCAGGCAGGCACAGCATTTGGCTTGGCTCCTTCTTCCCCTCTCACTCAGGAATTCAGCTACGTTACTCTTGAACTGGAGTCTCCAGGCATCTTGTTTAATTTATGCTGCAACTTTCTTATTGTCCCTGGAAATGCAACTGGAAAGCAAAAAAATCCCTGCAGAGGGTCTCCAGAAGAGGCCGAGGAAAGCTGCCGATGGAGATTGTGCGCTGAGACAATCAGCATGAAGAGTGGCTACTGCCTCTGAACAAACAAGTTATCAGTAAAAAATGGCAGCTTTTATAAATTTGTGTTTTCATTTGCCTCTGTGAGAGGCTGTAACCCTTTACCTTCAAGTCCAGCCAACAAGCTCAGGCTGTTCTTCCTTGGAAAAGAACTACAAGAAAAAAAGCTCCCTTCCTCTCCACCTCTCCGCTTCAGGCACTTGGTTGCTGCTAAAGCACAGCATCTCTGAGCTTATGCCTTGTGGGTTTTGTTTTGTTTTTTTTTTTCAGCTCCTTCTGAGCCTGGGCTTTTGTGTTTGGCTTGTACTGCTTTCCTGTGCTTTGTCCTGTTTTCACTCACATGCAGACCATGAAGAACCTTCACATCATTAATGCTTTTGAGAGGGGGCTGATGAATTCTCAGCTGGCCACGGAATATGCCCCAAGGAAATGAACTGGAGCAAGGCCCAGAGCTCTTTGAAACAATCTGAGGGAGCATTTCTGTGTGTTTCTCCTTGGGTATTTGCAAAGCTGTAGTCTGGGGGGAGAGCTTCTGCTGCAGCTTGGGGAATGTCCCCATGGTGTTTGCCTCCAGGGTTCTGTGCCTCCCCTGGGGAAAGAAGGGGGAGAAGGCTGCAGCCATCCCTCAGCCAGGGCTGGCATTCCCCAGCATATCCTCAGATGGAAATCTTGCCACAGTCTTGGCCACCACCCCTTGCAGGGGAGCAGTTAGCAGTAGCACAACACCATCCTTTCCCAGCAGCACCTGGTGGTCCATATGGCTGCAGGAGAAAAGCGACTTTAGCATCCGTGTCCCTGTGCCTCCTAGGCCCACAGCATCCAGGTCTCATAACTCTTCCTTTCTCTGCGCTGTCCTGATGCCTCTATTGTTTCTCATCAGCTCTCATTATGTTGATTTAAAGTCTTCTGCCTTCCAGGGGCAGAAATAGCACTCCCTCCTCTGTGTCTTCAAGATACCGCTGTGCATCTGCAGAGTCCTTGAGAGTACATTAGTGGCAGCTCTGACCCACAACCATGTCTTACTTATCTGGTGAAGACAAAAGATTGAATTCCCCAGTCCTACAGACTGTAATGAAAAGATGAATGAAAGATCAGGGTCGTTACCTGGGTAAAGCAGAGCTGTCATGCTCACTGCAGAGGCATTGATTCAGCCACCCCTCGGTGCTCTCACTCAGGTATTTGATGAGAGTTGGGTTTGGTAATGTCAGAACAGTGCCAGCTGCCTGTTTGGACCGTGTGTAAATGAACAGGGCACAGAATCCCTGGGAGGTGCAAGACTTGGATTCTGCATGTTGCCTGCTTTTCCAGTGCTGTGTGTCTGCAAGGCAGGGCATACTGCCCAGCAACTCAGTGGAGAGAGAAACTGAGGCACACTATGGCATAACTCATGATGTGGCAAAGAGCAGCAGGTTTAGTTTGTGCTGTAGTGACACAAACGTGTGACTCTCCCAGGGCCATACACTGTAATCACAGAGCTTTGGCTCACTCGAAATGAAGGACTCGCTGGAAAACTCTGTCCTCAAAGTAATTCAAAAATATTGTTGGACTCAACAGCTCAACACCTCCTGTAGAGTTGTTCAAAAGGAAACAAGAAGCTCATTTGAAATGCAGCCTGAGGCTTGCTTGGAAGCTAGCTCCAGGCTTAGAAGTCTGCTTTGCCCACCAACACCCTGGCCCAGTGCTGGCTCTGGCTTGCCCCCACCTGAGCTGGCTTGCTTGTAGGGCAGCCCCAGGCTCCCTGCAAACCCAGGACACCTGTGAATCATTCATCAGTCCTGGACAGCCTGCAGCTGAGCCCAGGCTTTGCTTTGTGTCTTGCATGAACCAAAAAGCCAAATATATTTTCCTTGGTTTCTCCAGTCCTTAGCCTTTGCCTCTCATATGCAACATCCCTGCTGTTTGCTTTCTTCTAGGGATGAATCAGGGAGGCAGTGGCTGGTGTAGGTGCTGGAAGCTGTTTCTGAGCAGAAGGTCAGGCAGCTGGGGGCTCTGGTCTCAGACAAGAACCACCCTAGTTCTCTGCCAGAAGCTCTTTCACAACCCTCCCCTTTGGGTTTCTGCCTGGTTGGGGAGTCAGGTGAGTTGTGGTCTTGAGGAATTGGCACATACACAGAGGCAGGGATGACTGAGACCAACTATGGTATGGGATGTCACAGGAATAGATCAAAGAGAGGAGGAGAGAGAGAAGAAGGAGGGAATCTCAGACTTTGCTTTCTGCTTCAGTTTCCATGGAAGACAACCTTATTCTTGGCAGTGAAAAGGTTAATTCTTTTGACAACCTCTTCCTCTCCTTCCAAAAGTCTATCTCAGAAATAATCAAAGTATTTAATTAATACTGCACTAGTCCAAATAAGTACAATCATCTTCCAGGAGTATTTACATGTTGGGCTATAATTAGCAGCCTCCTTGGCACCAGCCCACATGAGTTGACAGGTCCCTGTTTCCATTACATATTATATTTTTCCATATCATTGCTCAGCCATGAGTGACCATGGAATAAGTTAACCAATCTCAGCAGAGATGAGGGACTCAGTGGGGCCGGAAGAAGAACAAGGGATTTTTCTTACCAAGAACCTGCTGAAAATAAACACCTCAGTTAAATTACTGCCTCCTAAATTATTTCTTTTTTTTAAAGTATGGTTTTCAAGTAAACTGAGAAGTGGCATTTCAAAATGTCTGTTTCCTACTCATGATGAACCATTTTTCCTGAACTTCTGATTGAACTTTCTCCTGTGAGGTGCAGGGTTGTGCTTCATCCAACCTACTGGAAGATGTCTCTTGTTCCATCAGAGGCAGATGTGTAAAGAAGAGATGGCACTTTAAAATCCAAAAATGCCTTTTTGGCATTTCCTGAATGCTTTTTTCTCCCAGATCTTGCTCTTAGTTGCTCAGACATGAGCAAGAAAGAAGTAAAGAAGAGCAATGAAGCTTCAGACAAGAAATGAACTTCTGTCTGTGGACGAAAGTGATTTGGTTGGGATCAGAGCCTCAGGAGGCTGAGTCCTGGAGGTTTCCCCCACTGCATTTGCTGAGGTTTTCCAGCTTGTGCCCCATACATTCCAGTCAAGCAGTGGTTGGGCTTTGCTAATGCTTCAGCTGAGAAGCAAAAGGTAGACATGGGCTCCAACACAGCTTAAATACCCAAACTCCTCTTGGTCTGACCTCATAAAATAAAGCTTAATTAACTTAAATAAATAACTTGAACTTAAGTAAAATAACTTCTTTTAGTTCCACAACTATAGACAAAGCCAGCTTCCCAACAGTGGTTTTTTCCCTAAGGAAAGACACCACCAGCATTACAATGAAATAGCTTACTTTTTTTTTTTTTTTTTTTTTTTTTTTTAATCCTTTCAATAACATAATGTTGGGGTGGTGGTGGTGGTATTTTTTCTGGATTTTTTCCCCCTTGTTTCAAGAAACTGATGCTATAGATAAACTATATACATTCAAAGAAGTAACAGCTTTGATGGAAGTGATTCATTATAAGTTAAAAAGCAGTACAGGTCATTAGAATAACTGAAGTTAAAATTTTCAGTGAAAAAGTGAGATAAATGTACATTTTCATGTAGAAAGGGATTTTTTTTCTGTCAAAAATGTTAATTCATCTGAACTGAAATTTTCCCCAGCAAGATGACAATGCACTTGATAACAAACTCTTGTGAAAGGTCATCAAAGAAGAAAAAAAATCCACCTGATTAAAAAAAAAACAATTTTGACTTAAGATGTTAAATTTTTATCACCTTTAATGTCAAAATTTAAACACCTTTCTCTCAGTTACCTAAGTGTCAGATTGAATTATATAAAAAAAGTAAAAGTACAATGAAATAATTTCCTTTTGCCAAAGTCCCCAACACTTGGATCAAAATCCAAGCCCAAACTAAGGAAAGCTATAGCCTCCTTGGAACTGAACCTTGCAAGAGAGGTTAAGGACAGCAGGAAGGGCTTCTTCAGTCTACATAGAAGATAAAACTAACACTGGAGGCAATGTAGGCACTGCTGAATGAGGTGGGTGTCCTGGTGACAGGGGATACAAGGAAGGTGGAATTGCTGAACGTCTTCTTTGCCCCTGTGTACACTGCTGGAGGATGCCCAGGAGCCCCTGGCCCCTAAGACCTCTGAGAAAGTCAGGGTAAAAGATGAGTTTGCCTTGGCTGATGAGGGTTAAGGATCAGTTAGTGAGGCTGGACATCCATAAATCCATGGGTCCTGATGGGATGCAGCCCCAACTGGCAAATGGCATTGCTAGGCTGCTCTCCATCATCTTTGGGAAATCACTGGGAACAGGAGAGGTGCCTGAGGACTGGAGGAAAGCAAATGTCACTCCAGTCTTTAAGAAAGGCAAGAAAGAGGAGCTGGGTAACTACAGACTGCTCAGCCTCACCTCCATCCCTGGAAATGTGATGGAACAACTCATTCTTGGTGTTGTCTCTTATCAAGAACAAGAGGCTTATCAGGAGCAGTCAACATGGCTTTACTAAGTGAAGTCATATCTGACCAACCTGACAGCCTTCTGTGAGGATGTAACCAGGTGGGTGGGTGATGGCAGAGCAGTAGATGGAGTCTATCTTAATTTCAGGAAGGGATTTGACACTGTCTCCCTGTCCTGGCTGGGGCCAGGATAAAGGTGATTTTCTGTCTTGTACTTGTTTTTTGCCAAGTCTCTTGTAGGTAGTTGCACTTGCTGAAATTAACAGCAAGTTTCTCAAACAGAGTATTCCATCCCATACACGTCATCCTCAGTATAATTTAAGGGATCAGGAGGGCTGAGCCACCCCCTTACCAGCTGATTGGCCTCACCTGAGATCAGCAGCAGAAGTGCTGTGCACCACCCCCTTATCAGCTGATTGGTCTTACCTGTAATGCTATAAAAGGCCACCAGCAGAAGCTTCTGTGGGCCTGCCCTTCCTGTCTTTCCTGCTTCCCTTCCTCCACCTGGCATCCTGGAAGGATCCTGTCCATTTGCCTGTCTGTGTTCCTGCCTCCAGTTCCTGATTGCTGCCAACTCCAGGATTCCAGCCTGGACTTTCCCAGGGCTGCCCTGCAGCCTTGGTTGATGTGAGAGCTACTGGGGGACAGGGGGGAGGAATGTGGTATCCATTTTCTTGTATATTTGTATATATTTAGCAATTTTCTCTATTTATCATTACTGTTTCATTAAGCTTGTGTAGTTTAGTCTCCAACCCATAAGTCTCTCTTCCTTATTCTCTCTCCTTTCTTATGGTGGAGGAAGAGAGATTAATAGAGAGCGTCTGCCATCGGTTTAATTGCCGGGCCAGTGTTAAACCGTGACACTCCCACAGCATCCTTGGAGCTAAACTGGAGAATTTGGGCCTGGATGATGGGGTAGTGAGGTGGATCAGGAGCTGCTTGAAGGACAGAAGCCAGAGAGTTGTGGTCATGGGATGGAGTCCAGTTGGAAGTCTGTTTCTAGTGGAGTCCCTCAAGGGTCAGTACTGGGACCAGTACTATTCAGTATATTTACTGATGACCTGGATGAGGGACTAGAGTGCACTATCAGCAAGTTTGATGACACAAAACTGGGAGGAGTGGCTGACACCCCAGAAGGCTGTGCTGCCATTCAGAGGGACCTGGACAGAGTGGAGAGTTGGGCAGGGAGAAATTTAATGTATTACAACAAGGGCAAGAGTAAAGTCTGACATCTGGGAAAGAACAACCCCAGGTACCAGTACAGGCTGGGGACTGAGCTGCTGGAGAGCAGCACAGGGGAAAGGGAGCTGGGGGTGCTGGTGGATGGAAGGATGACCATGAGCCAGCAACGTGTCCTTGTGGCCAAGAAGGCCAATGGCATCCTGGGGTGTGTTAGAAGGGGGGTGGTTAGTAGGTTGAGGGAGGTTTTCCTCCCCCTCTGCTCTGCCCTGGTGAGGCCACTTCTGGGATGTTGTGTCCAGTTCTGGGCCCCTCAGTTCCAGAAGGACAGGGAACTGCTTGAGAGAGTCCAGTGCAGAGCCACAAAGATGATGGAGTGGAACATCTCCCTTATGAGGAAAGGCTGAGGGAGCTGGGGCTCTGGAGCTTGAAGAAGAGGAGAATGAGGGGTGACCTCATCAATGTTTATAAATATGTAAGGAGTGAGTGCCAGGAGGACAGAGTAAAGCTTTTCTCAGGGGTGACCAACGACAGGACAAGGGGCAGTGCTTATAAACTGGAGCATAGGTGGTTCCATATAAATATTAGGAAGAATTTTTTTCAGTGTGAGGGTGACAGAGCACTGGCACAGGCTGCCCAGGGAGGTTGTGGAGTCTCCTTCCCTGGAGACATTCCAAGCCCACCTGGATGGGTTCCTGTGTGACCTGCTGTAGGTGACCCTGCTCTGGCAGGAGGGGTTGGACTTGATGATCTTTCGAGGTCCCTTCCCACCCCTAACATTCTATGATTCTATGAAAATGCAAGACTGGTTTTTTCCTAACTTAATTCAGAATTACTGTTTCGTTGCATTCTGCAGCAGCGGAATGTGTGAAGCACAAAAGTCCCACCCTCAAGTGGAAAAAAAAAATTGCCACATATTTCTTAGGAGCAATGATAACACCTAAAAGATTCCTGTGAAAGCATGAGATCTTTGCCTCATTCCTGGAGGCACCCAACTAGCATTTGAGAGACTTGTGATGCTGCAGTAGAAGGTATAGGAAATGTGCTGAGAACTGTGAGGTTTGATGCTGGGAAAATATGGAGTATAGAAACAGAAGCTTTATTTTGATTAACGTTTTACTCAAAAAAGCTACTCATAGATGTTCAATATAGATACGTGCACGAATCTAGGAAAAAAATATCAATGAGCAAATTCTCACCTTCTCTCTTACAAAAATGTTAGCTTCCTTATTTTGGCACTTGAATGTGTGTTGCATATTTGTAAGAGCAGTTGTATGGGCAGAGACCCAGGGAGATGGACACCCACACTGCAGAGTCCTTCAGTCTCCCCAGGTGCTGTTTCTTGCTGGAAATTCAGCTCTATGGGATGTACAAGGGTTTTGCAGAGGTGATGACTCTTAGTTTGGTACCATATTGACTCCTCATTTAACTGGGTTTCTGCCTGGATGTGAGCTCCAAAGACACCTTTTCTGCTATGCTCCACACTGGCCCACTCAGAAGACCCACGCTGCAGTTTGGGTGGGAATGCAGAAGTGTGTTTGAAGGGGGATGAGGGAAAGGAAGGATGAAGCATTTAGGGTACATGCAGATCCCAAGCTGATGCTCTGCCTGACTGCTGGGTGACGACAGGAGCATTCCTGCTGACTCCCACCTGGGCAGCAAATGACAATTTAGGTGCTGTGATGGGTGAGGAAACATAAATTGGGTGCTTTTACAGTGATTGTTTCCTTCAGAAGCTCTTTCATGGGTCTCTCCTGATGCCTCAGGAGTGGCTGCCACTGGTACCCTGTGCTGGTGGCCCTGGACTGCCCTTCACACTTTGGAGCTCCTGGGGCTCTATTATGCACTCAAGTGTTTCCTTCAAAATTGGCACCACCTGGACCACCACCTGAACATCATTTCTTCCTGCACAGCTTCTCATGTTATTTGCCAGCTCCTGTTTGTGGAGAGGAAGGTGTGAAAGGTCTGGCACGGTTCTTTTGCACAAGCAGTGCTGCAGACAGAACTTCTATTTAGGATTTAGTTGATCTCTGCACCTCTTTGGAAACCTGTGCCACTCATTCAGAGGACCTTCCTAAATCTGTGTCTCTCAGCAGTAAGTGGAATGCTGCCATCTCTCTGAAAAGAAAAAAACACATTGACCAGCCTAAGGACAACCTCAGAAATAACAATCAGCTTTTTGTTTGTAGTGCTTCCATAAAGAAGGGAGAGCATGCTAAGACAGGAGCTCTGTCCTTGGTGAAGTCAGTGTGTCTTGGGTGGCTGGAAATTCAAGTGGCATAGGCCCCCAGCCAGCATCCTATGGTCAGCTCTCACTAACAACCTGCTCCAGGATGCTCAGGTAAAGCAAATACTGCCTCAGCATCTACAGGGCAGTTAAAACTCTGTTTATGGAAAAGTATCCATGACCACAGTTTTCTTTTTAGGAGAGTTAAGAGCTGAATTCCAGGACACAAGGCTCCTAAATTAATTTTCAGTTTCCTAAATCTGGCAAATCCAGGCTGTTGATGCAGAGGATGTTCCTGCTACCAGCCAGTTGCTCTATGGATGGCAGAGGAAAGCTATGCAAAGGCCACCATTCATCCAGGCTGTTCTTAGATGGTTCCTACACACACATTGTTCAGCTGGACAGGATCCAGCTATGACCTGTTTCTCTTTCTGGGATGAACAATAACAAGTCACTTGGACCACAGGGGGGGAGAAATTATTTGTATAGACCACTAAAAGACAAGCCATACAACACTTAATGATGAAACTTGTAAAATATGGATGTTTTAATAATATTAAATGTTAAAAATGACTGAAACTCAAGATTCTGTTAATGGTTTAATTAATCAAATTGAAATTGCAGTGAGCAAAACAGCGCTGGGTGCATGGGGAGTCTCTGCTCCACTCACACACACAAATCTAAAACTCTAGGATTACCTTTTATTGATTACAATTCTATGAATATTCAAAAGGAGGTGGGTTTACATACATATTCATAGGGATTACATCATGTCATTATAATATTCATGATAGGCAGAGTTTGGGCAGAGTCCTCTCTTGGGGAGATATCAGGGGGTTGGCAGGGGGGTCTTTGGATGAAGTAAGAAGTTTTCCTCAAACTTGAACTCTTTACCTTTCTTGTTTTCGCCGACTTCATTATCTTGTTACAGAGCAAAATTAGACCCTTGTCATAATTTTTCCCTTATCTGCTGGTTGTGGCATTTTTATGTTGTCTTTGTGCAGATGTTCCCACTCTTTTGGTGCCCAGTTAGCCTTGGCAGTGCCTTGTTTTAAGAACAAGGCCCACACTTCAATTATCCCCGAGACAGAAGTTGGTCTCGTTAAGGCCTTGTGTTGCTTACACTGCTTTTGTGGAAAATTGTAGGTCTTAATTGCTTTATCTAGCCCCATATTCACTTTCTTCTTCGTTTAATTCTGAATTTACTGGTTAGGAATACAAATCATTAGCATATATTACAATCATATGTCACATTAAATATATTTTATTGGAAAATACAGGTATTTTCTAGCCACCTGTGAGGCATCTAGGTATGTTAATCCTTAAGGACAAGGAGGTCCAGCTGTTGCCTCACCAATAAAGCCAATGGAGAACCAGAACTTGGGGAGAGCAGACCCACCTCCAAGGAGGGACATGGAGACTGGGTGATATATTCACTGGTGGTAAGAGGAAGATTTGCCATTTTGGTTCTACCTAATGGTCAATATGTTAAAAAGCAGTAGTAGCAGTGTTAGCTTCCACTCCAGGAAGGGGAAAGCAGGTGCCTTGCTGGGGAAAGCTCTTTAAAGATCCTGGAGAGGCTGCCTGCATTTTCCATAGAGCTCCTGCCCATTCATACTGTCACTGCAACATGCAACACTGGGAGGTCCTCCACCAAGCCCAGGGTAGAAGAAACTTCAGGAAGACTCATTGCCTCCACTGTTAAGGGAATTCTTCACCATTCTTCATTCACCATTAACTCTGTCAGTTCTTTCTGCTGTCTAACTTCTTGATTTTTGTGTCAGGGTATTACACTGTTGCCTCCCCACCTGCCCAGGTCTGTCCTGAGAGGCAGGAGTGTTCTTACATACTTTTCAGTTTTGGGGAACTGGTCATTCTGGATCTACTGGCTCTGCTTCTCTCATTTTTCCAGCCACTGAGGCTGTATCACCAGCTGTATTGTCTGCATCCTCCACATTTACCAAAACAACCACTCAGGTTGGTTTTTTTTCTACCATGCAACAGCCAGGTAGCCTTTGTGAAAGCTCTCCAATTTTACAGCCAGCATTCATATTTTAGAGACCAAGACAAAGATCATATCCATTCTTAGTTACAGGAGGACAAAAGGGATATCCTGGGCCAGTCTCAGCTGACTGCAGGTAAGTGGAGTAAGGCTGTAGGTCTCCTAACCAAAGGATTTGCCACGTTCAAACAGGTCAGCCAGCAGAAACTGCCAGGGAAGAACCATGGGTCTCAGTGTTTTATTTGAAACTTAATGTCATCCTAATGTCAAGAGCTCAGCTGCTGGTTCAGCAAAATACTAATTAAAACTGTATCTTATGGCCCTTTAATGAATGGTGTAACAAATGGGTGTAGGCACTGATCACATATCAAAAGTTCATTTTGGCTGCTCCAGTAAAACATGAGCAGTAATTGCATGTAGCTTCAAAATAGCTCTTAGCCTTACACACAAATGGATTAAGACACAAATGCACAGTTAACTCCAAAGAAACTTAAGGAAAAATATACTTTTGATCAAGATACTGTGAGAAGAGGTCCTTTACCTGCCAAACTTCCTGTCCTAAGTTTGAGTAGATGGATGGGTGGATGGGTGGATGGACGGAAAGAATAAGGCAAAAGAAATGACTGAAATTGCTGAAAAATTGCTTGTTTTTAACAGAAGGAACTGTTGGTTGTTGGATTTTTGTTTTGGTTTTTTTTTCCTTTTTTCTTTTTTCCTTCAAAATAATCAGTCACATCTTCCATGAAGTCCAGGGGGGCAACGATTGCTCTTTGCCTCCTTAAAAACTGTGTCTTGGTATGGTGCCAACTCTCAGAGAAATAAAGTGCTAGCCAGTGGCAAGAAAATGCAGTTTGATTTATTTTATACCTTTAAAATGAGTGCTAGGCCTTTTCTATGTACATTAAAACCGGCAGCCTTTTAATTATGGATTGGTTATTTCTAGTAGCCTTAAGATACAATTATTATCTGTCCAAATGAAAAACCACCTGGGTGGCAAGGCTGAAATATGAGCTTGCTGGTTTTGCCCAAACAAGGAGACTCTTAACAACTTCCATGGAAGTTTTAGCTGCACAGACACTGCCAGCACCTGCCTTGCACACAACCCTGGTACATCCCCTCTGCCCTGGCACAGGGAGTGACACCAACTACGGGTTTTTCAGAAAATAAATGAATAGTTACTTAGGTGTGGCTGTTTTTACACACCTTTTCTCACCCACTGATGAGAATGGTCAGGAATGGTCTGAGTTAGCGATCAGCTTAAAGGAACATTTCTGGAAACAGTCAAATGAGAACAAGTAATAGGGAAAGGTTGAGCAAACCTGACTGTAGCAGTTGTATCTGTATTTTTTGTGTGACAGAGACAATACCAGGTGATTTGGGTGTCCAAGCAAAACTCCTTGAATTTTAGCTATCAAATGCCAGTACCAGCTGCTTTGCAACTGACCTGCAGATCAAAAATTTCTCCAGGAATAGCTCTCTGGCAAGTAAATATTTGGCAAGTATATTCAAATAATTAATAAATCCTGGAGATATTTGCAGGCAATTTGTTAACTCAAGGAATGGAATTCGTCAAAGACATCTTTGCCCAGGAATGACAGGCTCATGGGCTAACAGAAAGTAATTTTCTTTCTCCAATATTGGGCACTACTTCTTTCTGATATCACAGACCTTGACACTTCTTTGGCATGTGATGTTGAAAACAGCCAGTTGCAATTTGTGTTTGCTTTTAAATTTACAGTTTAGCCAAGGGGGTATAGAAATGCTTCCTGTTGGAGTGAATTTGCCTTTCTGCTGGGCCCACATGGGAGCCTGCCCTGGGCTTTGAAGTTCCCTGTAAAAAAAAAAACAAACCTCAAAGCAGTTGGGCTGTGAGGTGCAAGCATGTCCATCACCTGGTGTCTGACCCCTCAGGATGTGGCTGAGGCAGGGACTGGTTGCCTTCTTTGTGTCTGAGGTTAACACCTTGTGTTCTGCCCACATTTTCAAGTTTCCCATCATCACTGTTGAAGCAGGGACCGTGCTAATGAGCCTGGTAAGCATGATAGTATCACCCTCCATGACAGTCAGAAACTGCATCCCTGATGCAAGCACTACCTTAAAGAAATGATCCCGTATTCCAAGCCATTACCCAAGCACTCTGGAGAGGCAGGAGGTGACAGCCAAGATTTACACACACAGGAGCTCAGGAGCCTCAGGGGACCTAGGATGGTGGAAGGGAAGCAAGCCAGGAAGATCAAAGGACTTTCTGGTCAGCGTCTCATCAAACCGGGTCCTTGCCTCCAAGGATGGGAACAGAGGGAGTGGGAAGGGGGCTCGCTGGGACCTCTTTCTCAACCTGTGTTTTTTTTCAGGGGAATGAGTAAATGTGATCATCTCAAGTGCCCTCCCACACAAATGCTCAGCTGGGATGAGTCACTGGGAGCAGTCTGGCAATCTCATCCCTGGCTCATGCCTGGCTCCAGTGCTAGTACAGCACCCAGGGGAGAACGTTATCTTCAGGTAAGAGCACCTTCAGGGTACACCTTAAGAAAACCCACATTTGCCTTATTTTATGGGGAACTTGTACATAGATAGCCTTGCTTTACTTTGGAAATATGAAGAACATACATAGATGTATTAGTCAAGCATGATGGTACAGGATTGTAGGATGCTTTCCCTAACTTGGCTGCAGGATGGTTGTTGTTATATGCAAGCAAAAAAAGCCCCGTGGATGTTATGCAAACCCATTCTGTGGAAAAATTATTCCAGGAGTGATATAGGTGGTTTTAACATATTTTATTGGAACTGTTTTCAAGACCTTCACACATTGGACCCAGGTGCATTAGTTTCCATGAGGACAGATGTACAGGGGGTTGAGAATGTCATGAGTGTTAATAATAGAATTATTTTTTCATCTTGCCAATATTACAGTCTTAAAGTCTTTGATGATCTGGTCTTCCTGGACCGGGCACAACTGCTGATTCCTCTTGCAGTGCTGGGCACAACCACATCCTTTCTGATGGGAGTCAGCTCCCCTTTTCATCTGCTGTGACAGAATTGAAAATGTGCCCAACAGGAAAGCTGGAGTGGGTCTGGCATTGACTCTGTCTCCCCTTGGCACTCTTGCTAGGGTAAATTTGCAACTGAAATTCCAAATCTGGCATGAAAAGGAGGAACCATTTTCCTGGCAGCTCTCCATGGGTACTCAGGAGAATGGATGGGGGGTGGCAGCCACAGAACAGATGGCAGTGTGGGAGGAAGGTAGGTAAAGTGGTCAAAGATGTGCAATAAATAGATTTAACAAATATGTTACACCACAACATGTGTGACACATGCATGTAGTTTGCCACGAGGAGCATGATGCCAGGGTGAGAGCTCCCTTACACAAATGCATGGGTAAATTGTGCCGTATGGACAAGCACAGCCCTTCTGTCTTCACATTATTATGAATTTCCTGAGTGATCTTTTAAAGAAAGAGAAAGGCAGCAAAGTTGGTGGCAATCTGAGAAACTGGCATATGAGAAGAGCCTCAACCTTTATAGTCTGAGGTGGGGATAAGGCTAAAAAGAGACATGACAGCTGACAAGGATCAACACTGTGTCACAGTGGAGAGGGGATACTGATGCAAAGTGCAATAAATGCAAGAGAATGCAAAAAGTTACACTAAGGGAAATACTTGGGGGAAAAAACCTACAGTGCTGAACACCTTTGCTATTTGCGGCCTACAGATGGCTCTCACTGTTTTTAAACTTACTCAGGGATGGCTTTTTATGTCATACATCAAACATTTGGTTTTTTCCTTGCAGTAAGAATGCTTCAAGTATGGAAAAATGTGTTCCTGAGGGCATCTGCTGAGGTCCCATCCCTGGAGATCTTGGAGGCGTGCTTGATAAAGCAACCTTGGTAAATATTCAGTAGGTAAAATCCTTCTGATTACAGGGAGCAGTGCAAGATGAGCTGCCAGCTCTTTTATTATCTATTACTCCATGACTATTGGTAGTGAAGGGAGGTCTTGCACAAAAGCCTTTGCTGGCTTTATTTATGCCAAGGCTGCTTCCAGGAAGGGGGAATCTATCATGTCAGAGATGAATGCAAACACAGAGCTTTCTCTCTTGCCCCCTCTCTCCTTTTGGACTGTCCTTTTGTCTGACACAGAGACTGCAGTACTCTGTGTATACTTTGCATCTTGATTTGCTTAAGACTCACCAGAAACAATGAGGCACTGAGGGCAGGATCACCTTAAGACAGTAACTTAGCTGTTTTCTGGGAACCACTTGCTTGGTTAGCAGAGAAAATCAGGGAGAGAAGGCCAAGTCCCGCAGGAGTGGGCTGCAGCCATGTTACAGCAGCCGGAGAGGGAGCCAAGAGAAGGACTCTGATCTGGGCCCCTTCCCCTGCAGCCAGGGAACATAATTCCTGTGACTCACTAGGGACCTCAAAGCTCTGGCAAATGAATAGAAAGGTCATGCCCAGACCACTGGTACAGTGGTTTGCAACTGCCACTAAATTCATCAGGTCAGTAATACCCAGGGTGAGACACTTTCTATTTGCTGCAGGCAGCTTGAGCACTGCTCTTGCCATTGCTTCCACATTCTAGAAGCTTATGGTTTGCTGTGCTGCTTTCCACAAGGCTCTGGCAGCTCTCTAATTAAAGGGTGGCAGAAGGCAGCTGAGCTCTGCTTGGCTTTGGCTGTGAGGGCTGTGATGCAGAGGGGAGGCAGGGTGCAGCAGAGCAGTTGGTGTCACAGCAGAACCTCTCTGTGACCAGAGGCAGCTCACCACAGGATGTTTTTGGGTGGTGCAGCTCCCTACCCAAAATGCTTGATATGCAGAAGCACAGGCATTTGGCTACAGGATAGGGCTTGCAGTTGGCCCCAGCAGATGATCCATCACAATGAGCACAGAAAGCTGGGTTTTTTTTCCCATGTGTTGGATGTGTGCGTGTGGGAGCAGGGCTGGCTGAGGGTCCTTTCTGGTACTGGCAAGGCAAGATTTTTCTCGACTGCATCAATTTTGGAGCCATGATTTTGGAATCTGTCTGTGCCCCAGCATGGAGGATAGAACATCTGGCATCAGCCATGGGCAGAGCCACTGCTGCTTTCTGTATAAACAAACATGCAGCTGCACTGACAGACACACGCATAGAAAATGGTGTCAGAGGTTTCTGTTGTCCCAGAGGTGACAGAATGGCCACGCAGTCCTGAACACAGTGTGCAGGAAAATTGCTGCAAACTTGCTTTTGTTAAGCTGCTGCCTCTGCCTGAGGCCAGGATGTGCTGGTCCTGCTCACAGGCCAAATGGCACCGTGGAGCTGAGGTTCAAAGAGGGGTGAGTCCTACAAAGAGGGGGTTTGTATTGCAGAGCAGCCATAGAGCTCGGTAGTCTTGCACGCGGCAGCCCCTGAGGAGTATTTCTTTTAGTGAGGAGACTGATTCTCCAGCCAGCTCAAGCAGGGAAATGTCACTTTGACAATCTCTTCACAGGCTGCCCAGACCAGCCCCTCTAAGAGTGGGTCAGAGAAAACAAAAGAGTGATGTGGGAGAAAGGCAGCTGAGAGATGCAGATACTGAGAGAAGCAAGAGGACACAGGGAAGATGTGGGCAGCAGGGCACAGGGAGAAGCACTGATGCTACAGGATGGCTTGAAGTTAAAACAAAGCAATGAAGCCCATCCTGCAGGACAAAGGTGACTTTCTCAGTCTGACTCCAAAGATACTGAAGATGAACTCTCATGTGTGCTAAGCAGGGGGTCTAGTTGGAGAAGGTAGCATTTCCCTGGCCTGTACTGGTTCCTTGCTTCAAACCCAGCCTAGGTTAGGAGTCCTGCAGAGACAAGTGGCACACAGAAAACAGAGATGCTCTGAAGGATGGAAACTCCCCTCAGTCCAGGGCCTGAGCTGCCATGGCTGGGGATAGTCAGAGGGTCAAAGCATACGTGGGGAAAAGCAAAGCCGTCAGGAGTGGGGCTGCTGGGGGTGGTTCCTGTAGCTCTGCAGCTTCACTGGCAGGGGCTGAGCTTACTGAAGGGGAGAGCTTGGGCTGCAAACACCTCTCAGCTCGGGACCTTTCAAACCTGAGAGCTGCAGCCTGCCACAGTTCTTGCTCTCCTGCAAGGCAGCTCACTGTGGGCCACCTCCCAGCCTGTTTGGGGGGAGCAGAGCCTTGCAGGGGAAGGGACAAGGGTCACAGAGGAGAGAGTAGCAGACAGCAGCATTGGGATGGGCTGAGGGGACCCAGGTGGCTTCAACACCCCCCCACACACACTGTTTGACAGACTTCTCAAGCTTGGAGTGAAGCCTTGATTTTCTGTGTCTGCAAAAACTAGAGAGAGCCTGGGGAAGGGTTAAAGCCTCCCCCAGAGGCAGTGGGCTCCCACTCCCACATCCCCATCAGCAGAGCTGGGTGCTCCCTGTGGAGGGCACAGCTGCACCCCAGCTCTGGCCAGCTGGACCCCAGCCCTGCTCCCAGTGTCCAAAGGCAAAATCCTGAGAGGCCTCCATGCCTATGGGAGGCCAAAAATACTCAGCAGCAGTGACAAATTCCCACTGTGCTGGGGGGGGGGGATGGTTGATGGGTGAGTTCATGTAAGGGGATGCTTCTTCCCACCTCTCCTGCCCTGGCTGCTTGATCAGCGTTCTGTGGGGGGCTCTGTGCTTCATGTTCCCTGCACCAGGGATTCACAGATCCCACCTACTCTCGGGAAGCTCACTTCCACCCACCTTCCTGCTCCTCATGTGGCCCTCTGTCAACGCCACAGGACTTTCCTCCACCTGTCCATCAGGGCTTGTCCTCTACCAGCACGGGGACATGGCCCTGGAGAGGAACACTGAGCCTCTGCTGTTGTACAAGCCCCTCAGATCCCTCAGACAGAACTTGCTGCCCTGGGCTGAATGCCTTCACTCACATCATAGGGGCAGGAGGTCCCCCAGGCTTTTTGTTTTTTCCTTGTAGAGGAAAATCCTACAGTGCCTCACTTTTCTGTGTTTGGCCCCAAATGACCTCTGAAGAGCAGAGTGTGGCATTTCAGAATCCCAGCTGCTTTTAGGGGAAATGATGTGTTGTAAAAAGCATCATCTGAATATTTTATCTGGTGTGCCTTAATCCATGTGGCATCAGGCTCATGCTGAATTATGACAAGACAGACACCCACAGTGCTGGGCTGTGGAGCTATGCAGCATGTGGGCATAACCTGCAGGTGGATGGATGTGAGAAATCTTGACAAGGATCCAAAAGGGAACAATCACTCCTGAAATCCAGTCCAGATGTGGATTTTCCTGGTCTACCCATAGAAAGTGCTGCTCAGGGCTGGCTGTTGCCTGCTCTGTATGGAAGGATGGCATGGGTGTACAAAGATGACAGAAAGAAGCTCAGTTTAGTTTGTCTGCTGATAGCAACGTTCAGAGATCAGTGCCACGGCCCTCTCTCACATGAGATGTTTCAGAGTACCTTCGGGATCTCCAGGCAGGAGTGAACTGGTAAATCCAGTGTCATTGCTGTCAGTGCCATGCAGATGACCTGAACACTTGTGACCATCTTGAAGAGCATTAAACTCCTTCAGGTGCAATTTATTTGAGCCCTAATCCTGAAAACTGTGCCCTAAATTCTGCTCACTAGCATCCACCCTCTGTGTGAGATGAACCTGCAGTTCCCTATTGCAAATGTGAGAGGGCAACCACAGTACCACTTGTGGCAATAGCCATAAATTCACATTTAAAAGCTTCAAGTAATTGCATTGCTGTGTAAAGACAGCCTTTGAAAAGCTTGTTTCCAAATGCTTAGCAGCAGGATTAGAAGGTTGCTGGCTCTTAGCTGTGAGCTTTGCAGATGCTAGGGGCTGGCAAAGCAAAATCTGTATCACATGAAAAAAGTTGATCAGGTCTGCCTCTCTCCTGCCGTGAGATTACTTTTCTCACTACAAAGCATTTCTCCTCACCAGTAAGTTCAAAGT
Source organism: Heliangelus exortis (assembly GCF_036169615.1). NCBI lineage: Eukaryota > Metazoa > Chordata > Aves > Apodiformes > Trochilidae > Heliangelus > Heliangelus exortis. The sequence continues at coordinate 35,419,842 of NC_092426.1, read as the reverse complement.
GTGTATGGGCATGAAGATAGTGTATTGTTCACCAGCTCACTGTTCTGCTGAGCAGCTGCCTTGCTTCTTCAGGTTTTAAACAGTGCTGAGAAGCTGCAAAATTGCTCACAGCTTAAACGGTGAAATCATGATAACCTAGCCTAGCTTACCCCACTGAGAGCTCTACTTTAATAATCCTGCTTAATCATTAAACCCCAATAAAAGCAAGCCAAGGAGTAGATGGCAAAAGCCAAGCCGAGGCATATCAGACCACTGCTCAAAACTTGAACTGAGCACAGTCAGGTGGAGACAGAGGGAGACACATAAAGGGACAGCGAGGCTGTTGTGCAAAGGGTCAGAAAGATGCAGCAGATTATTTGCAGCTCTCAGTTGGGACTGGTTGAAGGAGCCAGAGCCAACCATGAGCTGCTCCTGCTGGTCAGGAGTCTGCAGTGGTGCCCTGTTTACATCCTTTCCCCAGGAGATTCTCTTGTTATGTAGCACACACACTCCATTCAAGCCTTGCTGTTGACATAGATGCTTTGACTAAATCCTTATGCCGGAGGATTATTGTGTGTAACAGGGGCTGCTGGTTATTTTCAAGAATGCTTTACCCTCCACTTAAAGGTACAAAGAGAGCAAATGGACACACACGTGCCCACCATGCTGCATATTGGTTTATGGCAAAACGATTTTTTCTAAGGACATTGCATATAGTGGTGCTGTTAAATTACAAAAACCAAAAAAAAAAACCACCAAAAACAACTTGGAAAGGAATTAATATGAAAATACGAAAAAACATAGATTGAGAAGACACACTGCTTCTGCTGCTTCTGTCACTTAGCTGAAGACACTGAGACTGTGATTAGGCCAAGTTCTGCCAGTGGATGCATCCAGGACTCAAAGTGATTCCAGCAGGATTATTCATGTGCACATGAGTGCGTGACAGAGAGAACAGATTTAGTCCTTATTGCTTCATCTTTTCCAGGATGCTCAATTTATTTGTGCATTTCAGGAAACAGATAAGTACAGTCAGATATTCTGTACCTGGGCTCCCCTTCTCCCACCCCAAAAAAGAAATAATAGTAGGCTAAAAGCATCATCCATGCCAGAAGATGAGAGAGCCAAATCCTTTCAAAGGCAAAGGACTCACCAAAATGCCTGGGGTTTCAGCTGAGTAAGGACTAACTGAAGAACTTCACCGTGGTCTGTGACTATTTGGCTGAAGAGACACAAAATTAGTTCTGTATTTTCAGAGTGAAATAACAGGCTGGATGGGGGAGTGCTCTTGCCTCAGCTTCCTTTAAAAGCGGGGAGTGGTAGGATTTGTATTGCTGAACTCATTCCAGAATTTGGGTAACCAAACTGACTCATGTTTGAGTCTGAAACGGGGCATCTTTTGTCTTCATTGTTTTGTTACCACCTTTTGCAGGATTTGACTGCAGCATGGAAGCATCCAGATATAACTTTACAGTGCATCATATTGTTGTTACTGTAGTAACTTATTACTAGGACACCTTGTGCAATCTTTATTGCTGCAGTACCTGGTACAAACGTGCCACCCTTTGTCCACACACACCATTATTACTGCCTTATTCTCCAACCAAATTTATTGCAGCATCCCATTGTGTCTTATTGCTGCATTATCAAAATGCCACTTTACTGCAGTGGCCTGTGTTATCTTATTGCTACATTTATCCTGGTATTATTATGCTAGCTTACTGCCTCTTTTTTATGGCTGCCCTGCCACCTTTTTATTACAGTACTCTATGGGTTCTTAGAGCTGAGTTATACTGAGAGTACATTAATCCATTTGCTTTAGCCTAATGCTGTCTGCACAGGCTTGCTGAGCTTTCCTACTGCTTGTCCTGGTGCTGTTTCACCACAGTAGCCACAAATACTCTGGATAATCTATCATCCAAATAACAGTGTACAGCCACATTTCACAGCCAGAGCCCTGCAAGTATGGGAAGCTCTGTAGGTAGTTTGCACAGCACGGACATGGTAACACCTTCCCAGACTGCCTTCCCTTGAAACAATGCAGTGTAGAACATTAACAGAGGTGGAAAGCTGATTTCCTAACTCATCTTCAGGATGACGAGGTGGTTGGAAGACACGGGACACTTATAAAGCTTGCAACATCCAATGGGATACGGGGTAGCATCACTTGGAATAAGCATTGTCAAAAAAAAAAAAAAAAGCAGCGATTCAAGGATGTGATTCATGTGGAAGTAGTTACACGTTAGCATCATCATATGTGAAGTAAAAGACACGTGAAAAAACAGTTTATACGTGTTCCCAGGAGGAGGTCTTGGCTACTCTCATGTTTGTTTTAGAGAAATTTAGTCAGGAAATGAAGAGCAGAGCTTTCTTCCCACCAGAGAATACGCAGCTCTGTCCGCTCAGCTAGCTATTCCTGAGCAGATTAGTCTGCACGAGTGTGCATTTATATGGCAAGCTGTTCAACATCCAGGCCCCCTGATGTACACCCATATGCATGCTCTCTGTGTCTTTAAAAGTTCCCTCCGTGCACGAAGTCCTCCCAGCCAAACTGAGCTTATCCCCCCCCAGGCAAAACACTGCAGTGACTCTCCTGCAGGAATGGAGCAGAAAAGACAGAGCAGGGTGCTCATCCCAGGGGACATCTCCAAGCTCCAAGTCTGGTATTGCTGCTCCCTGCACAGACCATAACCTCAATTCCATCTGTGCCATACACCTGTCACCATCCTCCAGCCCTGCCCATGTGTGACCCTCTACTAAGTGCCACCAGAAGACCTGCCCAGTGTCAGGAACTCACTACAAAGCAGGGACCCCTCGGTAGCACTGTGCTGCCTCTCCTCCTGGCCACGCACCAGTTTCATGCATTTATGCATTCATCCCACTCAGGAATGCTCTGTAGACCATTTTGGGGGTTCACAGGACAGACCTCCCATGGGAAATGCTTCAGCCCAGAGGCCGGGCAGCACTGGTGGGTCTGACATAGATAAAAACACTGACAACAAGGCTCTGAGAAGTGCCAGCCTTTTCCCAGTGATGTTGTAAGGGGATGCACATGAATGTGCATGAACAGAGAACTGGGCCTGTTACACAAAGACCTGCTGGTGCCTGAGGGGACCCTTTGTCTGGGTGGTCAACAGAGGACAAATGAGTCCTGCAAGGGCACATGCATGATGGTTTTGCAGTCCCATAACTTCCTCGTGTGTCGTGTACGTGTATGGATGAATTTGATCTGAAGACCTCAGACTGCAGGATATTTATGGGAATAGGTGTGTGTGTGAAGAACAAATACTATACTCAGTATTCTGCTGTACATTCATGCAGGTGTAGAGGGTCCTGTGGACCTTAGATAAAATCAGTAATAGGGTTTCCTAGGGAAAAAAAGAAAGATATCAAAATGAGAGATGTCATGGGTAAAAGGTGGGTAAAAAGGGAAGTTCCTTTTTTTCTGACAGAAACTATGCTGGCCTGATTTTCTGCATATATAGGGCTTAGATACTAGAATAACACTTGCCTCAGAAGTGAATATTGTCAACAGCCAGCTGACTACTTAGCTAGATGGTTCTGCCTAGGTAAGAATGCAGACTTGTAGCCATATAGCAAGTTGTGCTACCACCTGTGCAAAAAGCCAGTTTGCCTTGGCATGAGTGAAGAAGACCAAGAAATGTCTCTATTCACGTATGCTTCAGATGTGAACTGCTTGCAAAATACAGGAGATTTTGTGGCACTAAGTCAACTGAGTCTTGAAATTTTCATATATAGGTAATATACTGTGTGTGAATGCAGTCCATTTTTCTATCTGCAACTACTATATGTAGGCTTTTAAAGTCACTTCAGTTCCATCCTCATCCTAACCTCCATACTCCCAACAGTTTGAAACAAGCTACTGGGTCATGTCTTGCAGTTGTATTCATGGGCTGTAGATCAGATGAGTTTTAGCAGAAGCTCATTTCCACGAGTGGGACAATTTCACTGTCACAATGGGGCTTCTCAGTCACTTATCTGAGGTTTAATATCACGGCTGGGTGTGCTGCTGTTAGGAAGGGTTACCTGGCAGCCAGCACCCTGCCCATTCACAGGCTGCTTCTGCTGGTCCCATCTCCATCAATTCCTTCCTCAGTGTAGACTGAATTTTGACACCTGCCCACATCAGAGTTACCTTTCCCCTGAAAGCACAGCTGCTTTTGGCCCTCTACAACTGTAGCTGGAGTCTCTTCTTAAGTGGTTCAATTCTACCTACTTGGAGTAAAGCTTGAACATCCATACTGAGTAAGTATGCAAAACCTTAAATAAATAAAAAATCAAACACAGCATAAACCAACTCACTTTAAAATACAGCCTGTGTGTGTTTGTGTTTGTGTTACACATCTAAAACATGGCTTGTTGCTCATCAGGCAGAGTCTGACCACACTGGCACTACACGCACATGCAGAGCGATGCCACTGACATCAGAGGATTTGCATCAAGATCAGAGTCTGACTCAATGGGGCAGATCCTCAGGTGATGAAAACCACTCATTATACCCTCCTGACTTCATCTGAGGATCTGGCCATCATTTCTGGACATGCTACATGCCATTGGAAGGACAGTGAGTGAGGATTTTAAATAGAGTTTTGGTGGTTTTGCATTTTTTTTTTGTTTGTGTGTTTTTTTGTTTTTTTTTTTCCATTGCGTTAAAGGAGACACAGGAAAGAAAAACAAAGCTAAAGTCAATGAATCTGCAGGAGAAATGCATTTGAGATTTTGGAAAAGGAGAAGCAGCTTCCAGTAGATATTTTATTGGATCCAGATGGCCACAAGGAAGGGAGCAAAGTGGGATTGCAGCTCTGCCTATTACAGCCATTTTGTGCCAGGGAGAGAAGAGATGAAGGAAAAATGCTGCTTTCTCTCAGCTCTTCTTTCTCCAAATTGTGGTTGGGACTGTTTCCTTAAGGAACAGGACAGCAAGCCCTTGCCTTGTTGACCTTCTGTGTACAGTGAAGAGTGCTCCTCCAAACCCCGGTTGAGAACCAAGTACCTGCACAGTACGGTCCTCACGGTGCCGTGCAGGTAGGAAAGTGCTGATGTAAACTGTGAAGAGAAGTGCTCCCCTTCTGCTGGCTCAAGCTCTCTCCCCCGTGGGGACCCGTTCTCCCCAAAATGCCCCATCCCAGCCGGAGGTCCCAGGTGTTTCTCCTGTGGGGCAGCTGGATGAAGCCGTCAGGAGGACTGCATCAGGCCCGTCAGGCGCTTGCTGGCCAGAGACTTTCCCTGGAAGGAGGGACAGACAGACAGACAGACAGACAGACAGACAGACAGACAGACAGAAGAGGCCCAGAGGCATGAGTGATGCTGTGGGATGGTTGGACTGTGAGCGAAGGGCAGGGTCTTTTCCCCAGAGGGGTTGCAGGGCTGCCCACCCCGCTGGCAGAGAGGCAGGGGATAGGGTGTGACCCCAGCATTTCGGGTGCCTGTGGTTTTGCCCCAGGTGGGTGGTTTGGCAAGGAGGGGTTGGAGCCAGTGATGTCCAGGTGGCTACTGCTTCAAGGTGATCAACTGTGCTCCAGACCACTGCCTCATGAAGATGCTTCCTCACTCTGTTACATGGGAATTGGTCAAAGCAAAGCCCTCTCCTATGCTCTGCCCTACTCATCCTGCCTTGTCTTGCTTCAGTCTGCCCTGCTGCCATACTACTTTGCTTGCTCCTTAGCATGTCGTGTCCTAGGTCACTTGTTGTCCACTCCTACCTGTCCTTCCTGCCTTCCCCATGCTCTCCTCCAAGCCACCATGCAGGTGTGTGGCTGTAGTGGCCTTGCTTCCACATGGCTGGCATCCATGTCAGCTTTCCCACTGACTGGTGGGACCAAGGACCAGAAAGTCACCTTCACCTCTAAAGCCCTTCACTGGCTTAGGCAATGCAGTCCTGGCTTTCATCCAGAGCAAAGGAGGGCCTACAGCTGGTCTTCTCACTGTAAGAAGGGTAAGGGGACATAGATGGCTCTGCAATTAATGATCCAACAGTGAAAAATTGTTTCAGGTATTGCTGCCTTTCTTTGGTTAGCTTTCCTCTTGAAAAAATCTGTTTTTTTTAAAAGAGAGAAGAAAAAAAAAAGAAAAAAAAAAAGAAAAAAAGTCTTGGTTGAAATAAATATCCAGGGAATACCAGAGAGCTGTGGAATACCCAGCAGATCATAAACAGTCTCCTGTATGTTACTATATTTAGCCAAGATTTCCTTTGCAATAGAAATTCTTACTAATTGCAGTTTGAAAGAAAGATCCACACTAAGAGCAAGAGAGAAAGGTTATACAGTTAAAACGAGTATGTGCAAAATGCAGGAAAGTTTGAAATGTAAAAGGTAGCAGGTCATCTGAAATAAGCCTTATTTAACAAGTGAACACTAAGAAAAAAGAAACACCCCTCATCCCTTTGATTCTGAATCTCTTCCCATTTAAGGCTGTACCAGGAGAATGTAACAAGACCCTACAGAAGCCTCATTTCCTTACTCAGAAGTAAGGAAAATTAGCAAATTTACTTTGCTCTTAGCAAAAAAAAAACCAAAACTTCGCTCACCTGCACAAACACACATGGCCCAATCTGACTGATTTCTGTGTATAACTGGTCAGCTGCTGGAAACACTGTCATCCTTTGGACTGTCCTCCCAGGATGAGAGAGCCACAGTCACACCTCTGCAGCTCCTCCATCTCTACAACAGAGCTTTCCCCAGGATGGACCAGTTCCCTCCTCCTGGAACTCAGCAGGCACACCAGCACTGCAGCCATTCAAGGCACGTGTGCTTTCTTTTACTATAAATAAAATTATTATTATTTTACATGTACTTCTGGGCAGCTTGGCTCAGTTCCACCCCAGGAGTCTTCCACAGGGCAGTGTGTGGGGGGCTGCAACCATGGCTTTCATTTTGCTGCCATTAAGGAATACCAGGGGAAGGGTGCTATGGAGTTACCAGTTCTTGAATCCAATCTATAGGAAGGAGAAGGCAAAGATGTGGATGTTACTTTCTGGAAGTATAACATGGCTGGCTTTAAAAAAAAAAAAAAAAAAAAAAAAAAAAAAAAAAAAAAAAAGCTAGTTTTTACTTATATTTGGATACTTCTTTAGGAAAGAAAAAAAAAAACAAATAATAACAAATAAGGTTTGAGGTTGTATAATGACTATTCAGTCAGACTCCAACCAATTTGAGGCAGGCAGTTCCTCTTGTTATCTTCTCCCAAGCAGGTGGCTTGGGGGTATGCCAGCTCCCTGTGTCAGGGTCCAGTGGGGATGAGAAGCAAAGGCTGTTCCCCAGCTGGCCCTGATTTCAGCACACGTGGGTTCAAGGCAGGAAGGAGGAAATGTCGGTGCGGGCGGCTGAGCTGCTGACAAAAAGGCTCAGCACACTCCAGTGCAGCTTTTACTCCTTTGTATGGAGATGCTGAAACTTTTTTAGGTGGGGTCGAAGCTTATAAAGAAATGCACAGTCCTCCAGTGGTAAAAATGTTTGCCACTACTAATTAGGGTCATGACAACTAAAACCCCAGCCTGTTGTTCCTCCAACAACACAGCACAAGCAGCAGGGCATACGTTGTGTGTCTTGTTGGATGTAGGGAAGCTTCATTCCCTGCAGGCAGCTGAGCTGTAACACAGCTTTCAGGCAAGGATCACGTGTAGCTTCAACCATGTCTTCGTAAAATCCTGTTCTCTCTAGGCAGCTGAATGATTTTTTTTTTATCCCTGAACACTGGCATGACAGGAGCCTGTTTGGAGAGGCAGCGTAAAATCTGAATTTGGAGTAACTTAAGGAAAACTTAAGGGAATTCTTAATAAACCTTATGAAACTGTCCCCCAGAATGTGACTTCCAAGTACGTGGTCCATCCTATTGCTTGGCTATACATCAGACAGGGGACCAGACCTTGGCACTTGTGGACTATCAGGGCTCTCACTGGGGCCTGGTGAAGTCAAGATTAACCCAGAGGTCACAGTAGATGCTTAGCATCATTGATGGCTGAGCCTTGGCTAAGCAGCTATGAAACTTCGGTGTAAACTGTAATGAGAAATTATTTTAGAGAAGCAGAATTCAGCAATCCAATGTAGGCAAGAAGCCAAGTAGGAGGAAAAAAAAAAAAATTTGGAATTTGACACAAAAAGGAGAAAGGACTCCTTTCAAACCTCCTGTACGAGCCACCAGAGCTTCCAACTTGCTCTTTGCTCTTAATTACCACAACAAGCACTTTGCACAGTTAGGAAAGAACTGCCTATTTTTCATAACTGTGAATAGAAAGTCGAGTTTGTTCAGTATCTGTGTTTACACACAATGTTACCATGCTCTGCCCAGCACAGAGTGCAGTTTGTGTATCTGCATGCAGACATTCACCACCAGCAGCATGCACAGGACAGCACTCATGCAGGCCACCAACACCTTACCTGAGCACCTGGGCAGGATTTATCCCATAGGGAGCTTTGTGGCTGTGTGACAGGGGACAGCAAGCATGTGGGGAGCTCCTGGTACAGCAGGGCAAGCTCTCTTTTATTTTTGTCATATAAATACAGACCAAAGCACTTTCATGTTGATTGTTCACCTCCATGCCCCCCACCCACCAGCTTAGGACTTAATTACAGCTGACTCCACTTCTTCCTACTCATCCTTTGCACTCAGGGCTTTCCTTTTTCCCAGCTCAGGATGCTCCAGCCACAAGCATCACCTTCCTGGAGCCATCTCCTGGGGAGCAGCATTGCCTCTCCCTCTGCAAGACCCCCGACAGAGGACTGGGGTACATCTGCATCTCCACTGGAGGATGAACACTCCCCACTTCCATCATCTTGAACCTTAGATTTTCACCTGGTAACAGACACCACTCAGATTTCCTATTTTTTAACTAACATATGACAAGGACTTTTCCAACACGCAGACAACGTCCTGCTGCCAAACTTTACTCATGAAGAAAGACTGCCAGGGTCCTAGCTCTGCCCACATTCTTTGGTTTTCATAGTTATATTGCACTGCAGATCTTGGGGAAATTTTATTTCTGTTTAATTTTAGAAATAATGCTTTTATTAGACTTTTTTTTTTTTTTTCATTAAAAGATACATTGCAAACAAAAGATAAAGTAACATAAAATAACAAAGTTAAATAGGAAAAACAGTTAAAACATAAACAATAAAGGAAAATAACACAAAATAAAACACGGGCATGTAAACTATGAACATATATAACATAAATTAGCACACAAAATGTGGTGGACAATACCACCAATCACACACTGACGCAGACTGAAAACACTGCAAAGGGGCTGTACAGGGTAAGCAGGGGGGTGGCTGCAGGGTGCTTACCCAGGGACAGCAGCAGGGTCTCATGAGTTACCCCAAACTCCTGCAGAGTGGGCCACACTCCTCTTGTAAGGCTTGAGTGATGAGTTCCCTGAGCTTCTTGCCATTGCAACTGGTCACACTGAAGCTGAGCAACCATGGGTCAGGTTCCTACACTGGATATTGCTTTTTTTTTCCTCTTCCAGCTTATATCACTATAAGAATGGTTCTAAGCTGCAATTCAATAATCTGTACCCGTGTTATTTTATGAGGATTTCCTAAGCTTCCTAAACAAGGCATCTGCTTTGAGAAATAGCACATCACAGCATGTGGCACAAACCAGGAGGTGATACAAGCCCTGTACTCTAAAACAGCTTCATAATGCTTGGATATCTCCTCTACCACCACACCAGTACTGTGAGGAAGATCCTCTTCTGCTGTGGAGCAGAGTCTGGGCTCCTTGTATCTAAGAGTGTGTGTTGAGACAGTTTTGGCATTACTTGAAGCAGCCTAAACTGCTTAAATGTATTTAAGCACAGCCCTGCCACGGGGGCAGCCTCAGGCTACGGATCCAGGGCCCGTATCCTCCTCCAACAAAATAAATGAAAGATGGAGGTGTAGATGCAACCCTGCATCTAGTATACAATGGTGTTACAGAGCATTTTTTTCAAGCCACCTCATAAAATGCTCTCACTGAATGCTTCAGGTCTGGCTCTCGAGCTGGGTGCAGTCCTGTTCTTGCCTTTGTGTGCAATGGACTCAATTTCTTTAACTCCCTTCAGTGGGACAGGGAGCCTGAAATGTAAATACCTTGCTGTGAGAGGAAAAGAGAAACACCACTGAAATATCAAACCCTTCTGGAGTATTAAAATAATCTTGGCTGAAATCAGAGAAGGGTCTAAGTCTTCCCTCCCCCTCAAACACCTTGCTAAGGTCCTGGTTCGGTATCTGCAGCTTGCAGCTAGACCTGCATGTAGTGGGAAGGTACCAACTTTTATCTTCCAGAGTTTGTATGTGGCTGGAATAAAAGACAGTAAATTAATAGTATATCCTGAGGCCCATAGAGTACTTTTCACCCAGGAGGATCCCAAAGAACTCCACAAACTGTAGACACAGGCATCACTCACACGCTGCTGGAAGATACTGACCTCAGGGGTGAGAGGCAGCTGCCATTCTGTGCCAGCAGCACTACACAGGGGTTTTTAGGAGGGAAGAATAACTTCTCCACTAGAAACGATGAACACTTGTACTTTTAAGAAGCCCCTGTACACAGAACAGGCTGTGCAGCACACATGTCACACATGCAGGCCACCACTTACCAAACTGACCAGCACACAGCATTAGCCTACACGGGGCAGTCGTTTGCCAGGTAAGGTGCTGAACAGATGCAGCAGATTCAGGCATGCAGCAAGCATGCACTGTGCAGGCCATGCACCTAGTCCTCTGCAGTGTTGGGTACTGACACTGACCAGCTACCACAGATGAGAGGACAATCAGACAACAGGTTGTAAGTGTTGACTGGATACCCGCATGGTTCTGGTACATTCCGACGCTTTCCATCACCTACATAATGCAAGTACCTTTTCCCAGTAAAAAACAGTACTTGACAATCACTGGAGTAGTGGAACAAGCACATTTCTTCCAGGTAATACATCTTCCAAAGACAGAAATAACCCTTTTCCCATATGTCTTTTCCTGGTGCCATATGAAGGTTCAGCATCCTTTCCTATAGTCTTCCCTTCTAGCTGCCTGTTCTGATACCCACTTCATCAGCATCTCTGAGTTACCACCTTTTTTGTATTTTCTAGTTTTTCTACCACCATTATCTTCCCATAATAGCTTAAACTTTTGTCTTTATTATATTGCTGGTCATAAGTGCTTCCCATGCCCTTAAATGCTGTTATTTATTTGCAAGTTGGCAGAGCTGGGAAAGTGAAAACGTGGGAAAGGTGGTAGGTATATGACAGTTCTATGTAATTATCAAGGAACCAGCAAAACAGAGGTCCCTGATGATGCCAGGCAGCAATTCTTCCTCCAGCCTTACACCTTCTTCATTGTGTTCATGGCTAGTATTTGAAATGCATCACAGTCATGCATAGCTGTGAAAAATATCCTACTATTCACCTGAGAAAGGCAAGATCCCATCAACACATTTCATGGGTTTGACATCATACTAATGAACCCAGAATAGGACCAAGACAGTGAGAATGAAATTTGGACTCTGATCCAATTGCACACAAATGGAGAGGACATAAAAATCATCACCAGGCAGTAGTAGTGGCCAAAGGATGAAGCTGAGGATCAGGAAGAAGTGAAAAAGGCAGCAAAGAAAAACAAGGGCAACAACATGGAGCTGGAAGAGAAGACTACTGGCAGCACTAGGAAGGGACAGTGAGGCAGGTAGGGCAGACACTAAGGCTTTCATAGCTGTGTAATGAAAATGAATAGGTTCACATACAACTGAAACTAAAAGTTGGGCTTTGGATTTCACCGGGCACTGACCTGGTATGCACTTAGTTCTCACCCAGTGTTAGTTCATCACAAAAAAGCCAACAGCTACCCATCTAAAATGCTCCATCCGTAACATCCACAGTTTCTTAAAGAAAGCTCATCAGAAAGCTTTTATTCTTATATTCTTAATCTACAGACTACTCTGTGCAGCTTGAGCACAGACCACCTCTTCCTTCACCTTATTCTCTTTCTGCACTGAGCTGAATTTACTGCTTGGAAAAGGTTCCTGCTTCCTCCAGCCTGACTCCTTGATATATTCCACACCCCATCACTGTATCTGGTGTCTTCCACTATGAGGACATTAAAATAAGTCTCTCAAGTCTTTTAAGTCTCACTACGTACTCGAATTTCCTCTAGAACTTCATTGGAGGGCTCCTTTTCCTACTAAGTATTATACTTTTTACAGATTGTAACAATGAAAGATAAAATGTGGTCTACTTGGGCTGAGTTTCACATGGGGCTCTGCTCATCAAATGCTTCCCAAGTTCTGCAATTCTTCTCTCTGTCTGCAGGCAGTGGAAACACAAGTTTCTTCACCTTCTTCAGGTAAAGAGGTTTTTTTCAGTCCAGGAAAGCAATGATTAAGAGTGTGCCATGTCAGTCAGTTCAGACTGAAGTTGTAAAACTTGTGAATACACAATGTATCATTGATCCAGCCACTCTCTTATCCTTTAAAGCACAAAGACCGAGAACTCTCACCCTCTCAAAAGCTGTATCTGTGTGTGCCTTTTGTTATTAAAAAAATGTCAGCTGGGAATAAAAAGCAGAGATCTTGTCAGCACTGGGTCACCATATTGAGTTACATACTTTAACAGCAGTTTTCTTTCAAGGGAAATTCCTTCCTTGGAATTTAGCATATCTAGGAAAGTTTGAAATTAAGTCTGAGTACCGGAGCCCAGGCTTATCTAAGTTACCTGTTGAGGCTGCTACCCACAGGTTCAACTCTTGTTATTGCTGGAGTAACCACTGTTGCTTTTAGAGATACTACTCAGGATGCTGCAATATGCAACACAGGAGCTCCCTCTTTTCTCCCCCTTCAGTAAATGTAAAAGGCCACCAGCACAAGTTAGGCAGAGACTTGGTGGCTTCCTGTGTGAAACAGCTTTTGTCAGCAGTGGTTTCCCTCAATGTACTCATTAAAAGATAAATTCCTTCTAGTCCAGGCTTTAAAGGAGCATCTTAGCTTAACGAGAAGTAAGCTTCTGTCTTTCTGATTATTAAATCATTTCTAAAGCAGATGGGAATCTACAGTGGTTTAAACAGTGAGGCTGAGACTGCATGGCTAAAAATAGTCTAGCAGGCTCCTTTTAATTAGCAAGATGATCAAGTATGACAGAAGAGAGAGATGTAGGTATATGGATTTGTGTGTGCGTGTGTCTTTAAAATTAAGTTATTACCTCAATACCAGGTAATATTTGTAACACATATGATACATGATGTCTGATTTTTATGATGCCATTTATCTTCGCTTGGGAGAGAAGACAGGCAAACTCTGCTTTCATAATGTCAATCCTTGATGTATTTGGAAGAAAAATTGTAATAAGATAAACCTGCCACCATGTGCAGTGTCATCATTTTTTAAGTGATGTGGATTAGGAAGTGCTCTGATGCAACAGAATGTCAGATCTGCAGCTACCTGAGGCTGACCCTTCTACGTAGCCCCCGTGAACAGCACAGAAGATCAAGTCTGGCTTTATACCTGTGATTTCACAGCACAGGAACCCAGCAGAGGGCTAATGAGATCAGGGACCATGATGTCTATCCTACCACTGTGCTGCCCACATATTTTTAAGGACTCTTCAAAACACAAACAGGGGAGAAATCTGCCACCCCTCTGCTGTAGAAGAGCAGGGCAATGTGTGTCCTGTAGTTACCTGCTTCACCATGTGGACCTTTGGTATTCACAGATGACTGATGACCATAATGTTTGGTCCCAGGACCTCCCAGCTGCTGCCCAGACTGCTGTGGGGGACTGCCACAAAATGCACACTGACCCTGCAGCATCAGACTTCAGGCAGGTAAGATGAGAAGGTTGAGGATGTCTGGCATGATGGGCACTGGGTTAGACAGATGTCCCCTTGCTCCAACAGGAACCCGGACAAGGAGGCACTGCAAGCTATGCCCTTGGCTACAGGAGGATCTGACCAGTGGTGAGCACAACCCTTCTTCTTGGCCATTGCCCAAAAGTATCAGCTGATACTTTGAAAGGACCTGGAAGTAAAAGGTGAACCATCATGACAATGAAAATTCTTCTGCAAAATCTTAGTATCCTGTTAATGTGGACCAGACAACACCTGGCTTCCAGGAAGATTTGGTGCCAAAACCCAATGCATTTATTAGTCTTGAGGTGCCTTCTCGTGGTCAAAAGTACCAAGCCAGGGAAGATGAAACAGTGGGTCTTCCAGGAATTTAAGAATGGCATGAAAAAAAACCCAAAACCAAACAAAAACTGTTAAACAGTCTTCTTTTTTTTTTTTCCCATTGATCCTCTTGAAGGTGTCAAGCCTCTGTCTGGTCAGCAGGGCTCCACAAAGTCTTGCTACAGAATGGTCTGAGGTTGATCTCTGTCTCCAGGGTTTCTGACTCCAAGATGAGCAGGAGCCCTGTGGGTAAGATGACTTCCACTTCATCCAAGTCTGTGCTCCCAAAGCCAAGCTTTACAGCTTTCCACCCAGTGCAGGAAAGCAGTTGAGAAGCACCTGAAGATTTTTCTGGGCAGCACTTAATCCAAGTAAGAAGCAAAAAGCCTGCAATATTGTTTAAAGTTTGTTGACAAAGCTTTTCTGTTTCTCTGCACTGTTGTATTTTTTTCCATCTTTTCTATAGAAGAGATGGTAAAATCCAAGAAACTAGAACAGGCAAGCCTGGATTCTGATTTTCATGTCTGCCACACTAGCTAGAAATAGGGCTTCTCTAGCACCCCTGTAAGTACAGTATCATGAGCAAGGCAGGGGTCATGAATCTCCCCCTCCATGCTCTTGCTCTGACTCTATGCAGCCTACATGGTCAATGGAAAAAGTTCCCTAAATATGAGTTCAGTGATGGAAAAGTAACCCATAACATCATTAGATATGCTTTCCCTGCACTGTTTCAGATGAAAAGTTACAGCAGATTTTAAACAATAATAACTGCTTTATCTAAAGAAACAACAAAATAGGAGTTGGACTCGATGACCCTGATGGGTCCCTTCCAACTCAGAATGTGATTCTATGATTTTAAAAATTATTCTTCATCAGTTTCTCAGTAAGCCTGAAATACCAGAATACTATGGGAAATATAGCTGACTGATGTTGGAAGACAACTTGTTCTGTATTATCAAACATATTTTCAATATTCTTTTACTAGTAATCATGGTGGGGCAGGAAGAACAAGCACAACCAGTCCACTTTATTCCCCACTGCAGCCAACATCGAGCTATTCCTCAACCAGTAATTTTCCTGATGCTTTTGCTAAAAGATGTAATGTCTTCATTCAAACTGTCTTCTTGAAATCCCTATTTAAATCTTGACATTCAAAAGCAATTTACCTTAAACCCAAAGTTCTGAAGTTCTGCCCCAGGTTTTGCATTACATTTCCACTTTCCTGGCAAGTGGGAAGGCTGGGGACTGGTGTGGCTGGACAGGACCCATCAGGCTGGATGAGCCCTCTGGGAGCTGCCCCAGCAGGCAGTGCATCTACAGAAGCACCCAGCACAGCCTCAAGCACAGGTTGCCCTGGCAAGGCCAAGCCTTCAAGGACCCCAATTCGGTCATTTCCCAAAATTCTTGGTCACATGCCACGGCCAAATTTGAAAATTTCCCTGGGGTTCTACTGTACCAGAGCTCAGGAGAGCAGCACAGCCTGGGGGTGGCCAAGGTTCATGGGCACTTTATAGAACAGCCCATCTGGGAGCCACAACTACATCTCAGCAATGTTTTATTACAGCAAATAAATGTCTAACCCTTGCTGTTTTGGATGTTCCTCTTACAGTCATCACTGGCAATCTGACCTCGTATTTTTCTGTTTGCAGAACAGGGTTAGGGCCCCCTCCAGCAGAGAGCTGAGTGTTCAGGCTCTGTTCCAGCCAAACTTCAAGCATATGCTTAACTTCAGCGTGCCTGTGCAGGGTCAGCCTGAATATGTGATCCTGAAATAAGCAGGCACTAAAGTATAGTGGAGCTCTGGGAAAGAGGGCCTGGGAATGCTCCAATCCTATGAAGTCAGGGAACTGCAGTGCATTTTGAAGAACTAGAGCATGCAGAATTACCTCTGTCTTAATTTGTGCTCCCCTGAGCACTCCATACAGTTACTGCTTTGGTAATGCTGTCCTCTAGGGCATTGTGACATGTCAACATAGTCTCTGTTTTCTCATCTGATGGTAGTGTCAAACTGCCATAAAGCAAAGTATAAAAAATGCAGACCCTTCCCAGTGGTGGTAGCCACCATGCCATCAGAGGATGACATTTTACATCTGTATTAAGAAACGTGAAAGAAAATGTTTACAGCACACTAGCCAGTGAGATAAAATGAACCAAAATGCCAACCAATCTATAATAATTCTCTTTACAGGTACCTAATTATAATTCTACCATCCCAACAGAGCTTGTCAAGTCACCCTTCAAATCAAATGCAAGAGAAAAATCCATCCTTGGCTGCATTACTGTAAACCCAGCCAGCCTAGTAAAGTGAGAGTTACTCTTCTATGTATTTGGCAAATCTGGGAGAAGAATTTACTACTCGGTGTAAATATTTCTGCATAGTTTGTTTTAAAAAAAATCTTGCCTATTCCTCTTTCTGGCAGACTCTTTAGAAAGCAGTAAATATGCAGATGGGCATAGTGATATATTTTGTATCAACATCTTTTAAATGTGTGCATATGCATTAGCTATATAAATACATTCCCCAGGAAGTCTGCCAGTGGATATACTACAAAGCTCTGTGTGTTACATTTGGATTTGCTTGTGCAGTAGCATGGCAGCATCAGAAAGAACCCCTCTAGGCTTATTTGCTCTACAACAGCTCACACTTACCTGCAGAGTTTCTCCTTTTTATCTGTATGTACAAATGTCTTATATTTATATTCCATGTATACATATTTAGCATAAACATAACTACATGCATACAAAAATGCAATCCTAGGTCCCTTCATTATAAAGCTGTTACAAAGCCATAGCAAGTTATATGAACTTTTTATGAAAAAAATGTTCTGTACAGTAGCTTCTACAGGAATCAATCACATGGTGATTCTCTGTTTTCCCAGTATCACCTTACAACTACTGATGGGCAAACCATGAAGACCATAGCAGCACGCCAAAACCATGTGACATCCCAAGTCAAAATGTACCTGATATTGAGCAACACAAGAGTAACTTCCCACTGACCCATTTCCTGCATCTTCAGCTTGTTCTGTGTTTGTCCTGTGTCCCTGTGCTTGTTCTGTGTCACCCCCGACACACAGCCTGTCCCACCCCTTGCTGCCCAGTATCCCTGCTCCTCCACCCCACTTGCTGTACTTCTCTCTGGTCCTGACCCCTCTCCCTGCACTTCCCTTTCTTCAGAAAAATCTGCTGCACACACAGATCTCTGAAAGCAAATGGGATGAGGGGGTCTTGCCCAAGCTCTGAGGTACTGCCTGGGGGCTGGTGCCCAGTACCTCCCGATGCTGAGCATCCCCCTGCAGCCAGACCCCCAGTCCCACCCTCAGACTGACTGGAAATTGGAGACTGGAAAAGGAGAAGATAGGAGAGGCCACCTCTTCTCTGCCCTTGAGATCCCACCACCCCATTATCTAAAAGCTTTTGGAGAGTCATGTTTCTTGTTGTTGGCTCCTTTCCCAGTGTCAGTATCCCGAGGGAGTCCAAGGGTATCACCCATCCCTGTTTACATGGGCACTGACAGAGGGGGGCAATGGAGGCAGTGGCTGCAGTGCTGTGGGTGGGGATGAATGTGGTGTCATTAACCATGCACAGAGGCCAAGAGGGATATTGTTGCAATGACACTATGAGAACCATGCTCTTCTATTTCAGGGCACAAGGAAAAGCCACGGCAAATTCTGTAGTGTGAGGACAGCAAAAAAAGACAACCTCGTATTTAATTCTGGACAAAAATCCATTTGCTTGTGCAGTGATGAGAAGCTAGAGTGAGCATTATGGAATTCTGCTTCCTGCCCGCCCCCCTTTAGAGCTACTATTTAGATGAGCTACAGTATTAAAAGAGAAGCTGCAAGGATGTTAGCTGCAAAAATAAAAGATGAAATAAAAAGTCAAGCATCCATGTTCCCCCCAACTAAAAATGAACTTCTGAGAAAAGGGAGGAGGGAAAAGAAAAGGAACTTACCACACTGCGAGTGAACTTTTCTAGAGAAGTTCTACGACCTTGCTCATTCTCTGTCTTAACAGAAAAAAGTGGGGAGAAAAAAATACAGAAAAAAACCCTTCAGCTTAAATGCAGTTTTTCAAAACAGCAGCAAAATATAAGGAAGCAGCAGGGGAAAAAAGTTGTAAAAAAAAATGTAAAAAGCAGAAATCAATGTTTGCAACAGCAAACATAAGAAAACAAAATCCCTTAAAGAATGAGAGACATCACTACTTTTACTCTTGGAGAATGTCACCTTTTCTCCTGTGAGTTTTTTGACTGATTCAAACAGCATCTGTGCATTGCAGTGTCTCACAGCTATTGATATTGGTTTCTTGCTCATTGAATTTTCCTTCTGTGGCTGTTTGAGCTGGGACCTCCGATTCTGGTTAACATCTGCCAAACAGCTGATCGTAAGCTCCCATCACTTGCTTAGAGAGATGAAAAAAAAACACAACAACACAGTAACTTTTAAAATATTAAAAAGCAATGTGTGAGTGAACACAGTGCTGGAAGAAAACCACCACTGAACTCATTGTCAGGGCACCTACACATTTATCCAGAGGCTAGAAGCACATTTCTAAGAAGTTTGGCTACATCAGAACATAGGAAAGTGTAGGTAAGTCTATGCAAGGCCATGGAAAGATACAGACAGATTTAGGGCACTGGTATTTTTATATCTGGAGTACAGCACTATTCACACACAAGAAGACATCCAACTCCACTGCAAGAGGACTGATGTGTGTATCATGGCTTTATTAATGTATCCCTGATAAGGTTGCTCACTGCAATGCTTCATTCCTTTGGCACAAGGGAGATCTAGTTGTCACTACTAACAAGGAAGAACTGAACAACTTATTGGCAGGTTTGCTGAATTATCTAAAAGAAAAAAAAATGTTATGGAGAAGAGAAGAAACTCAACAATATGAGACAAAGCTCACTGCACTCAGAAAGCTGTGGGCACTGCTGATTTACAAGAGAGAAATATTTTAATTCGGGAGCCAACGAAATGGAGGCAGTAAGTTGGAAGTAAAACTGCTGTGAAGGGGATAAGGGATAACAACACATAAGGAAAAGCCACAGTAATGATGGTGCATGTCAGTTCACTGGAAATCAGCATTGCACTGGAAATAAGCAGTGCATTGGAGGTGCTCACCAGGGGTGCCTACCTGCTGTATCATCTGACACAGATTCACTGCAGTAACAATGCCCAGGATAATGCACCGGCACAAAAACCAGGTAGAGAAGATATAAGGGTGTCAAAAACATACCAGACAAATTGGACAGGAACTTGTGTGAGTCTAGGAGAAGTCTTTAGATTCTTCTGCTTGTTCATCACAGCTGTCATAAACAGCAGTTCTCCAATGCCTACAGGGTTAGTCTGAAGCATCCCAGGCAGAGGTGGGGCTGACTCTGCCTGTTGCATCACCAGAGATGAGACCACAACACAAGGCTCTTTTAAGACAAGCAATATTCTTGGTCCAGAAGAGTCAAGCAACCTCATCACTTATAGCTATTTGAGAAAGCTCCACCATCAGCACTTCTGTCCCAAAAGTGCAAGCTACGTGCATATTGTGTGGATAACATTGAGTCAAGGCCTCAGAACATGTACCAAGAGACAAAGCAAGCTCCCTGGTTGGCAGAGAGGCAGTAAGGTACCCACCAATATAAGGCCCAAAGCTGTATTTAACACGCTCTAACCAGAGTAACCGTCTCTGAGCATGTGAGAGAGGAAAGGAAAGAGAAATGTCAGCCTCACTCTTCTGCCAAACGTAGTAGTGCAAGTGCTGAGAACATAGCAAATCACTTCCTTGAAGGAGCCCCAGAGGTGTCCCAGCACCTCGAGGCAGCAGAGGTGACAGAGAGAGGCTGGGGTCCTGTTGCCTGGGCTGAACATGTCATGATGAGCAGGGATGAGAACAGTAGTGTGTGGCCCTGCACAGGGCACTTGTGTCCTGCAAAGGTGGCAAAACACACTGGCAGCCAGGGTAAAGGAATAATTTCACCCAAAAAAGAAATACCTAAATAAAAGATGGAGTGCTTTGTAAGGCTCTTCGGTGGAGCAAGGAATCTGTAGCACTGCATTGCTGCAGGCTGGAAAATGAGCATCCAGACCAACTTTAAAATAAAGTGGAGTTTTGGTGTGCACGAGGGGCAAAGGAGAATGAACTGATGAAAAGTGGACACGCTGTCAAACTTTAGTGTCCCTGGTTTTGCTACCATCAAAGTGATGCAGCTTCCCACCCAGCAGGAAGGCAGGATGGTGGTCTCCAGAGATGATGAGCACCTCGTTGGGGAGCTGAGAGCTTGTCTGCCACAGAGGGCCACACACAAAGATGCTTCCCTGCCACGGCTGAAGACATGGATGGGGAAGCAGACACTGAGAGCACCAGTGGTGTCCCATAGAAGTGCCTTGCAAGCACAGACTGCTGCAACCCTGCACATTTGGCACGGGGATGGCGGGCTGGGTGCATGGCAAACTCATCCCCATAGCACCCAGCTCTGAGTCAAAGCCTGGCATTTTCTAGTCAAATAAAAAGCAGCTGAGGCAGGCTGGCTGCAGAGGGATGAGCCAAGCTCAGCAGCTATAACAGCAGTGGGTGTGAGTGTTGACTGTAGGGCTCTTTCTGGCTCTGCCTCCCTACTTGCCTGCAGACCCTGTGGCTGGCAGCCTCCTTGCATCCCTCCAGTGTGGAGGTGTGGAGGCTTGCACAGCAGAGGAAGGAAATTTAGAAATAACTAAGAAAAAAGAAATTAAAAAAAAAAAAAAAGAGACACTGAATCAGACCTTTCTCAGAACTGTGAAGAGACCTGGGGTCCTGCGGAGGAAGTGTCTGACAAGGCTGCAGATTGCAGAGCTGAGCCTGCTGCAGCATCACAGCGGTGTTTGCACAAACACACCCTGCCAGTGCAAGGGGCAAAGGCAGAGAAACACAAGTGCATGCCAGGTCATGCAGACCTCCTCAGTGCAAAAAAAAAGACCATCTTAGCCAGCAAACACACCAACAGACTCCACCAGCTAATGGCACAGGACAAGAGTCTTTGGGTAAAATATGAAGAAACCACCCTTGCTGCAGATGAAAAACTCTCAGCCCAGGTAGGTGCAGAAAAATAAATCCCACTACACAGAACCATTCACTAATTACTGTCTCCTTCAAATTTTCATTAATGATTAATTATTTACCCAGCCATCCCAATTTTAAGCTCCTTTGTGTAGATTCTGCTGGCATCAGGCACTGTAAGGAGAAAAAACTTATGAAAAACAGCTGACCCTGAGTATTGAAAGAAAAGAGCTCAGCATCTTTACAACATTCAAGCCAAGTCCTGCCACTGAATTAAACTGGTCAATTGTGCCCCAAAGGGACCAAGACACTGACAGAATCTGGAGTAAGAATACTCTTGGACTAAAGTAGTCAGAACAGGGGCTTTGGATAAAAAACATGCTTCAAAAGGAGTGTGCTGAAATTGGAGCCTGTCCCTCATGGTGTGAACCTCCTAGCCATTGAAGCTCAGTCTTCTGAACATCAGGTCTGCAAAAATCTCTCTCTCCCTAACTCCATTCCTTTTAGTTGGCTAACTAAACTATCTAACTTGGCTAACTTTTTTTTTTGCTCAGGAAGGGGCCAGGAGCAGGACCTGAAATTCACAGGTACTCATGTACATCTGTCCTAAGCAAGAAAACAAAGGTGATGCACAGTGCTACCAAATGGCTGGAACAATATTTTTCATGTTTTATGTCCATTTGCACAGGACCAAAGAGAACTCACCCTTCTCTGAACCATCCAGAGAGGAAAACAACACTCTAAATCAAGCACAAACCAACACTGCTGCAACAGTGCTCACTTCTGTGGCTTCACACCCCACCTGCCTGCAGCTGAGGCCACCTTTCCGGGATCCCTTCCTGGAGGCAGGAAGCCACCAGAGCTGTGACAGCTCAGCTGTTGCTTCAGCTGGCAGTCAAGTGCATCCTAACGTGGAGATGCCCACCAGTGTCACCATTTCACCTTTACAGGGTGTAATGGAAAGCACACCAAGGTCTTTTCTGTTCTTTTCTCTCCCTTCTCCACAAAAATAACTAGCAGGGCACCTGTCTGGCTGCTCCCTTGCTGTCAACAAAACTCCTGTGCATCTCCCCCCCCCTTCCCTGATGTACTAAATAATCTACACTGCTCCTTTCCCAGGGAACAAAACCCTGCTCTGCAGCCAAGTCACCCACGCCAAACACCTCCTTGTTTGTCACAGCACCACTCGTTCTGACATGAGGCTGCCTGCTGTCTGAGGACATCCAGCCC
This sequence comes from Heliangelus exortis, assembly GCF_036169615.1. Lineage (NCBI taxonomy): Eukaryota > Metazoa > Chordata > Aves > Apodiformes > Trochilidae > Heliangelus > Heliangelus exortis. The sequence continues at coordinate 35,397,449 of NC_092426.1, read as the reverse complement.
CCAACTTGGCTTTTATGGAGCAGGGCTGGGAGGGTGGTGCAGTGGTGATTAACTGCTGTAAAGTAGCCTGCAGTAACCTGTGTGGGGATCACCTGAAACAGGAGCAGGTCGATGCTTGACTCTGACAGCAGGAGTGGGGTCTGTTGCATAGATACACAAATAAAACACGGTAAGTAAGTTGGGGATCTTGATAGCATCGAGTCCTTTGCCTGCTGAGATGGCTGCTTTCAGAGACCCTGGGATTTCTGATGCCTGCTGAAGGGGGAAGTCTGGGCACGGAGGCAGAGAGCTCCAGGTGGGCTGGGTGTAAAGCCATTCCTCCTGAGGACAGTGCTCTGGCCTTGTCCCTCCTCTCCTCCAGCCTGGCAGGGGATGAGGACTTCTGTGCAAGGCAGGGAGCTACACCCAGCTTTCTGCACACACTGCTTCCAATCACACCCTTGCTGGAGGCCAACCTCATGTTCCCCGCTGAGCACCATGAATCTGCAGGATTGAGGCCAATAACACTGTGGTTATTTGCAATAATGACATTGGGAAGAACAGAGAAATAAAACAATCTAAAATGGATTAACAAAGTATGTATGCCTGGTCTGTACACAGCCTATGTCCACTGAATTGCATCAGTTAGTGGTGTGAACAATATGTTCCTTTTATCCTCCCTGGTGCCCCTCATAATTCTGTCATTGTATCTCAGTCCTGACCCACAACTTCTCCTCCCTCCCCTCCATTACTGTACTCCCAGAGCAAGGAGAGGAAAATCCCACAACTGTGGTTATTGTATGGTGTGGAAAAAAAATAAATCTTCAAACATACAGTGTCTTACAATTCTCAGAAATATTCAAGGATGTTTTGAGGCACTAATCAAGCCTCATCACCTCTCAACTGAGCAGGTCACTAATTAATTGCATTTCCAACTGACACAGGATTAGAGGCAGGCAAAGTGGAACTTTCTTTTCCCCATTGTGACACAAGAAAGTAAATGGGACCACCAGGGGAAGTCCATGGATTTTGTGGCTCCTGCTCACCCAGCCAACCTTTACCCCTCTGCCTACTCAGCTTGCTGAAACCCAGTGCTGGAGGGAAAAAGATCCCAACCTTATCCACAAAATATTCCTGTGTGAATTCCAAGCCATAGAGATGTTTGTTTGTTTTGTGCAAGAACTCTTTTAGGCCAAGTGTACTGTGACAGAACTTACTTCCAGCTTCTGACAGAACTTATTTTCATCAATAAAAGTAAGACTATGTCATATTGGTCTGGTATACAGGCAACGTTAGGGACAATGTCCTTAGGGTAAGACATATTCATGCCTCAGACTCATCAAGTCTTAAAAAACCAAAGTGAATTTCTGCTCACAGCAGTGAATCTGGGACTCTGTATGCAGGCTCTAAACCAAGTCCTCCATCCATGCAGGCTCTGATATGCAACTGGGTTTCTCTTTTCCTTCCCTCTGTTTCCCAGCTATTTAGAGACATTTTAAGGGAATGCCTTCTCAAAACTGCACCACAGATCTCACTGTGCAGCTCAGACTGCAGAAACTTCATGTTCTTTCTGTGAGTATCTCTGTACCTGTGTTCATGTACGGATTCTGGAGTAACATCAACTCCCCTCCAGTATCATCTGAAGATGATGAACAACCCATCTACAAGGATCTACTCCTGCCTTTTTTGTGCTTCACTATGTTTACTCATACACCCAGAGCTCTTTCTAAAAGAAACTTGATTCTTACTTTCACAGCTGTGTTAACATGACACCAAAGCATGCTCCTCCAGCAGTTTGTAGGGCAATGAGGATGTCATGTTGACACATCCAGGGCTTGATTTGACAGCAAACAAGAACTGCAAAAAAACCCTGCCCCATCTTCAGTCTGAATGGGCTCAGCTGGGCTCTCCTGCTTTGAAGCACTGAAACCTTCATGTGCTCAAGAGAGACTTGGGGGTGGGGGACATACATAATAGGGGTAGGCAGATGGCAAAGGTTTTTTATGCTTTACACTCTTAGAAGTCTTTGCCTTGCACTGGCTTCCTTCCCCTTCAGCCTCTGAACTCTGAAGTCAGGTCCAACCTTTTCAAATGTAAGCAGCACTGATTTATGCTGTCTCAAACCAGACATTTTGAAACAGGGCTGACTGCTACCCCTCCATTACCTTCCCTAATCCACCTGCCAGTAGTCTTGGGCACAGGCGACAGAAGGGTTTGTCTCTTTTTGTCACCATATGCATGCTTTTAGGGCACACAATGACAATCAGGACAAAAATACCACTGGGATTTCATTGTATTGTGCCGATGCGATGTAATTTGGCAGCACACAGAGAATGCAGCAGAAAAACAGCAGGGAAGACAGTGATGGGAAACCAGACACTCAGGCTGTGGGATTCAGGAGTCAGCTTATGTACTGTCCTAGGAGCCAAATGTAAGTGGGACACACACATGTATACATGCATGCACATGCACACGGTCAGACATGTAAACTTATGGGAATAAGTCAGGAGGTGCAGGGAGCATTTCAGCACAACCCCAAAAGCAGAGATTAGCAGCTTACCCCCAGCCTCCTCAGAAAGACAGGACACTTTGCAGGTGTTCCCCTAACTCTACATAACCACTTCTTTGCTGCCCTGAACTCGGGGGTCCTGGCAGAAATATGGTGCTGGCAGAGCTCATGCATTTCTCTTGTGAGAAAATGTGGTTGGAATTATTGCAAGGATCACTATTATTTATCATCTCCAAAGAAAAGAAAACGTCCCCGGGGAGCCAAAAGCAAGGGAAAGGAAGAAAAGCATGGGGATCACTGCAGGGAGATCTATAGGTAAGGCATCCAAAGGGAAGACCACATGGTGAAGCAAGGCAGGCGAATCCAAGAATGAGTGAAATTTGCACCAATAATGAACAGAATGATGGGGTTTGCTTCTCATACCAGACATCATCTTTGTCACGAGAAAGAGGCAATTTTCATTGTCTGCACTGAGTCTGGGAAACAGCTGGGCTAAACAAACATTTCTCCATAACATTTTTACCTTGGGTCACCATGTTTTCCCCAAAACACAAGTTGAGGCTGTGCACACAGATGCCATAACCCGTGCCCCCAGCAAGGAAAACAAAAGATCTCATTCCTTTCTTAAATGCAGGGGGAAAGAGAAGGAAGCAATATTTTCATTTTCACACTAGCAGCAAGCAGCAGACGAGAATCAAGAGGTGCTAAGAGATGCAAGCACATCCTTTCCAACAGATACCTTCTTCTTTGCCAGCAATAAGTCCTGGTAAGCACTCGAACGGAGGAAGCGTGCGTAGCTGTCACTCTTCATCAGCTTGTAAATGTGCTCCTGTGGGACAGGAGGAAATGAGAGACAGAGAATTGTTATCAAACCTCATTTAGACATCACACGGATTTAAAACACAATGAATTAGAAGGAAGAGAGACTGATCAAAGTCCTAATTAAGTCTGCTATTATTGATTATCTGTATTGTGGCAGTGCACAGGAGGTCCATCCCGGGGCAGGACCCTGCTGTGCCTGGGGCTGTATGAACAGAAAACAAAGAGAAGGCCCTCACCCCAAAGGCTGGCACACATTATTCAGTAATCAGAGTTATTCTGCAAAGGCTGCAACCCTCTCGAGTCCCCAGACTATCAGCAGGTGCCTAGGCAGGCTGAAACTACTGGGGTGTCTCAAGAAGGAAGGAATAAACACCCATAGATCAGGTTTCATTTTATCACTCTGAAATGCTTGAAGCCCACACTCCCCTTCTGCTCACAGATGGGCACCGGTACTTGGACACGTTTCACCTTCACTTAAGACACATACTTCAAGCAATCCAACCTGTTAACATCCTGAAAAAGCCTGTATCTCTGGTGACTGTGCAGGAAGGTTGTATGACTAGCTCAGATGTATAAAGTTGTGTCAGATGAGTCCCTCCCCTAAGGTCTTTTTTCTCCTAGCAAGTCAAACTCCTGTTACCAGTTTGCTCTGAAAGCACTTACTATGTGCATCTTCAAACTTACAAACTTGTGTTTCGTTGCAGCAGAACTTCATGCCTAACCTTTTCCAGCTTCCTTGCTCAGTATTACTCTCCTGCTGAGAATCCCTTAACACAGTTAGCTCTTCTCCTCATTATCCCTGGATTTGTAATAGATATTATCCCAAATACCGAGCAAATAAAATCAAAATACTTTGACCAAATAAAGACTGGGAACGCACTAAAGGAAGTCAAGAGAAAAACAGGCACCCTGAAAATTTCTCTTAGACTTTGCCCAAGGAAGCACTTTTACAAAGTTAATGAGCAATTTTATCTATACTGATTTATGCAACGTGAAATTTTCTTTCATGCCCTCAAGCTATTTTACATGAAATTGTAGAAAAGCCAAACCAGTCTGAAGTCACATAGCTTATTTCACAGTGTTAACAAGCCAAGCAGAATTCCCTTATCCTCACCATTATGGGTAATTAGTGATGACCTGTCTATACACAGAAGAACTGCTTGATTCAGCATTCTCCCACTATTCAGTGTAGTCCTAAGAGGAGCATAACTGCCACTGGATTTCCTACAACACAGCACAAACATATCCTTTGAGCTACAACCCAGTGTGGAGCAATTTTTAGTGGTTAATTTCCATTCTTGCTTTTAGATCTGGCAAATCCTCTTTTGTGCAGCACTATCTGTCTGAAGGATAGCACAAGAGTTTGCAACAGAAATGCTTGTATAAAGCCATTTAGCAACTGTCACCCTTCCTTGCTGCAGAAAAACACAAGGTAGGGAACAGCTTCGTACTTTTCACCTGCAGCACTGCCATGAGATTTCACATCCAGCTGTGAGGTATTTGTTCTACTTATTCAGGACAGAATGAGCCAGGTAAGAACTGAGACAAGAGGAGGGAAAATAATGCATGCCACAGACATGGTCATCAAAAGGTTTCTATTTCTCTGGTGTGAAAAAGGATTTATAACATCATCTCTCTCTCAAATACTTCAACTGGCAGAAACTTGGGATTCAGTTGATCCAAAGACTACCATATTACCTCTTAAGGTCTTTCAAGGAGACACCACATCCTCCTAATGAGTTATTCATAATTACCTGGGGGGAAAAAAAACACCTAACTGTATACCTGAAAGACTTTTTCCTTCCTTCTCCAGGACCATGAGGAGACTGGTGAAAAAGTGGAGCAGCCACCCTGTAGCCCACCAACAGCAAAGGGCCTGAGGGGTCTCCAGAGCCTCCCTCCTCTTAGTGGTGCTCCCCTGCAGCACCCAGTACATGCAGGGTGCTAAGCTGTGTGGGTAGGTGCTGTGGGGCTGGGGTAAGGCAGTCAATGGCAGGGGTATTTTGATTAACATTTTGAGAGATAATACACTAAGGCTTTTTACTACCTTTTGATTCCAAATGGTTCCCTTACCTTTGATCAAATGGCTGGGTCTGCTCAGAAAAGCAAAAATAACATTTTTAGGAAAATAACATTTGGTTTTTATTGACACACAGATCACACGAGCTGTTTGCAGGCAAGGGAGGACAAAGCAGAGCAGAGCCTGGCTGACCATACAACCCACTGACATGCCAGCAACATCCATCATTCTTGCTCATGTCAAGAAGACTTTGTGCATTTGACCTTAAAACAGTATAAGCTCAATATCTGGCTGTGGGAAGGGGGAAAAATTACTTCTATCCTGAGATGAAATAAGCCACAAGCTGTCTTCTTAACTGAAGCCCTTCCCTGACAAACAGGACTATTGCACACCCACAGCCCAACTGCCACTGCGGTTGGCTAATTGGTATGAGGCATTTTCCCTTCTTTTTCACATCTTGGAATCACTGAACAGCAACACTGCTACCTTTCAGCTGTTCACCAAAGATATAATCAAACAGGGAATAACTATTCCTAGGCTTTGAATGCTAATGAAGAAAGAAGGCTGGGCATAAGGGAAGGAAGGAACACGCGTAGCTTCAGAAGCAAACTTGACTGCTTAATTGCAAGAATTCAAAGGGTTTGCTTTGAAGAAGCCCTGGACTGGAGGCACAATTGATACACCAGTCATTTATTTTACAGCACTGCATTTCTGAAGTTCCTGCTGGAAGCCTGAGCCAGTTGCTCAGGTCAGCAAAGGCTGCCTTCCAATTTGCAGCAGCACAGGACAGCTCTCACTGCCGCAGCCAAAATCCCCACTGAGACTGCACCATGAAGGTTCCTGCTCAAATTGTGACTGCAGTTTGTGTTCAGCCCTGTTACACAAAGAACACAGCTGCAACACAGGAAACACCAGGGCTGGGACATTTGTTTTGATCTTTAGCCTACCCTGCTCTTCACCACCAAGCTATTTTTTGCTATATGTCCTGAAATATGCAACTTGCGAGGGAGAAATTACAGCTGATGTTTAGTAACTCCTCATTCCTTACATACATTGAAAGCTACAGGAGGTTTAGCAACTGAGCATATTCTTCTGAGGAAGTCTGAACAACTGGCCTGTCAATAGAGGTGTCTGCATGGATTTAACTGCTCTGTGCAACTTGTGTGAACCATTTTGTCCCCTTCTATCATGGATTTTTAACTCGCTTGAGATAAATGCAACCCACTGGTGTCTCATTTATTTTACTGAGCAGCTGCTTTTGCTCCTCCCCTTCATCACATGGTGGAGAGGGAGCACAGCCTCACCAAAGAATGAAACCTCCAACCCCAGCCTGTAGCGAGACAAACCTCTTCTATGGGTGCGGCGCTCCAAGGTCCAACCAGGTGTCCCAGTAGAATCTCACGAATGGTGCTCTGACCAGCCTGGATCGGTGCTACTGCTCCCAAGGTGGCTAAACCAGCCCCCTGGCTTCCCCAGGTGTGAGCTTTTATGGGCCCCCTAATCCTGCTCATGCGCAGTAGGGGCCTGCCCTAATCAGGCACAGGTGGGATTAACACGAGGTCAAGCCCACTACCTGGCAATTAGTGGCACCTGGTTGCCTCATGTCACTACACCAGCCAGCATCTCTACTGATAGACTTTATACATGTACATGCTGCCTGACATACCTGACCCTGTTGGCAATAAATTTGAGCCTTCCCATCTTTATGGTGAGAGAACCCTGCGTTTTGTGAAGTTGCTTATTATAGCTTGTGATTAACAAGCACATTATTACTAGTACCATGAATATACAAAGCAAATCCACTATTTGTGCAGTTTTTAACAATGCAGCTGGAGCTCTGGACATTAAGTCTCCTAAACTGCAATCAGTCTGGCTAGAATTATCACCATGACATTTCCTTGCAAGTGCCATGCAAAGTTCCTGTGTCACATCTGCACAACAGCAGAAGCAACGTTTCATCTTGGCAGTGCAGCATCTCCCAAACCACTCCTGGGTACTACTCCCCAGGTAGGGCTCAGACTCCCAGCTCCCTGCTCTAGACTCAAGGCAGCAATCCTTCAGGGAGACACATCACCAAAATAAAAATTCAGAACAATCTTCTAACAAAAACTGCTCAGCAATTAAGCATGGTAGTACCCTGCTTTTAAAAACAGGTAGAGAACAGTAAGAAAACAAAATCCTGTGAAGATCTGGCTAGCTGACAGGCATCACGTGTCCCACCAGTCTCCCCTGTAGCCTTGCCAGCTATCTCTGAGCACCAAGCTGCTGTTTCAGACCACTGAGGTGGCAACTCTGAGTGGAGAAAGGGACTGGCTTGCCGTGTGTGAGCAAGCCCTGGCAAGCTGGATTTTTGAGCTGACTGGTCACTTAGCCCCTCACACAGCGTGGCATTGCTGAGTGCTGACTGTGCTGATGTTCCCATGAGGGGATGGATGCACAGTTTGACATGTCAGTCTAACATGGAGAGTGACACAATAACCTGCTTTTGGAACTGCAGTAGATTTCATCTCTGGGAAGCAAACAACTCCCTCACAAGACTGCTGTAAGCAGAATGGGTTTGCTGTCAAACATCCCCAGAACTGCTGCTTCCCAGATCCCGAACCAAGGCAAGAGAGGCAACGGGGCCTGCGTGCATCTCTTCTTGATAAAAAGGCAGACCCCCTTTTGTGTTTTGGGCACTTGAATCACATCTCTTCCGTAGTGGGAAGAACTAGGCAGTGGGCCTGAGGGCTGTGCAGCTCCACTGAGCATCTGCTCTGCACCCAGGCTGCTATCATGAGAGTTACACCTCAGACAGCATAACCATTCCACTTGCCATCGCCCTGGCATGATGTAAAGGAGAACAAACAGCACATTTTAGAGAGGGAAACGTTGCCACTTCTGTGAATTAGAAAAAGAAGTAACCAGCCAAGTAAATCACAAGCAAATTTTTTTCTACAGTCACGTGAAACCAAGAGGAAATCCCACCCCAGCTACAGCTGACACTGTAAGTGCAGGGAAATAAACCCTGATAAGATTCAGCATCTCTCGTCTGCTTTCCTTCCATAGGCTTTATCTTTGGAAGGAGATGAAGGACAAGCTCTTTAAATTTTCTTGACAAGAGGGGTGAGGGGGAGAAGAAAAAAAAAAAAAAGAAGTTTGCAATCACAATCCAGACGGGAATGTGGGAGGTGGCTGAGATAGCAGAAACTGTCTCAAAGCTGCACCTGCTCCAAATCAATGTGCTGCAATGTGATCCCAGGTCTCTTTCTCCTGTTGCAGTCAGAGCTCAGTGACCCTGACAGGGGCATGGGTGGCAGCCAAGCAGGACCTTGGGAACCCCCAAGAAATATGTGGGGAAAAAAACCTGACTGATGAAAAATAATAACAACACCACCTGACTTGCACCAAGCGCTGGCAGATCTCAGGAACTGTGTTCTCTGCTAAGAACATTTCTTTTTATCAGAAAATCTTGGTTCTTTTTCCCTGAAATGTGTATATGAGACAAAAGCGGTGTTGTTGGTTAAACATATCCATTTCTAATCCCACTTGTATCTTACTCACAGTGACTTCTTGTGACAGACTTGAGACTTCCGGGCGGCTGTGAAAGCCAAACATATTCTCATGACCTTCAAACACCAGTTAAGATTCCAGAAAGCCCTTAAATTTCAAATTGCTGAATGAAAGTTTTCCCTGTTTGTGCCTTAAACATAGTTGTAAGCTTTAGATGATGATGGGGAAAAAAGGGAAATTGCAAATTCTTTGCTCATTTCAAGCACAGCTTTCCCATTTAGCACCTTTTTTGCCCATTCCAGAGGGCTTACACTATGGATAGATGGATGTTGATACACTTTGACCTTTGTAAACTGGTTGGAAATCTCCTTGTTCTAGATATCCTGTTCACATCTTTAGGATTTTTTTAAAGCACCCCTTCATCCTTCCACCCAGACCTGGCTTTAAATTAGTGAGAGATGATTTGGAGACCCCTTTGTATTGCGAGCACATGAACACCACCAGCTGCCCCTCTGGCCAACTGCAAGGGAGATTCACAGAATGTCAGACAAATCCATTAGAAGAAAAGCCCACAAGCAAGGTAAAGCAGTAAATTAAATAAGTAACAGCAAACCACAATGGATATTAATGTTTGTTTTACCTGCACGCTGGGCACTGGGGAGAAATTTACTGCAGATTCGCACACAAGAGCTCAGTGTCTCAGTGAACACCATGTGGTCTCCACTGGAAGGATGATTTGGGCTGCCAGCTGAAGACCTGTCTGGGGTCTGTTTTTCAAAGAGCTGTCTCCATAACATGAAGACGCTGGGGGAAGGGGAAAGCAGGGGGATGCTTTTCTGAGCATACGGTGTGTGACTGCTGCACCTTCCAATCTGACTTGGCAGCAGCCTCGTGCCTTGCTGTCAGCACTTTTACCCTGCATGGACATCTGTGCAGAGGAGGTGAGGTTAACCCCTGTGCCAGCATGCATGGGTACTGCAGTCAGCAAAAACCTGCTATCTGGGGGCTGCTGGAGATGTACCCTATTCACTCTGTTGATCCTGAATGGCAGCATCCTCTACCAGACCACCACCAGGATCTTCCAAAAAGTCTATGCCAAAGGAAGTCCTCTTTAGCAATTACCTGTGCCACTACTGAATGCAACAGTTTTTAGGAGCAATTATGACCAGTTGCCATTCTGCCTAACTAGCAGCACTGAAAGACACTTTAGAAGTAGCAAAAAATGCTACATCAGCTCTGGAAGCTCTGGTAGCAGACACAGCTGAGATGAGGCAAGCAGTGAAGAAGCTGCTGAAGAAAAGACCTTCACACATCTCCTGACTGAACCTAATGAGAAAACACCAGAAGGGATAGGAGGAGGCAGGGAAACACAGGGTTTTTATGCCAGTTCCCCTTTAAGTCTTCAAATCCCCATTAAGAACACCTCTGGGTCTGCTTATTCTGGTCCCTGAATTTAGGATTTTAAGTCTTCTCAACACTGATGTACCACTGGGTTTGAGCAGTATGTGTGCATCACCCAGGGAGAGGCCCATTTCTGCAGCTTCACCAGCTCCTGGCACTACAGCCATCTAGCAGCGTGGGGAGTAAATGGGTGCTCTGGCTGCTGTGGGAGTGCTGGGCTTTCTCTGATGTATAGTTTAGAAAATAAATGTTTCAGGTTAGTAAATGGCACATAAGGGGCTTGGCCTGAGAGCGAATTACTCTGGAAAATCCGAGCAATCTCTTTTTGGCCACTCTGAAGTTATTTAAGTGACACAATAATTTACACCTACTGTTTTAGCGAGTGCATTTTCTTCTCACTCTACCAAGTTGTTTTTGTTACTAAGGAAAAAAAAAAAAAAAAAGATGAATAATTATACTGTAATATAGAGTAACCTCCTTGCTAAACTAAAAACGCATAAAACCTCCTTTCAGGCCACAAATGAAATTACACTGGGTGAAGGCACAGGAACGTAAGGGAGAGCTTTAGCAGGAGGGATAACTGTAAGCAAGGAGAGCTCATTTTGAGTAATACAGAGAAATCCTTTGTTTAGCCCTGTAGATACACAGTTAGAAACACAATGTAAATCTTTTGTGGGCAAGTGCATTGATAAAAGTAACACAGAAATTTAGCTCTGGCTTCTCTGTTAATTGAGGAGACAACTGGTTTGTTTCATGCCTTCAAACACACAAATGGGAAGGCAGAGCTGCCAGGGGGTCTGTGGTGCAGAGGACAACAGAGGCAAAGGGCTGTCGAGTGCTGAGCAGTTAAGGGGTCAGCCTGGTACTGCAGGAGGATTTAGTCCTAAATATAGCAAGGGCTATCCTGGGAGTCAAGAGTGGGCTGCCGGGAGTCTAACGCCATATGAGCAGCTTTAGGTTTTGAGAACAATGATCATGGCTAAGAGGCTGATTCTCTCAATATGGGCCAAATCCTGGCTACTGGCAGAAAGCCCAAGTGAACAGGTTTTGCCTGGGAGGAGGAGGGGACAACCCAGTGTAGCATTTGGAAGACTGGCATCTCTTTTCCAAACAATAAAATATCAAGGAAGATGGCTTTTTTGCACTCATATATGCTGTGGTACAGCCATAAGATGAAACTACTCAACTTTTTGGCCAACAGCCTGACGCTTGCAGGGCTATCTGCAGCTTTCTGCTTTCCCTGCTGAAAATCCTGTCAAAAAGAATTGTGCCATGAAGAGGAACAGGCAGAATCCCTGACAGAGCAGAAATGAAGTTCTGTTGCACTGGGGCAGTCTGTGTCCCATAGGTGATATAGCAGGATGCAGAAACAAGGAGCATACAGCTTCTGAGTAAAGGTGGCTGTGCTGAGATGGGAACCACCAGCTCTGCTTGATGCCTGCCTGGAGAATACAGGATACATAAACAGCCTTCCACAACCCATCAACATTTTGGCAGCAGGGTATCTACTGCTCTGTCACCTTGGACTGCCTTTAAGTGATTGAGTTCAATCTCTTGGAGTCTATGGTACAAATGCATATCAAATCTTTTATCCAATTGCTGATGAACCCCATCCACATAGCACAGGATTGAAATGTATTGTTGATAAATCTCTCCGTGGATATATAGATATATATATATATATTTAATTATGAGGATGAACACATGAAGGGATAACAAACCCTTACAAAAATTAGACTGCAGTGTTCCTGCAGCATGTGAGTTTGGCAGTGATGGAATTTTGTCATCTGTAAGAACACCCACCCCTCATCCATGAGAAGGGGAGTCCTGGCTTCTTGGGTAGAAAGGGATGCAACTGCAAGAACCTGCACTCCCTGCTTGGGAGAAACAGAAAAAGAACAGTATCATCTGCTTCCTGACTTTCACACAAAGAGGAAATGCTCTTGCTCTGGATTTGACAAGCAGTTGTTTCTTACATTTGTACACTCCTGGCACAAGAGCCCCAGAGTCTGAGTGCTGAACACAATTTTTAAGCAAGGCAGAGACTTTCCCATGTGATCCATTGAAAGGTATTTTTTGGAATTAGGAAATGTCTGTCACGTGAGGCACTGTTACTGCTCATGCACATGGTTCTAGCCACCTTGGCAGGATCAACACACTGAATAACAGGCAGACCATTGTCCTGTGGGAATATGCTGATGGTTCTTGTCACCCCATTCTCCTGATCTTTCACTTGGAGAGATGTGCTGTCTTCTGTCACTGCATGTGCAAGGACAGATCTCACTCCTGACTTTTTCCCTTTTTCTGCATGTCTGTAACAGAGAGGCATTAGCTTAGACAGTTGTTTGATCCCTGACACCTTCAGAGGCAGAAAGGCAACATCATGACAAAGACTGACTGCTAGATGTTTCTCATATAACATGACTACCAGACCACAAATTAAAACAAGAGGCAAAGAATAAAAGAAGTACTTTCTGACATGTATGTACATTAAAAAAAAAAGAAAAATCCCAGGAAAGTAACGACCCTCTGCTCCTGTGCAGACCTCTGTTTCCAGTCTTTTGTCACCTGCTTTGTGCAGCAACAGACACACCAGCACAAGCCTCCACCATCACGTTCCTATTTTTGCTCCAGACACCTAATTGCTCTTCTGGATTTATTTGGGGGGCTCTTGGTTCAAGATTCTGTTTGGCTGTAGGTTGTTTTGTAAAATCCACGTGGGAAGGAGCTTGCATTTTTGTTTGCATGTGTAACAAATGCACAGCAGGAGTGAGGCTTCCTGCAAAGACTGTTTCTACAGTCACCATAACCCACAAACAGAAAAGCAACTGGAGGTGCAATGTAAGGAAGAATTTTCTCCCCCATTCCCACAGAATCAGAGCCAAAGGAGGAGAAGAGAATAAGAATCAAGTCTCTGTGAAGTTCCTGTTCTCCACAGGAAGGTCCAGGTTGTCAAAATCCTTCAGGTGGCCTGGGCACCACCCATGTATTCATACAGATGCAGCACTGCAGTGCTTTCAGCTCCTCACTGTGCATGTGCCAGGTCTCTGAGCAGCACTGCCTGAGATGGACTTCATCCCCCTTTAAGGAAGAGGACCTGTGTCTGCCCAGTGCCCTTTTGCTGCCTGCCTGCAATGCCAACCACAGCTGCTTTGCTGTTGCCCCAATTCATCATCCTCAGTCACTCTCCTTTACAGACCTGCCTGCAACTGAGGTGACTGGGTGGAAGCTTAAGAAAATAGGAATAACATTTCTTCAAGTTCTTACATGAAAGGTGATGCAGAAGCACAATGAATGATTATTTTCATGTTCTCCTTCCATGCTGTGATTTTGCTCAAGACCTACAAAAGGAGTGAATAGGCACGAGGCATACGTTGCTCTATCACCCAATGAACGCTTGAGAAGACAAAGTCAGTGGGAGAATGGTCACTCCTCATTTCAACCTTCTTGGTAGAAAATTACATTCCACTTGCTTACATTTGGAATTTGGTTTTGAATTCAACAGGATTCTGTCAAGTTCTGTCAACGCTCCCAGCTTCCTGATGGGACCAGAACACAAACTGAGGACTGATCACTGATGAATCCTGCAAGGGCTCTTACCTCTATCACAGTCCAGAACAAACTGAACCAACACCTGAGGCATCTGAGAGCATGAAGTGAGTGCAAATCTGGGCCAGGTACACTTCTGGTTTGAGCAGCCTGGAGTTTGGCATTATGGTCTAAATCTGCTCTGGAATTAGCTAAGGATCTGCCCAGCACAGTTAAAATCCCTAACTGAGCCAGGATTAGGACTGAATTTCCCTGAATCATCTTCACAGAAACAATAGCTGATTAGTTCCTGTAAAGGAATGTCAATCTAAAAAACTTTTACTTATTAAAGAAGAAAAATAAACAAAGCAAGCAGGAAAGTAATTCTAAAGACAACTACTTTGTACCTTACTTTAACACACCTGGCTCTGAAGCTTAGCAGCAAATGCCCCTACAAACAAGCATTACTATCAGGATACACAACACATTCTTCTGCTACTCTTTCCCCATGCCAAGGGGCTGGGGTGGGATTAAAGACTTGCTGGAGGCAGAAGGGCATTTCAGGGGAAGCAAGGAGATGCTTGAAGGTGGGAGAAAATTGTTTAAAACTAATAACGTGCTGTACAGATAATTGCCACACTCAGATCTGGGTTCCCCAGTTCAAGACAAACTCCTTTGGCTGTCAGGAGCTTCGTTAGCTGAAAGAGGCCATTTGGATGGACCCAAACTTATTTACTTTCCAGAGCTGGCTGTGCCTGCCTCATGTTGCAGGGCCCCACACTGGCTGTTCAATGATGCTGGGAACTCCCGTGGGAGCTTACATCCTGCTAAGTAGTTCACTCTTTAATTGAACTGACCTTTCCCAACAGTGTCCCTTGTATTAAAAGCTGCTTTACTCCCCAGTGAAAATGGTTTGATAATCATAATATTTTACTCAGGGGTCGGTTGTTTAAGAGCAGAAAATAATCAGCTAAATTGGTAGGCTCGCCTCTGGAGGGGCCCAGCACTAAAATCACAAAAGGTGCTGCAGATCAAGACATCTGGCAGAGCTGATGATCAGGAGAGAGGCTGGAGCAGAGGCTGTGCCACTCGAGGATGGGGACACCAGCAAACTAGATGGCTGAGCAAGGTGAGCAGAGGCTGAGGAGGCACAGAACAGGCTGAGTGGGCACAGGGTGGCCAAGGGCACAGACAGGAGATGCAGCAAGAGAAGGTGGCTCTGTGCCAGCAGAGAGGTGCAGGACTGCAAAGTGCAGCAGCAGCAGTGACAGACACACAACAGGGCAAAGATCTTATGCTGGGAGCAGGAAAATGGCAAAACCCTTAATTCTGTGAGATGGGAACCCATGGGAGAGAGAGCTCTAACTGAAATAATAAATTACCACCAAATTCAGGTTTGGACTAGGAGCCCTCAGAGGATGTTTGAAGGCAAGATGTTGAGTGTCATTTTTCTTAAATAAAGGAATCATTTGCCTTCAGACTATGAGTGGCCTTGGGACAAAGAGGTCCTTATTTGAGAGGCATGTTTTTTGGGAGCCCTATTTTCTCCCTCTTTTTTTTTTTTTTTTTTTTTCTAGGTCACTTGTCTTACTAGATCAATCTGGAGCATCTGAAGAAGCTGTTTGGGGCTGGGAGCCAAGGTTGTGAAAAGGAGCACATCCACATACCCTGTCTTAAGCACCTGATAACAGATGTGGCTTTGCTTTCAACTCATGGTTGTAAGGCATTCAGTAGCCTGAAGTACACTGTTCTCTGCTACATCTTCCCAGTCCTAAGTACAGCAATGTGTTCATTCCCAGCAGTTTTTATACAGAACTGTCATTTTGAGGGTCTCCAAAGTCAGTGTAAGGCCCACAATGCCACATCACCCTCTATTTTTCCACACCAGGAGTAGCAATTTCATTTTCTCAGTTCACTCAACCCTTTTCTTTCCTCTTAGTTTTAGTGCCTCAGAGCTACAGGCATGCAAAGAATGTGCTGTTCAGTAAACTGAATTTTTTCTTGTTCCCTATTTACAAGGACATTTCAGTTGTTTTCCTCTTTGTGCTAAAGCTACACAGGACAGGACAACGCTCATATTCTCCCTCCCACAGTGGGGTGTTTTGACTGTTTGTGTCTGGTTGAGTCCCTAGGAATGTGGGATGTGTGGGATCTCACATGGGCTACTGGTGCCAGGGTGCAGAGATAAGGCAGCTGCTCTACCATCTGCTGCAGATATGTGGACAACAGAGCCCCTGAGATAGGAGATATGCCAAGACAACACCTGGGAGACTCACAGTGCACTTGGGGGACCTACATTGGCTCCCATGAAGTAGACGTGCAAACAAAAGTGTCCTTTCTCCAGGATGAGCAAGTAAAAACCAACATTGCTCCAGCTTCACCAGGCACTATGCTTTCAGCAGTGTTCTGTCTCTCCCTGCTTTTGTTAGACAGTCTTCTTAGCCATCTGGTCAAGCAGTCAGACACAGCCTGCTTGGCCTTTGGAGAGCTACCAGAAGTTCACTGCACAAGAAGATAACTGGGTTCCCCTTCCCCATTGCCCTGTCCTCTTTTGGTACAGGTTCAGTCTCCAAGAAGACCATAGCTGGGCCTGAAGGTCTACCTTTGCCTCATACTTCTGTGACCTTAAACCAAAGCAGATGAATTAAGGACATCTGTCAACATAAAAATCCTCAGACTCAAAATTAACCCATGGAGCTAAAATTGCAGTCTAACTGCAAGAGCTCTGGCTTGATTTCATCAGCTCCCCTTTGAATGGCAATTACATTGTGAACTGATCAGTTCGAGCCTAAATCTTCTGTGTCTTCTTCTGATTAAATACTCATTGTCTAAACATCCATCTTATTCTCACTACTTCTACTTATCAACTGAATCAATTCCCCTGTTATTCACCTATCTTCTTTAGCCTGCATTTAGCCATCGTTATTTTTTTCAGGTGATGAAAATTTGCAGAGGTCCTTGTTCACTATAACTGCAAAGCAAAAATACATCTTAGCTGGCATGTCTTCATACTTGCATGTTTCTCAGCTTTAAAAAGAACTTTCAAGTTGCCTGATATTCGCAGGGGATTTCCTTGAAACTTTGCGTACATTCCTTCTATGCTGGCCCCAAGGAGCAAGACTGCATTCAGGAAAATACAGCATTTGATGCTGGTTTGAAAAATTCATTGCCTAACCTTGTATAAGTGGTCCACAACATCTCCCCTGAGACACAAATATTTTGTTAGTGGAGTATTTTGAAGAACTGCCTTTGAATGCCAATTTAAAGAAAATATAAGAACAGGGATTCTTTCCATTTACTGTTGGTTTTACTATATGCCTTTGATAAAAATGCTTATGAGGAGAATAACTTTTAATTGTGTCCCTGGTAATATTTGCCAAATGATTCCTTCTTCCTTTTTTTTTTTTTTTTTTTTTTTTAGCCTTTATAAAATGATATTTTCAGTTTCCCAGAAGGTTATGCAGCTTTATCCTTGCTCATAGCAATTTTTCTCAAATTATCTGCTTTCCTAAAGGCATCTTCTGTGTACAGTTTATCTGTAAAATTTCCCTGATAAATCTGGAGCCCTTAGGAAAGAAGGATTAAGCTCACTGCATTGCATACTGTCCTCTCATTTCTCTGAGGTATGGGCTGGTGGGCAAGTTTCTAGCAGGGCTTCAGGGAGCGGATGCAGTTGTGGTTTGGCCAGGAGGGTAATTAGCTAGAAATAAATTATTTTAAAAGTATAATAACCAGGATTTTTATATCATATCAGCCATTCTGTAACTATGCCAGACTCTGGTGACTGGGAGTACAAAGAGCCAAATTGAACTTTATAGCACTCTTTCATCTTTTCTTTGCTTTCTCTGAGACATGGCTCCAGCTCACTGCTCCTTGCAGACTTGTATATTTTAGAACATTTGTTCCCAGAGGAGCATTAGCCTGCTATAACTGATAGATTCAAAGAAAATATCATTTACCCAGCTTGAACAGATATCCTCAAAGCCACTTCAAACTGTGCATCTCCTTCTCCTTCAAGTGAGCAGTGACAACATGATAGTGGAACAGCACAGTACAACTGAGAGTTCTATTAGCAGTAATTCCAGAAAACAAAAAGCAAACCTGTGCATCTTCATATGTATATCTCCCTGGGTCTTTGACATTTTGGCTTGTTTTCTCATAGCTGTGGGAATCCAGGTTGATAGCACTTTGGGCCCCAGGAGCTAGAAACTCTTGCCAGATTTCCTCCACTCTGGTGGTTACGTCCTGGAGAGGTTGTTTCTTGAGATCTTGGACAGCCAGCCAAAACCTGTACTAGGCAAAAATTAGAAGGGGAGAAAACAGAAAAAGAGGCAAATCTAGATTAAGACTTTGTGGCTAAGTCTGGGCAGAGTCCCAAACCACAGGCACAGAGCCTAACCCCACACCTAGCTGTGTTCACAGCAGACTAACCATTTAGCATGATTTCAGGGGCAGGTGAGATATGCTTTACACCAAACCCTTATGCTGCAACTAAGATCAGAACAGTGACTTTAAGAACTTACACATTCTTATTCAAACCACCCCTGCAGAAGTGTGGCATTAGGTATGCAAACAAGAATCCCTGGGAGCTGTGCAGCTGGAGGAGGGGAGTGGGCTCTGCCTCCCACAGCCCTGCTGCAATTCCCTGGTCATTCCTGCTTGCAGGCTTGGTTACTTGGAGGGGATGCAAACTGCAGAACAAACTTAATGTTCATATAAGTTTCATGAAGTGAAGTGTTGAAGCAATAGTTAAGTTACAGCAATAGCACTTAAAGAAATATTTATATTTTTTTTACTTCTAAGCTGACCAGCATTCAGATGGGTGCCACTGGAAGAAATGAATCTTGTAATAGCCATACTCCAGTTTTACAGGGATATGTTCTCGACTGGACCACACTTACAGACTAAAACAATGTTCACAAACATTGACAAGATAATCTCTTTGATGGCTAAAGGCTTAATCCCCATCTCTATCTGCAGAACCAAAGGCCACAGAGTATTTTTGCAAGTGACATGCATTGTCTTTTACCCTAGGTCCTAGGAAAAATGGGATATTTTGTTTGTGGTGCTGGTTTTATTTCCTGTTGACAGAAACATGCTCTTTCAGGTGATTAATTCAGAAGATGTATTGCCCCCAGCAGCCTTTTGTTTTGGTCAACTCTACCTTCTAGCAAAAAAAATATTCTCTGAGGCCTCTGCCCTGGGTACCCAGGTCCTGCAACCTGGCTGAATGGGTACAATAACACTCTGTAAGGAGTGCTGAGGGCTACTGGACAAACAGGAACAGAGGGGACCTTGCCAGCCACCTGCAATAACCAGCTCTTTCCCACCCCATGGCAAAGGAGACCATGGCTTGCCAATTACAAGGAGTCCAGGACTTGCCAATTACAAGGAGTCCCTGCCTTGCACCACTCTTGCACACGTAGCTCTGCTTGGCAGACCACGTAGTGGGGACAGGGTTTGTCTGGGTCACTGCTTGCTCAGGACATCTGCAAGAGCTGCACAACTAAAAAATCCCTTGCCATTATGGGAGACTACTAAATAAACAAGTTGACCTTTAGCTATAAGCCTAATTTCCCATCCTGAATGAGTCAATGGTTCCAGCCTGCTGCTACTAAGGCAAATGTTCCCTCATGGCAGAAGGAGGAAGATACAGTCTCCCAAATCAAAACCCTCTTGGTGGGTGTAGGAGCCAGCGGTCTGCTGACTCCTGTGCTATTTCTGACCCTCATTTCCTTACCAGCTGCAGGCAGTACCTAACCACCCCAGAAACACTAAGGTTATCATAACCAAATGAGGCCACTAACCTATTTAGCCTGGTTCCCTACCTGCAATAGAGGGAAATGGCCAATTAGGAAAAAAAAGACATCCACACTGTGTGCAAGGTCAGACTAAATCCTCTTTGCCTATGCCCTGTTCCTGCCCTGCCAGGTGTGGGCTAAGGATGTCCCCTGCATCCCTCCTTCCAACACAAGTGGGCCACTTCCACAGGTACACATTTTGTCTCTTATTCCACCACTGCCAAGTCTCTCTCTCACACCCAAATAACGTGCTCAATCCAACTGTGAAGCTGGCAAGAGATCACGGGAGGCCGTGTCCCTGGGCTGGGGTGTAAGCAGCATGCACTGCCTAACCCCACCAGTAATTCTCAGGAGGAGAGAGAGAATCACTGCCTGCCCTTCCCAGTGCTGCTGCACCATTTGCCAGACTGCTGCACCCACGGGCACTAATGCTGCAGCCCTGCCTCACCCAAGCCCCTGGTCATATGGTTTTCCTTGCTCCCTGACAGGCTCTTACTGTCCCTGTAAGTAACATGGACCAGGGTATGCTGAGACATTACACCAGTACCTGCGGGGTCCCTTACTGGTGGTACTCACACAGTGATGTTCATTTATATAAAAGCAAAACAGAGCATTGGGATGAGGTGGAAGGATGTGTGTGCTTGGCCCTTCTTCATCTTCAAGATGTTAAGTGTGTCTGATGTCCTGCCTTGTTATTTGCACCCTAAGTGACACCCTTGCTTATCACACACCCACAGAGAGTAAAGGGTGGTGCTCATAGTGCAACAATCTGATGCCATATGTGGCTTTCTTTTCATCGAAAATACTTTTATCGTTCTATTTCAGATGGGAGGGGAACATGCAAACACAGAAAAGGTATAAAGAGAGAAGATGATAATCATTCCAGAGTAGCTGGGACACTTCAGACAAACACTTGGCTAGAGAAAACATTTTCTGCTGGCTTATCTTCGGCCCCTGGAGCCGGGGAGGCGGGCTGGGAAAGCACACTCGTGAGAGAACTGGGAGCACTGTGAAGTGACAGCTTGCCAGAACAGGAGCACCATCCATTTTAATAACCATTTGGCTCAATCTGAAAACCAACCAACCAGACCAACCTGACACAAACAAGAATAAGCTCTTTCTACTGCAAGTGGTTGTGAATTCATGCCCAAGGCTTGATGTCCTCTTCAAGGCAAAAGGGAGTTTTGTCTTGGTAAAAATTTCAAAGCTATTCACTATGGCTGGTATCTGAAAATCAAGGAACATCAAAGAGGGGTACCCAGCCCTGCAGCCTGAACTCCAAGGCAAATTCTCTGCCACAAGGAATCATCTAGAAGCCAGTGCATAGGCAGGGCTTCTGAGGGGATTTATATAGCATTTACAAAAGAGAAGCAGGTATTTCTGCCCAGGGAAAAGAGTAGGCACATGATGGTTGTGCTGGAATTTGTGCTTAATTATAAAGTGCAAATGCAATCCCTGAGTCAGTCCCACAGTTTCTGAAATGCAAGCCGAGCCCAGTGCTCACAAGAAGCCAGGAAAAGATGCCGCATTGCATCCCTCCTTTCTTGGGAGGCACACCACCAGTGGACACCTCCTGTACAGGGCAGGGGAGGAGGAAGATGCCCTCCTGTGTCCTCCCTGCAGGTGCCCTATAAATGGAGCAGTACTGGCACAGGAATTGCCTTGCCTGAGGGAGCAGCAGCATTGACCACGGGAGGTAAAATCTGAGGAAGGATGAAAATACGGTGTCCTAAAGTGCTGTCAGAGGCATAAAGCATTCCAGCCTCACCCAGCATGCAATTAAGCTGCTGTCACTTGCAGAAGATATCCTGTAATAGCATTTTACCCTATGCAGCCCACTCGAGGCACAGGGAGCTCCTGGGCCTCAGCATGCCTGCTCTGCCTCCTTCCAGAGCACCGTGGAGGTGCTCAGTCACTGTGGGATGCTGTCTGTGGGTGCCCTGTGGTGAAGAGAGTGCCTTGGAAGGGCAGGGGATTCCTTCTGAGGTATGCTGTAGAACAAAAATTGATTTCAAAACTTGATCAAGAGGCAAAATATGGATGACTGCAGAGACTGAGGCTATCAAGACAAGGATAATGTTGTGTCCCCATCTTGGGAAAGGACATGATACCCTGGTTTGACAGAATCACTGAGTAACTGAGTTGGGAACTCGAGCACATTCCCCTCCTTGCCCCAGTAGATCCATGGAAGTGTCTACTGCAGCTCCTACCCACAATAGTGTCCTCATTTCCATTCACCAAAGGAAAAATCACTAACTTAACACCAGAGTTGGAAAGGGAAATGAAGGAAAGTAACAGGTAGGCATCAACACGCAGTTTTGATGGGGAAATATTTGCATCTCTGTGTCGCCTAATGGCCAGACCCCTTGGTAAGGTGAGCTTGGTGTGACTGAGACCAGCAGAAATCTCTCCTCTGCAGGGCACGCCGGGGACAGATTCCTGCAGTGAAGCTGAGTGCTAGGGGCACCCGCTGCCCCCCGCTCCTCTCGCAGCCCCGCATCTAAACTGCAAATCCCTCTTTCCGCTGCCTTTTCATTTTTCTGGGGCGGATAACGTCTCTCTGCAATTCAGGAATGACCTGATGCCAGCACCTCACCCCAGACATCCAAAAGAGCCCCGGCCGCCCCCTGCCCTCCCAGCACCGCACCGCCCGCCGCCGGCTCAGCCGTGGGGCTGCGGCGCCGCCTGATGGACAGCCCGGGAACAGCCCGGCCACCCCCGGCACTGCCCCTTGCACGGGACCCCATTGCACCATCCCCCTTGCACTGCCCCTTGCACGGGACCCCAAGGCACCACCCTCCTTACACTGACTGCCCCTTGCACGGGACCCCACTGCACCACCCCCGTTGCACCGCCCTTCGCAAGGGACCCCAAAGCACCAACCTCCTTACACTGCCCTTCGCAAGGGACCCCATTGCAGCATCCCCCCAGCAATGACCTTTGCACGGGACCCCAATGCAACATCCTCCTTGAACTCCCCCTTGCACAGGACCCCAAGACACCACCCTCCTTACACTGCCCTTCGCAAGGGACCCCAAAGCACCACCCCCCTTGCACTTCCCCTTGTACAGGACCCCACTGCACCACCCCCCCAGCAATGCCCCTTGCACGGGCGGCCCAAGAACAAGTGCTCAGTGCTCAAGACTTTGCCTCCTTCCTCCCCCTGCCCCGGTCTGTGGGGCTCTGGGAGAAGTTAGAAAATTCCTGTGTAAAAGCTTTTCATTTAGAAAATAAGGGACTTGGGTAAATTCACTTAACGTGTGTGCTCTTCTCAATGCTCTAACTACTCCTTCTCTGACGAAAACTGCAAAAAACCCCCCAACAACAACTAAAAAAAAAAACAACCTTGGCAACAAGTTTCAGCCATTAAGGGTCATATAAGATACAAGCACTTTCTGCAGTTAAAGTTCTTTACCAGTTCACTCAACTTTCACCATGTTCAGAGTAACACACAAAACGCCTGCATTCATGTACTGCCAGCTTCACAGTGCATTCCTAAAAAGCATCATGTGTTCTCTATTTATCTGTAAACAGGTGTGCAGTCTTCTTTCCCTTCAGGTAAAACTGTCATGTCCCATATTCCCACTTAGTTGTTTCTCTTTCCAGCTGACATCTTTTGAAGCTGGGCAAAAAAAAAAATTTAAAAATCAATCCACCAGTTACATGAACATCTCCACAATCTCAAGATATCTCAGGAGATTTCCAGGTCATAAAAAATGTATAACAACTCTCTGTTGGCTTTTTTTTAATCATTATTTAATTGAAGCTTGTCATTTTGTCTGCTATATTTTGGGTACTTCAGAAATCAAGAGTCAAAACAAACTGCAGATGAAAGATACCAACAGAGAGGAGAAAGAAAAGAGAGCAAGAAAAAGAATTAAAATAAAAACAGAGAGAAAAATACCCAACTGACTGGCTTTTCTGCTTTCACATAAATAATGGACAGCCAGTAAATAAACAAGTTACAGGGCTCATCCAAGCCCAGGAGACTGGTGGACATGATTCTGCAAGTTTATTAGAATAGAAACAGCTGGAAGGAGGG